>NC_059292.1:2145000-2252500 GCF_017591435.1 Portunus trituberculatus | reverse complement strand
TGGATTGTTTCTAGTTTCCTGATATCCTTTTGCATGTATGGTGACCACACCACTGCTGTGTATTCAATCTGAGTCTTATCATAGTGGTTATGATCTTTTTCATCATACTCTGTGTAATTAAATGCCACCCTGATATTTGTTAGTGTCTCGTATATTGAAGCAAATAAACCATCTATGTATCTTTCTGGGGTCAGGGTGTCTTGTATAATCACTCCCAGGTTTTTCTCTTCCTTCCTTTTCATTATAAGCTTTTCTCCTATTTTGTATTGCCACTTAGGTATTCTATTACCTTTACCCATTTCTATCACATTGGAATTAAATTCTAATTTCCACTTTTGGTTCCATTTCCAGATCATATCAATATTTCTCTGCAATTTCATATGGTCCTTGTTGCTCCTTATTACTTTAAAGAGTTTTGCGTCGTCTACACACACCCTTGTGTGTGTGTGTGTGTGTGTGTGTGTGTGTGTGTGTGTGTGTGTGTTTACCTATTTGTATTTACCTATTTGTGTATTACAGGGCCCGAGCTAAGCTCTCTGTGTCCTGTCACCTTGTCCACTCCTGTCATATCTCTCTTTCATCTGATTGACACACACTGCGTCAATGACATCAATGCTCAGTTTATTCCACTTATCAATACTACGATGCGGGAAACTGTATTTTCTCACGTCGTTTAGACAGATGTCTCTTATTAATTCTTTTCCATGTCCCCGGAGATGATTACTTGTGGTCACCTTTATCAACTCTCTGTCCAGTATGTCAATCTTGTTCACCAATTTGTACATAGTTATCATATCTCCTCTTGTTCTTCTCTCTTCTAATGTGGTCAGCCCCAGTTTCCTCAGTCTTTCCTCATAGTCTAACTCCCTGAGTCCTGGTACCATCCTTGTTGCCAGCCTCTGTACCCTTTCCACCTTCTTCACATTTTTCTTCATATGCGGTGACCAGACACAAGCTGCATATTCTAACTGGTACATAATATCTTCTTCATCATTCCTTCCTTCTAGGTAGTGGAATGCAAGGCCAATATTTTGAAGCATGTTATATGTTTTCCAAAATATCTTGTTAATGTGTTTCTCCGGTGACAAAGTGTTTTGCACGGTTACTCCTAAGTCTTTCTCCTCGTTTGTCTCTTTAATTTTCTCATCACCCAGCCTGTAATCTCTGTTTGGTCTGTATCTACTTCCTCCCATTTTCATAACATGGGTCTTGTCTATATTAAATTCCATCTGCCACTCTTACTCCACTCATATATTTTATCAAGATCTTCCTGTAACTTGTTACAATCTTCCACATTCTTTACTCTCCTCATAATTTTAGTATCGTCCGCAAACATGTTCATGTAACTGTCAATTCCTACTGGCATATCATTAACATAAATCAAAAACATGATGGGACCAAGCACTGACCCTTGTGGAACTCCACTGGTTACCTTCTTCCACTCGGACTTCCTTCCTCTCACCACTGTTCTCATTTCTCTTCCCACTAAGTAATTTTCCATCCATTTTGCTAGTTTATCATTTACTCCTCCAATCTTCTTTAGTTTCCACATCAGTCTATTGTGTGGTACTTTATCAAAGGCCTTTCTCAAGTCCAGGTAGATAGCATCCACCCATCCCTCTCTATGTTGTAGTATGTCAGTCACTCTTGAATAAAAACATAATAAATTGGATACGCACGATCTTCCTTTTCTGAAACCAAACTGTCTTTCACTCAGAATGTTTTCACTTTCTAGATACTCACTCCACTTAGCTTTAATTACTTCTTCACATACCTTGCACAATATACTAGTCAACGATACTGGTCTATAATTTAACGGTTCCATTCTACTACCATTCTTATATATAGGCACAATGTCAGCTCTTTTCCACTCTTTCGGGACTAATCCTGTTCGTATGGAGGTTTCCACAATATCAAATATGGGGTTCAACAATTGATCCTTACATTCTTTTAGCAACCTCCCAGATATGCCATCAGGCCCCATTGATTTATTAATATCCAGATTGCTTATAATTTTCCTTACATCTTCCTTAGTAACCATGATGTCCTGCATTTGCTTTATTTCCGTAGGCCTTCCTCCCATAAAATGCTCCTCCTTTGTAAACACTTTGCAAAAGTTGTCGTTCAAAATTTCAGCTATATCTCCAGCATCCTCATATACTTCTTCCCATTTTTACCTTTTCTATTGCCTCCCTTATATTTAGTTTTCCATTTATGAATTTGTAAAACATTTTGGGTCACTATCACAGTTTTCCACCACCCTCTGTTCATATTCCTTTTGTGCTGTTCTCCTTACTTCAACATATCTATTCCTTGCTGTTTTGTAAACTTCTCTTGATAATACATCACTGTTTTTCTTAAGTTTCTTCCATGCCTTTTCTTTGTTCTTTTTTGCTTCTTCACAATTTCTATTAAACCACTGTTTATTATTTAAAGTCCTCTTTCTGTGATATGGCACAAACCTTTTCACAGCAAAGTTATACAAATCCATAAATTTATCGTACTTCAATTGCATATCCCTTTCCTGGTATACCACGAACCAGTCAATTTCATTAAAGAACTCCCTTGTATGGTTATAATTTGCCCTAATATAATTTAATTTTTCCTCCCTGTGTTCCACAATCTTATTCATGCTTAATTCCGTATCCAGCTCAAAGCTTAGGACATCATGGTTGCTTTTCCCCAAGGTACATTCATGTTCAATTTCTTCTTTTAGAGAGATGCCCCTGGTAAATACCAAATCCAACCTTGCTGCAACATCTTGTCCCCTGCTCCTTGTTGGTTATCTCACCCACTGTGTCATCAAGTTATTTGTTGCTACATTTAACAGTTCCTCTGCCCACTCACCACCGTTCATCACTTCGTAGTCCTCCCACACTATTTCTTTACAATTAAAGTCTCCAACTATCATCACTCTATCCTTTCTGATGAGTTCTTGCTTCATTCTGTCTAGAGTATTTCTCATCACCATTTGGTACTGTTCATATTCCCAAGCACTGGTTCTGGGTGGTATGTATACTGTTATAATATTAATGTCCCTCTTGCCATCTGTTATAAGCATACTTATCACTTCCTCATTTCTCTTACTATAGTTCACCTCCTTCACTATCAGATCTTCCTTAGTAAGAACCATTATACCACCACCTCCTTTATTTTTCTATCATTTCTCCATACTTTGTAGTGTTTTACAACAAACCAGTCTAGCTTTATTTCGGCCTTAGCTTTGTTTCCACTACACACATTATGTCCGGTTCGTTATTTCTTAGGTAATCCATACATTCTAGCCTCTTAGACAGAAATCCATCTATGTTCGTGTAAGTCATTTTTATTCCATTCCTAGTCTCATTCTTCCATGTAATGTCTATTCCGTCTGTTTTATCCACCACTTCTTTAGCCTCCCATTTCTCATCCTCCAAAAAAACTTGGTCTTTTCCTCCTCTGTTCTTTCGTCATTCCTCTCCTTCACTTCAGTTACAAGCTCCTTCATTTTCATTCGCTCATCTTGTGACATATGTCTTCTTATGTAAATTGTTTTGGTTTCCTCAGAGTCCTTAAGTTTCCAACCCCTCCTCAGCAAGGCCTCAGCTGCCACCTGAGTCTTTAATTTAAATTTTAATGGTCTATTCTTGCCTTCCTCAAAAGCTCCTAGTCTCACACTTTCTTCTGCCTCAGCATATAGGCACTCTTCCCCTACTGAGATCTTATTCAGTAAAGACTTAATCCTGTGTGTGTGTGTGTGTGTGTGTGTGCATACGTGAGTCCATGTACAGGCAACCCCTGCTTAACGAAGGTTCACACAACAAAATTTCGCTACAACGAAGGTTTCCCTTTATTACCGTCTGCTCATTTAATGAACACCAAACTCACTTTAACGAAATTTTATCCAGGTAATTTTTTCCAAGTTTGAAAACCAACGCCTTTCGTGGATAAAACGCGTACCACTCACTCCCCTTAGTTCAAAACAATAACAGCGTCAGCAGCAGCTCATCTTCCCTTGCTCTACATGCCACCAGAACGCCCTGCAATGTCACCTAGCGTTGCTAAGAAGACCAGGAAGTCTTTTACTCTCGAAGTGAAGCTGGATATTATCCACAGACACGAGAGGCTAGAAAACTAATAACATTGCTTCCCACCATGGCTTGACTCCATCTACTGTCTACCATTTTCAAGTCAGCAGACTCTGTTAAGAAGGCTGGTGAGACCATATCTTCCTTGCAAGCTAAAAGAACCACCTGAACTTGTGACTCTGCAATGGATAAAATGGAAAGCCTTGTGGAAATTTGGTACATAAGTTTTGTATGTGATACAATGATGCACCCTTTGTTTACATTCCACAGGTTGCCAGCTAGCGTATTTCCTGCTCCACTCTCCCTCCCTTCATAAATTTAAGATCATCAACATTATAAAGTTACTTACATACATACATTAGTGTACATTATAATGACTTAGTCTTAAATTAAACTGCTTAAATGTTTAATTTCATAATTTTTACTTTCATTAAACCTTTCAGTGTACTATGATGCACTCTCACATTGTTTACTCTCAATGGAAGCTCAAGTCAGAGGTTAAACTTGTTATGATTGGTTCGCTTAACGAAGGTTTTTTTTAGGAACGTAACCCCTTCGTAAAGCGGGGGTTGCCTGTACTTGTCTTTACTGATGTGACAGGCCAGTTAGAAATGTGTTGAGCGCAATGGTGACATGTTGAACAGTTTACCATCATACGTCTCTTTCTTTTCCTGCAGGATGAGCAGAAAGCGACATGTGAAGGAGAGGTTAGGTCATCGGAAGCCCAAGACGAAAAGTGGGAAAAGAGAACTGATAGATGTGGAGATCCGGGATTCAATGACAGATGAGGAAGTGGGCCTAGCTATTGCTGAGGGCCTCATGGAGAGGAAACCAGAGCTCATAGGTAGCAATTGATCATTGGTCATAGAAGACATGGTATTTGTTTGACATGTATAAGATGCACTCATACTTATTAAGTCATTATCAAGGAAGTCTTATCTCATCATTTCTTTTTGAGCTTGCAGTACTATAGAACTCAGCAAAATGTTTATATGGTATACTACTCTGGATCTTGTTTGGTGGAGAAAGCATATGATAAAGTGGAAAGAGAAACCCTGTTGAGATGTTCTTAAAATCTATAGTGTATGAAAAGAGATGTTGGAAGAAATTAAGTTTTTTACTGGGACTAATGTGTGATGGAGGAAGAATTTAAAGAGTAATGGTATAAGGAACAGTTGTGAAGCAAGTTTGTATTATATCTCCATTGTTATTTGACATATTCATTGATTGCTGTCTGAAGGAGATGAAAAGTAACATAGGAAAGATTGATGCATTGGGGAGAGTGGCTTGAGTGGGAGTGTTAGGCTTCCATCATCAGATGGGTCAAGGGAGGCGTGGAAGTAGTGTGTTGAAGAAGGTCTGGCAGCAGTGGGCATTGGTGAGGCTGAGATAGTGGGTAGGGATGAATGGAAGCATGTCATTGAACTTCTGACCACATACAAGGTGTTTGAAAAGCCTGATGTTAGTCATGACTTTATTGCTCAAAAAGATATCAAATGAGAAAAATCTAACCATGTGGTGTTAATGAATAACACTTTTTGCATCTGTATAGATGTATTCAATAATGTGGTTGGGATGGAAGGAAAGGGGAGTGTGTAAAGGTAAAGGTGGTTGTGTGTGTGAAGTGATGGGGTAAAGGTGGTGGTAAAGTAATCCATACTTGACCTCTTGCAGTGCGTGTAGTGGAGGTGTTGGGGCGGGAGAAGGCACTAGATCTGTACAAAAACACTCAAGAGTTGGAGAGAGATGGAGGCCTGATGGTGGTGGTAAGTTCTTTGACCTTATTGTTTTTGCTTTATTATAACTGTTGTTGCCAATAGTTGCACAAGTATCAAGGACATCATAACGACTGACACATTTAAGGAAAGTTGAATTATTAAGTGATATGTCTGTGTATCAGTAACCATCAATGAAAAGGTAACTGTTGTAGCAAAGCCTTCAAATTGAAATTAAGAAAAATTGATCAGTATTTTCAGAAAAGATAAATAATGATATTTGATAACCCTTGTGAGGGAATCTTGTTCTTTAGACTTTGCAAAATATTGTTGCAAACTGTTTGGAAATTTCTTAGTGGAAAAGAGAAAATGTGTTGTAGTGAATAAGTGTAGAAAGCAGATACTTTTGTATTAAAAGTAGAGAAGGAGATGTAGCATTGTGACAGATCATGCAAGACAGAAGACAATCAAAGAAAGGGAGTTGATGAGAGGAATAGTCTAATTTAAGTGTGTTTAAAACATTGTGTAAGTGAAGCATCATACATTTTTACAATTCTTTTTATGGACTTCTTAATAGTTCATATGAATTAACTTTATCAAAGTACAAACATAAAAACAAATCTCAGTATACACAAATGAGTAATAAAACATTTATATCTGACTAAAATCATAAAAAATTTACTGAGCATCTTATGAATGATGTTGCATAAAGTGTTTGGTGGTTTGATCATCATCTGCACTAATGTATAACAGTTGTGAATACCTTGAGACACCGGACAGTACTCTTATGCATGAAGGTTAATCTGAATGGTCCCACACTGACATAAATGTTCTTCTGGTAGTTGGCCTCACCCTATGTCTATCCCATCTGCCTGTTTCAATAGGCAAAGACTACCCACTTGTCTTGAATTTTATAAGAGATTCTGTGTATGTCATTTATATATTGCTTAGTGCAATGCACTTCATCACTTCATGTACAACCCTCTATGCACTATTCCCACCACCATCAGAATGTATCTTGCTCTTTTAACTCCTGAAAGAAAAGTAAAAACGTAATCAAAATATTCTCTTGAAACTTTTTACGAAAGTTATTTCCACCTTATGTTCATTTTGTTTTACCATTTTCTGTACTTTTCAATTCTAAAGTTTCTGCTTGCCTCCACCCTACTGACTCACTCACTTTTGCACATTATGGTAATAAATTTTTATCATGAAAATCTTGCACCACATCATTTGAGCTTTGTTTTTTTACAGAATGGGTCACGGAGAAGGACATCAGGTGGTGTATACCTAAACTTGTTGAAGTCTTACCCAACGTTAGAGCATACTGACTTAATCAAGATTTTCTCACAAGACGAGGCAGGATCCCTGCAGCAGTGGAGGAAACGCAAGCGAGCTCACCGCAAGCGTGAAAGACACGAGTCCAAGCCACAAGGTACTTACCAGTCATTACAGAGGGTATTGATATCATTGTTTGTTATACTATTTTGCACACATTCTTATGCATTTTCGTTTTAGTCTCACCAGGTCAAGTTTTCAAAGTACCCATGCTCTGAATGTAGATGATGTATCAACAAACTCTTCTTATCTCAGCACACACAGATTCACTATATTATTCAGACTATTTACAATTTATGCTGTCATTTAATACCAGATTTCATTAAATCTGAAAATTGCATAATTTTTCATCTTACTGATTCTGCAGGAGAGACAGCCAGTGAGGAGGGACTTCATCTTGGAGAGCTGTTCTCTGATGATCCTGGAGGAGCAAAGTGTCCAGGCTCTACGCCTGTCACATCACCTCAGCCATCAGACACAGAGGAACAAGAACTTGCCAGCCCTTTGGTGAGGGGGACAAGTAGTTATATAATATTATAAGACATAATGAAAATGTTACTACCTTTGAATAGGAAGCTACAAATTAAAGTTTGTGGCAGAGTTGGTATTATGGATGTTTTTTTTTATAATTCTTTTTTTTTTCAGATAAATCAATTATCACCACAAGAGATCATGCCACCATCATCACCACCTCAGCCACCATCAGCCACCACAGATCCTCACAAGACCCCAGACCAGCCTCTGGAGACCTACAATGGTGGGTTTCTCAACATAGAAGTGGAGAACAGTAAGCAGAAGGAAGAGCTAAGTGAAAAGAATAGAAGTACTGAGGTAGCAGCTTATGATGATGACTTTTTAGACTTTCATGGAAATGATGAAATGGAACTGTTTTGATACTGTCAGTGGTTGCACATAATTTACAGGTATGGTATGATACCAACCTTAACTCTTTGTGGCTCTAACATCCTGTCAACCTCTGTGATCTCCCATGTAGATAAACCCACAACCCAGTCTGTACAGAATGAATTCTTACATGGTCCCTATTCAGCTGTCTCCTGCCTTGGGTGTGTATGCCTTAACCCTCCTGCCATAAAAATTCCCTCCATCATTCTTTTTTGATCCTGTTTCCCTCAGTGTTATTGATATTCCAATACATCCTCAGTTTCAGCCATGCACACAATTTGACTTCAGAATTGAAACATATAGAGAAGAGAGAGGGTAGTGTTGCATCAATGATTTGGCCCAGCCTTTGTAAGAGTTTTGCATCAGGAAGTATGACATTGTCTGAATGTAATTTTGTAAAATTAGCTACAGGTGTTGAACAATTTGGCTGTATTCAGAAAATGCAACTAACAGAAATGCAATATATGTTCTAGATTGATTATTTTTACAGTGCTCAGCTGCTCTTAACCAATTGCTACTTTTAGCAGGACAGCTGTTGCATAGATTTATATTTTCGTGCATTTTTCTTTCATAATTGGCTTATTTTTATTCTATATATATTTTATATAAAATGTTTTAGTGTTTTCATGGCTCACTTTTATTGCAATTATTCAATATCATACCTTGAAAATAATCAGCAGAAAGGCAGTAGACTAGTAGAGAGCTGAAAGATTAATAATTTTCTATGGGATATTATAAAGGGACTTCGCTGCTGCATTTGAGTGTGTTGTTGGTGCATTTACTCTCTATGATTCAACAAGAAGATACTTGAAATATATGAATGTGTGTCTAGTGAGAAATAGTGCATATGAGATGTGCTACTATTGAAGACTTATTGGCACTCATCAGTAGGGGAAAAAAGAAAACAGGAATGTGCTTAGACTACCAAATGGTTATGAACAGTATTTTTTGTTTTTATTTTAAGTGATTTAATAAAGCTGAAGCTGCTATAAAAGTCTATGAATTTGTATCTCAGAAATTGTTGTAGGATATGCTGCACAAATGACCCTCATGCAGCATGTCTCACAAGGATCAGTCATCCCTCCTGTGAAGGCCTCTAGGCTAAGACATGAGGGAATGGTTGTGAATGTGTATGCCTTGGCTTTTCTTTTTGATATGCATAGAGATCAGTTAAATAATTTGTTCTCAAATTGTTTAACTTTTTCTTCATGGCTATATTTATTTACTTATTTGTATATTTAGTTTATTTAGTCTTTTATGGACATGATAATGAAAGTGCCAAATTCAGGTGGAATCTTTAGCAAGGTTCATGATCTGTTATGCTTCATGATGGTGTAGAGATACCCTCTCTTTTCATGAGGGAAGAAAATAAATGCCTCTACAAAAGCAACTTAGCTAGATGTTTGGAGTTGCTATATGATGATTTAACTGGCTTTTTTGGTTACTGTAAAGTGGACTTGTGTTTATTAAGATAGTGCTTCGTGCCATATCAATCAATTAAAAGTTGAATTTCTTCTTACTAGTAAAAACACAGAAATGGCAAAATTATGCAAATATTGAGTAGTTGATTAACAGGAGAAGCAAAATAATGCATACAATACACCCACTCTGAGCAGCAGGTTGGGACACTTCACAGGAGGGCAGGATTTGTGGCTCAAATTGATTTGATATGACCATAGTTTGTAAGATAAATGTACATAGTTCCTTCTGACTTGAATTTCATTTGTATATACTTTTCATTTACTAATGTTTATAATAGTAGTCTGTACTGAAGATGGATATTGCAAGAGCTCTAAATTACTGAAGAGGCTAAAGGATAATGGACTGCTAGATGGATGACAGTAGTTTGATTTGATTATTTTGTTTAATAATTTCATTGAGTAGAGGAAAAGGGTTCTAAAAGTTGACCATATGATGGTGGCAATTCATAGTCATGATGTAATTTTCTGTCAATCTGAATTGAACTGATGATTTTGTCTGGCATGTATGGCTATGGCATTACACTGAGATAAAATAGCTACTATTATTTTGCTAAGCTGGGCACTGCATTGATATTATGAACACAGCAGCCTTTTTCCTGAAGAGTGTAATCATTTAGGAAATATATATATTTTAAAGTAAAAGGGGAAAGCAGGCCAACAGCAACAAAAAAGAAAAAAGTCCACTTAGTTGCTAGTTCCCTTGCAAATCTGAAAGAGTTATCCAGAAAAAGAAGGATAAATGTCTTGAATGAAGTAAAGTCATGGGAAGTTGGAAATACAGAAGCAGGTAGGGAGTTCCAGAGTGTATCAGAGAAAGATATTAATGATTAAGAGTGCTGGTTAAATCTTTCATTAGGGAATAAGACAGAGTAAGAATGAGAGGAAAAAAGCCTTGTGCAGCAAGGCTACAGAAGAAGTGAGGCATACAGGAAAAGAAGGAAAGAAGAGAAAAATATCACATATAACCAGCTGTTGTTTCCTTACTAATACAGTGTCTTGTAATATTACTACATAGTCAATCCATACCTGCTATTTTTCAGAATAATTTGTTGTCTTAGCCATGCACTGAATGGTATTGTGGTAACTTTTTCCCCACTGATTTACTGGCTTCTTCACCACACACACACACACACACACACACACACACACACACACACACACACACACACACACACACACACACACACACACACACACACACACACACACACACACACGCAAAATAATCACGCGCCCAGTAGCTAAGTAGTTAGAGCGCTGGCTTCACAAGCCAGAGGACCGGGGTTCAATTCCCTGGCCGGGAGGAGATATTTGGGTGTGTCTCCTTTCACGTGTAGCCCCTGTTCACCTAGCAGTGAGTAGGTACGGGATGTAAATCGAGGAGTTGTGACCTTGTTGTCCCGGTGTGTGGTGTGTGCCTGGTCTCAGGCCTATCTGAAGATCGGAAATAATGAGCTCTGAGCTCGTTCCGTAGGGTAACGTCTGGCTGTCTCGTCAGAGACTGCAGCAGATCAAACAGTGAAACACATACACACACACACACACACACACACACACACACACACACACACACACACACACACACACACACACACACACACACACACACACTAATTATTATTATTATTTTTTATTATTATTATTATTATTATTATTATTATTATTATTATAATTATTAATGAATTAGTTAATTAATTAATTAACCTATATACCTGGTGATCTACAAAGGTGACAGTGTGAAAGCATGTATGGAATTATAAAGGAGGAGAATAATGTTTGGTTTGTGAAGATGAGACAAAGTCAATCCTTGCAGTTGTGTCATTACCATTATATTTCTTCTGTAATTATGAATATTATATTGTATTACACAAATTTGAGTCCTCTTAATTAATTAGTTTGTAGTGCATCCTTCCTTGCCTCCAGCAGAATTAACCCCAAGATGTGGGATTGGAACGTGATAGTAAATTTTAGTTCATTGTTGTACTTCATCACATTATGTACTGGATACAAATGGTTTATAAAAACATCCATTATGTTGAAGGCAATGCAAATTTTCTTTAGATATTTTGCTTTGAATTCCTGTGAAGTTGCTTGTGCCTGAGAAGTTTAGTATTTCAACTATACATACAGAATTAGAAGAAAAGTTTAGACAGCTCTGAATATTAGTAATTTTATTTATTTATTTTTTTTTACATCAGTTGGAACAAATTTGGATTAGGTAAAGTGCATTTTGTAAGAGATCAAGATAAATGTAAGACTGGTACAGTTTAATATAGTATGAAGGGAAGAATGGCATTGTATATTTTGTTGTTTTAGCTATTCACTAATGAATTTGTATGCACATACCTTTTGTTCATCTCATTGAGTCCCTGCATATATCCAGTACAGTTTAATTCCCATATAATCATTATTGAATATCTGTTAATAATCTACCTGCAGGAATCATGAAGGGTGTACTAGTATTAGATTATTTCTATGCAACAAGAATTTGAAACAAACTCTGTTGATAAATCAATATGAAAGTACTTCCTATGAAAATAACACTAAAATTGGATCTCCAAATAATGTTGAATTAGTGCTGAATGACAGTACAGCAGTTAAGACTATATCTTGGGATAGCCTAGCATTATTTTGGAGCATATAATCCTAAGTATGACAATGATTAGAGATGTCTGTGATATGATATAAGGAATGGCTGTACAGGAGGAAATGTTTTTGTAGTTGTGAGAGCAGAATCATTTGTGTTGTAACATTTATCTTTCTTATGCATTTTGATAACAATTAATCTTGTAAACAAGATCCTTGTTCAGTGGACCTTCATGCAATGTTGATTCACATTTTTTGTTAGAATTTTACCTACCAAACATCAAATTCATGAAAAAAAAAAAAAAAAAAAATGCAAGTTGTTATAAGCAGCAAGCAAATAAGAAAAAAGAACAGCTATTCATGTCCACCTTGAGTGGATGTTATTTTGATGTGATTTGATATGAGAAATATTCACTTGTGATGTACCAGAAAAAAAACAAAAAACATTAGGTTTGTCCTATTCATTGAATGATTTCATATGGGAGGGAAATATTCACTGATGCATAGTAGTAAATATTTTCTTTATATATATATATATATATATATATATATATATATATATATATATATATATATATATATATATATATATATATATATATATATCTATGTTTTATTTATTTAATTTGTTATTTTTTGTCCTTATAGAAATAATTTATAGGGACAACATGAAAAGTTTCCCTTGACTTGATCTTGACTACAGATGTGTCTGTCACATAGAGAATTCCACCATGATTTGGTCTGTTTTCTATCCTTAACTCAGCATCATTGCACTTATTAGAACTATTGAATGAAAAGTTCTTAGCTGATGAGCTCAGTGTTTAGTTGGCCATTTTTCATGTGTCTCAGTTGTGAATCAGGAGATTCTGCCTTTTTAGCAACACTTACTGATGGTTTCTCTTGTATATCAGTGTCTCGAGTTTTCTTTTCCTTTATTTTCCAGAATCTATGTATTGTAACTTTTGTTTCCGTGCTCTTTTTCTTGAATAATTATATCTATTTACCTAGGCTACTATGATCCCCCTAATCCTTCATGTAAAGTTATTTTGGTCTTATGCTGCTTTTCTTTATAAGCTGGATAGCACTCATAAATACTGACAAGGGTTGAAATAAATACCAGTTCCAATGTGTTGATTTCAGGGAATCATTGAAAAATAACCATTTTGTGTATAGTAACAAATTATAAGCCAGGACAGAGATGCATACAAAGTAAAAATTAGTTTTTTTTTTTTTTTTTTTTTTGTTGGGGGGGGGGGGGCATTACATTAATCACTTTTGAGTATGAGTAGACCACATACTCTGAGAGGCTCAGGATTAACATCCATTTTCAGTGATAGTACATCTGATCCAAATGCTCGCAAACACAACCATGTATACCAAGTTACATTGTCCTGCAAAGGCCACACAGGAAGCCATTAATAAGCAACACTGAAAAATGTGTCATAACTCATGCATATGTATTTTTATTTATCTATTATGATTTATGTGTGAAAAGATGCATTTGGAATGTTTAAGATACCATCCCATTATTATATGCCACTGCTGTACAATAACTGACAAAAAAAGTCTTGTCTTTGTGTAATTCATGAAAATAATGAGGTAAAATACTAATTGGATGTTAAGATCAAGATTAATCTATAATTTTTTTTGTGATGTTTGCATTGCTACTTAAAATGTAATTTGGCAAACTATATCGTAGATTTATAAAATACTTGCCAAAATTCTTATCACATTGCAAAAATATTAGATTTCTTCAGTGAGGTGCTGAAATGTGCCACATGTTCTTGGTACTGGGTTGTATATCATGAGGTCTCATGCTTTCTAACTTGGATTGAGATTGGGAGAATGACCCAGTTATATTGTCACTTGATAGTTTTGTTAGGCTTGAGCCATTTTGTCACTGCCTGTGCCTTGTGACTTAGAATCTCAGATCACTAACATGCATGAAGTAGAAAGAGCCTTGACTTCCTGACTTCTGAACATCAAGACAGCTTTTGCATGGACATCTGAAGACAGGCAAAAGGGGCAGTTGCCCCAGTTGTAATTTTCCAGTAAATGTGGGAAAACAGTGTGGGCATTTTGATATGTTATAAAACTGCATATATATATGCATGACATATTTGATTTTGTCCCCTTATCAAAAATCTTACAGATTCTTCTGTAGCTTTGTAGCTGCAGTATTATAAGTCATAAATTAAAGAAAAACTGCACCCATGTAAATCAAGGTTATCAAAGTGGACCTAGGATGAACCCAGTGGTGGTATCTGTGATGCACTGAATTCACTCATGTTGTTTCATATGAACTCTCTCTCTCTCTCTCTCTCTCTCTCTCTCTCTCTCTCTCTCTCTCTCTCTCTCTCTCTCTCTCTCTCTCTCTCTCTCTCTCTCTCTCTCTCTCTCTCTCTCTTGCTTCCATTGTTCAATCTTTGTTTCTTACAATACAGGAGATGTTTCTGGGTATCAAGGATTGCTTTGCAACTCTTCATGATGGCATGTTGAGATTAGAGATGACATTGTACAGTTGACTCAGGCCCATTTTGAAGTGTTTAGATTCCATTTATTCTGCAAGTACACTTTGATTTCTATGAATCCTCTTGTTGATGTGGCACCTACCTAATTGACTTATTGTTGGTCTTCCTTGGCTTTCCTCTTTGGGAGGAAGTTTTGTGGTTGCCTTCTTAAGTGGGCATATAAGTGGCTCATATGCTTCTGCCTGATGAAAACCTTTTCATCCAATCCATTATATGAGACTTCTCTTAATTTTTTAAGATTAGTGAGCCCTGGTCTGATCATTTGAATAATAATGATAACATTTGATGCTTTATTGTTAAAACAAATGGGTTTGAATCAAGCAAGCCCGTCTTTGCCTTGCACTGAGTCTGCCTAGGGCTCATAATTTGCTGCTAGGACATCACTTGATAGCCAGACATACAATCCAGAAATCTTGCACAAAGTAGATTATTGTAATACTTCATAAACCATATTGTTTCACATAGAGCTTGGGCAACAATTTTATTGTTGGTCATTGTACTCTGTGATGTATTTATATGTTTTTGATATGTAGGTTAATATAGATGAATTATGATAATACTGTGGGGATTATAAGAGTTCTGTGGAACACTTGTATTTTTAAGTATAAAAATATGGATTATTATTGACAAGACAAATTAGTAAAGGAATTCCTCGTGAACACATCCCATTTTCTCCATTTAAATAGGCATTCATTTTATGATTTTTCACTCCATGTGTCAGAGGGATGCATCCCTTGCATATAACAAGTATCTTGTGTAATTGCTGCATGCCGTTGACATTGGTATTTGGTATTTTTTTTATTAAATGTTGTTATTCAATCCCTAACACTCTTATAATATGCTGCCATAACAGATTGTGCCTATATTGTAATAAACAATACCTGCAGCACTACTACCTCGCCCATCAGCAGGGCCACTGGGCAGCTCACAGTGATGAGATGCTCCTCTCTGTTGTCATATGGTCAGTTTTGAAGTTTTTGTCCTTTGGTGCAGGAAATTATCTTATTGTATGTATGGATTAGGTTATTTTTATTCCCTGGAAACAAGTCAATTAATCCTGTTAGACATAGAAACTTCTATGAATGCCTTCCTGATGCTGAATTGGAGACTGAATAAGCATTCTTTTGTTTTGGATTTTTAAGCATGTTTATGTTCATTGGAGAATGTGCATGATGCAATCTACCTGTATACGCAATAGCTAACCACATCAAAGAAAGATTGATTGATATATAAGAAATGTCTGTAAAAGGAAGAGCAAACAGTACTTTCATCCTTATCAGACTGTCTGATAAATCAAGGTTTTACAGCTTTACGGGTACATTTTATTGATGTATTCCTAATATACAGAGGAGAAATCTCAATCTATAAAAAAAATATTTTTATTTATTTTATGTACCTATATATATATATATATATATATATATATATATATATATATATATATATATATATATATATATATATATATATATATATATATATATATATATATATATATATATATATATATATATTTTTTTTTTGTGTGTGTGTGTGTGTGTGTGTGTGTGTGTGTGTGTGTGTGTGTGTGTGTGTGTGTCATCAGTGTTGAATACAGCAGTGTAGGTTGAGGAATGTGTTGGGTCATGCTGTGTAACATCTTGTGTGGTAAGTACAATAGAAGGATCAGATTTGGTCCTGCTACAGCTGCTACTGTATCAGAGAAAACATTACAATTTATAAGTGAGGTGTTTTGTATTCTTTTCACATGGTATTATGTAGATATATTTTTTTGGGCTGCATTACTTTATTCATTCATTGCATTATCATTTCCTTGTAAATATCAATTATGCATTGCAAATGAGTCACAAAATTTAGCCTTATTTTTATATGCACTTTTCGTTTCATGACAATTTTTTTGGGGGTTGCATTTATTCTTCAGCATCATCATTGTAAGATTGTACTCTTATTAGAAAATAAAAATTATTTGAAATTGTCTGTTATTGTAAACAGAACCACAAAAAGCACAACTTTGACATTAATAAGGTTAATAACTTTTCTATCGTCTAGAATGAAAAATGTTACTCAACACAACTACATACATAATATACCAAGACTGTCTTCCTGTAAAAAAAAAAAAAAAAAAAAATGGCTAAGAAGGCACAACTTTCACATTTACTCATTTACACCACTCGTTTGGTAAAATAATCAGATAAGATGTGGGATAGAAATTTCATATTGTGATTTGGAACCAAAGAAAACATCCAGATAACAATGAAAAGGTTACAGATTAAAATACAAGGCTTAGGAGAAACAATGAAATTAGAGAGAGGGGGTAGATGAACAGGCGGGGGCAGATGAAATATATTAGAATAATATGTGATAGAGGATAACAAAAAAAAAAAAAAAAAAAAAAAAAAAAAAAGTAAATAACATTGGAATAATAAAATAATAAGATAAAGCATGCAGAGAGGGCCGTACAATGAGGGCCTTAATTCTAGTTAGGGTCCGATGGCAAGGCGGAGCAGCTGAGCCTGACTGAGTGACTGTTGCTGTTGTTGTTGTTGGCGGTGCGGTGACTCATCCCCGGGGGCCATCGATCTTGCTTATTATTTGGTGAGAAACATATAACTACCTTAAAAACCATGTGTATTTGTGACATTCAGAGACATGGCGATATTTGAGGGGTTTGGGAGGGGTGTGAATGGAGTGGGTAGGTGGAGAAGCAGTGGTGGAGGATGTGAGTGTTGACAGAAGGTGGAGGAGCTGTCAGGCAGTCACCTGTTAGAGGAACACCCACCCCACTCCGCGCGTTACAAGCCACAGGGGTGAAGTCTTGTCTTGGTGACCTGTGTACACTGGTAATACTTAAGGCGGTATGATACTCCGGGTAATATGGAAATAACATTAGTGTCTCCCTCCGAGGACTGGGTTAGGTCAGGTTAGATTAGTTTAGTTCATTGATTCCATTACTCATCTCTTCATTATGTAGATCATGATTTAAGAAACATCATAATTTTGCTTAGAAATGAATAATAAGTGTATTGAAAGTGCTAGTCTCATATTATTTCCATATTTTTTTGTCAGTGAGTACAAGGTAATATGTATGGTGTAGGCTCAATGCTCAGGTTCTGGGGTCAATCTTACTAATAGTAACTCAGTATGTATTGTATTGCCTCCCCTCTCCAGGACAGGCAAGCTTGGGGACATGGTGCGAAGTGGGGTTTCATGGTGGGGAGGGCAAATTTATTGAAAGTCTAAGGAGAAAACACCCCATCAGTAAAAATCTTTAAGAAGATAGTCATCAGATAGGCAACATCTGCTGGCCATTCCTCTTCTACAGTATTCTAAACTTGCCAAATTTGGACATTTATGAAAAGAATTAAGATGAAGTCCTATATTTTGAAAATGGTAACTCACTTGCCTGACCTAATTTTTCCTAACCTATCCTAACCTCACAGGGGACTTTGCACCCCGCTGGACTCCACATTGATTAAGTTAAGCTTACTTAACTAGGAGTGTTTTGTGCCCACCTTATCTTCTTCAGGACACTAACCTAACCAAACCTAATCAGGAAATCCTTTCTCCCTGCCACCCCTTTGGAATTGCCTAACATAAGAGTATTTTTCTCCTATGAATTTCCTCATGAATTTCCTCACCTCCTTATCTATACCCTTTTCCTCACACACAACCTGATAAGAAGGTGAGGTCCGAATGTGGGGAAGTATGATAGGTATCTAATACCTAGTGAGGACCTTTCTCTCCTTGGCTCTCCTTACCCAACTCACATTAACTATTCATATATGAGTCTTATGGCCACATGAACTTATGATGAAGTTTTATTAGTTTGAATTTCACCAGCTTTTCTTCTAGCTAGGTTTTAGTAGAAAAAAAATTTCGGGTAGGAAGAATGTTTTAGATTTACAGTTGTGTTCTCTTTTGTGTTTGACATCACAGGAGTTTTGGATGTGTGATTTTTGGTGATTATGTAAAATCTTTATCTAAAAAAAAGGGATAACAGACTTCAGAAAAATAAAAATAAAATCCAGTTTAGCTGATTGAAAAGGGTATAATAACTAATGTTTGACCCTAAGAATTTCCAGATTGTCCCTATGTAATATGATCTATTATTGGCTTAGTCAACTCTCAGGTACTTTATAGCCACTGATGGTGAGATAATCATAACCATCAAATATTTTGAACTGTTCTTTTCCTCACAGCATTGATGGTGTGAAGCAACATGTCGGATAAACCTATTCGTGTTGGCCAGCGGGTGGAGGTCATCGGCAAAGGTACGATGGTGGTGGTGACAGCACTGTAGCAAAAAATTGCATACACCACTTTTTCTATTGTTTATTGATTTTTGCATGCAGTTCAGCAATGTTTTGGAGTCAAAGGGATCTGTGTAAATGTTTAGTAAGAATGGTTTAAGTAAGCTGTATTTTAACTTCTTATCAAGCTGGTTTTTTCTTGGATAGCTTCTACAAGAAATTTTCTTGTTGTCCATAATTGGCCCTGTGGTACAAGGTTGAAGTTCATAATAACTTAACATTGCAAGTTGCCGTTTGCTCTTCTTATGACAGTAGCACTTAATTAATTTCTTATTGAAATATTGGAATGGAAGAGCAAGATGCATGTTGTATGTGTTTAGTTACTATAAAACAAAACCCCCCCCCAAAAAAAAGAAAGAAAGAAAGAAAGAAAAAAGTAAGGATAATAGTCTGGCTAATAACACATTACATTTTAAAACGTAATGTGGTTTTCTTTTTTTTCTTTTCTTTTTTTTTCCACTTTGCATCACTTTTTCATTTCAAGAATGTGTTATTGCTTTGAATTTGCAAATATCTTCCATGTTTTTCTGAGTGACTTTATGAACCTGCTTTGTGTGTCATGATGGCTCATTACGTGACAAAAAATAAGGAAAGTGTAGCATGAGGTATAGTGTAATGCAGTGTGATAATGCTATATGCATTGACAGACACCCAAGGGACTGTGGCCTTTGTGGGCACAACACATTTCTCCCAGGGCAAGTGGATAGGCGTCGTTCTGGATGAGAGGAAGGGCAAGAATAACGGTTCAGTGCAAGGGAAGACCTACTTTCAGGTAAATGCATCATCAAGTTATGCTCATTATTGTTAGTTCCTATTGCCTATGTACCATAAAATTTCAAACACTGTACAAACATACTCTGTTTTTCACACTTGCAACTCATATGTGGATCAGAATGAATATTGAGAGTCTAGACTGCTGTATATGAGCTTTTCAAGCTTTTGTTCCTTGATTTGTTACACTTTTTTTAATGACATTCACAAAGTTGACATTATTTGCAGATTTTGCAAATATAAAGTGAGTGTTTAGCATGTGCTAGGCCAGCATTCATAGAAAGAAATTAATATTGACAAATAATATACATCATATGAAATAAAGATGGAGGACCGTATGGGCATAGGTGAGGCATGCACACATTTCCTTCCTAAGATCAAATTAAGATTAATTACAGTCTTTATGCCTCCATACCTATACAAAGGATTAGTAACTGTTGTTGTCTTTCTATATCAAGTTCCAAGAGAACTATTAGTATTCTGAATAGATATAATGTAAGGGTTCAAGGATTGCTGTGAAACATTATGTGCCACTCATGTGGAAGGAAAATAGGAAAGTATTGTGAATATATAAAGTCTAACGTGCCTATAAATCCAATAAACTGGTCCTTGCCCCAAGGTCAGCGGTTTCCCAAAATTTCATCAAAGTCTGTTTGTTAACTTTTATGTGTCTTGCTGATAGACATTTATAAAGTTACTGATCAACACATGAGCGTACTAACTCCTGCAGAGGAGATAACCAGTAATCAGCTGACATACCAGCATGGTTGGTCCACCACATTTAATAGTTAGATTTGTTTTTAATGAGGATATTGTGTAATGGGAGTTTGTAAATTTCAATGTTTATATCTATCTTATTTTGGCAATCACTTGATGAGAATAACAACAATAATAGAGAGAACACAAGTTAATGACAAAAGTAATAATGATAGTAATGTTAACAATTATATTAGTAATGTGGGAATGTGGGGAATGGATACAAATTTGTATATCCCTTCCCTACTTTCCCACAAATTGTAACAATGTCTTTACAGTAATAATAATAATAATAATAATAATTAATAATAGTAATAATAATAATAATAATAATGATAATAATAATAGTGAGTAGTAGAAAGAATATTGTTTAAAATGTATTTTGAACAAACAATGCACAGCACAGTTGTGTGTTCTCTCCATTTAGTGTGATGAAGGGTGTGGCATCTTTGTACGGACAAGTCAGCTGATAGTGGTGGGAGGTGGAGACGACCTTGAGGAAGATGGATCCAACACCCCATCTGCCTCCTCTGCAGCAAGCACTCCGGCTACTGAC
The DNA here is from genome assembly GCF_017591435.1 of Portunus trituberculatus. Classification (NCBI taxonomy): domain Eukaryota; kingdom Metazoa; phylum Arthropoda; class Malacostraca; order Decapoda; family Portunidae; genus Portunus; species Portunus trituberculatus. The sequence continues at coordinate 2,231,486 of NC_059292.1, read as the reverse complement.
AAGCCTCGCTCCAGGTAAGTTGTCCTGCCTCATCCTTTTGCCCTTCCCAGATTTCATTTTCTTTTTCCTATATTCTGTATATTTATCCTATAAATGGGTTATGTACATACATACCTAAATATTGTCATTGTCCTCCTCCTCCTCCTCCTCCTCCTCCTCCTCCTCCTCCTCCTCCTCCTCCTCCTCCTCCTCCTCCTCCTCCTCCTCCTCCTCCTGTACTTTTCTTTGCATTTTCATTTTCTCATCACCTTTTCTTGGCTCACCTCTCCTTGTCCACTCCTTTCACTTCCTCAATCCTCCTTGCATCCTTCCCTCTTGTCTTTTGAACCTAGACTTAGTTCTCTCTTATTTTTCAAGATAAACATTTTATGATGTATGCATTTGATTGAATAATGTGGTTTTAATTATTGACTTGGAGTGTTGACTTTTTGTGTAATCTAAACTAAGTCACAAGTTTGGAGTTTTGGTGATTAACTACTTATGATTTAAAAGGTAATGATGATAATATTATAGTATATAGATTTTTAACAAGAATTTAATTATGTGTGTGTGATTTAATATTGACAACTACTGTAGCTTATGTGCACAGTATCTGATGTGCACATAACACCATTGTTATAAAAAACTTTCTTTTGTGCTGATGTTTACATAACTGGTACTTTGGAATCCTTTACTTAAGCAGCACAGTTTTTCAGTACCTTGGGTAAAGAGATTCTGTATAGGCTGCCATCCAGATTTTTCTTTATTTTTAGCTAGATTTTTTATGGCTAGGTGAGAAGAGTAGAGGGTGTGTCCAACAAGGTATATATATATAAGACAGTGGAGACTTCACTAATTGCTTTTCACATATTGCCAGTATTTTATTTATCGTGTCTAGCAGAAGATTGATTGGTGTGTGATTTTCCTGCGTTATTTTTAAGCTAGTGAGAGACCAGAGAGAGAGAGAGAGAGAGAGAGAGAGAGAGAGAGAGAGAGAGAGAGAGAGAGAGAGAGAGAGAGAGAGAGAGAATGTTTGTAGGTGTGCATACCAAGTAAAGATATCTAGTATTGTAGGTTGTTAGGATGGAGTGCACTGAGGAACACCAGGCCTTGCAGTGTGCCTTTGTTTCCCTGGCAAGTGTGACCCCCAACCTCCTGCTGCCTTGTCAACCATCACATGTACATAGGGAACAACTAAAACACCAAATTGCATGTCCATAATATCCAGTTTTACTAATGGCCATATGTGAATTGGGGCACCCAATTGAAGACTGACCCATTAAAGTGCAGTATGTTCCATAATATTAATATACACATTTTTTTTGGATGATGCCATATAATGGACTCCCATAGTGTGTTGTTATGTACAATTGGCATCTTGAGTATGCCCCTGATAGCTTATTTGATATCCCATGCTAAATTTTTCCTCCAGCTCCCCACTCCCATTATAATAATTACTCACTGCTAATATTTTTCCAGGACTGATAAACAAATTTATTATCCCCTCATTCCACCAGTTAGTTCCTTCCCTCAAACACCCATCCCTGTGCTCAGCTTGAAAACCCTGTTCTCTAATTCTCCCTCCCCATCTCTCAATGCCGCCTGACAGCTACCAGCGGCCGGAGAGAAGGCCCTCCAGGTTTGGGGGTCAATCAAGGTATCCTCAAGTATAAAATATCAGATTCAGTCCCAGTACATGAATTAGTAATAATCCCCTTCATAACTCATGTCTGCTGCCATTAAAGACTCCGTAGACTTCAGGCTGTCACATCACCAGCTTAAAAAAAAAAAAAAAAAAAAAAAAAGGCCTTATGATGACATGGTTGATGGTTCTCATAGAGGCCATGTAGCTCTTGAGTGAATGCTACAGAACATTGGCTTGTGTCAAAGGAGTGATCACCTCCAGTCCACGAGTCTCTCAGTCTTTGTTTTTATGACTTTTCTTTTTATGTATCATTCAGCCAAGGTCATGTTAGTTAGCCTAGGTTCATTGAGGTATAAATTTGGTAGCTTCTTCATGACAAGCAGTAATAGCCCATTCAGCTTCAGTTAAATATATGTAGTGTAAAAAAAAGTCAACAGCCTCTAGTTAAATATAGTATTAGCTATTAGCTACACAAGGGTTAGCTGGTAGAGTAAGTTTGTGCATTCAGATATATCTTTCAGTTTCCCAAGGTCAAGGATGAATTTACTTGCCGTATTTTTTCAAGTAAGAAAATAAGTGAAGATACTACATATCTTCATTTCTGTGCCGAAAATTCTCAGTTGGGATTCTAATGTACACTGGGGACACTCAAGGCTAAAACCGTGGCTTTGTGTGTCCTGCATCATGTTGACTCTTTTGTGAGCACTGCCAGAAACCCTAGCCATTGTCACATAATCCTTACTAGAAGATCTTGTATTGAGAGATAATAGTGAAATACACCCTCAATGCTCCAGTGGCATCGGGAAGGGAGGCACTCAATCTCTCAAGGTGTTGTCATGTGATGACACAGCACAGCACAGTTATAGGTTAGTTAGCAACACCTTTCTGAGTGTTGTTTATTAGCATTTCTCAGATAATTTCTTCATTCATGTTTTGATTTTGAAGGATTACTTATAATTTAAAAGTAAGGCTTAATTATGAAGTGTTCTTTTGGAATAACTTTGGGAAAAGATCACTTGTATAAAGTGATGTCAAAAGCCAATAGCAAAAGTTTTTTTGGGGAACACTGTAGTGTAGGGTAAGAATAGATGGTAGATCATTCACCTGAGATACACTTTCTTCCCTCCTTATCCTGTCAGAGTCACTAGAGCATTGAGGGACGTGCTAGTCACCCATCCTAATAGTCTTGTTTTGTCTCACTCTAGCCTGAAACGGAAGGTAGAGCCGACCAGGTAAGACTGCTGAGGCCCCAAGTACTCTGTCATGCACCACTCACGTCAGACACTGCACCTACCTCTCCCTCACTCATACATGCTTTCATTCTTTAGTCATTCTGCCCCAGCAGGAGAGCCATTCCTGCTGCGTATGGTTTTGTGTGTATCCCTCTTGGTCTCCATCTCAATGTCCTGTCATTTTCTGATGGATCCCTCGGTTTTTCATCGTATTGTTTTCAACTTTTGGTGTAAGTTTTGAACTGTTTTTATTTATATTTTAAGATGGTATTTCATGCGATGTGCATTTTTTATTGTGTTTTCTTTGATTTTTTAATGCAAATGAGCTGTTGTTCTTGACATTATTTTTTTCCTGAGATTAGTGTCTTAGGGTTTGAAGCACTGTGTACTTTCCACTGTTGTTTCTGGTGGTACCAGTCAACCTCCTTACACACACACACACACACACACCACTTTCAAAATTTTTATTTCCGTCTCCCTCATACATAGCATAGCAAACACTTTTTTGAGTTTTGAACTGTGAGGTTCATACCAGGTTCATCTCAGTTATTGAAGGATCACAGAATGTTCTGTAAGGGAATATAAAGGGTTCATTGCTTCAGAAAACAGAAGTCTAAATATACCACATGATAACAGACATGATTATGGAGGTACTTAGTGAGTGAGGCCATAGAGTTTGAAAGGGGATGTGTTGAAGTGATGGCCTCTCTTGACCTCCCAGTCCCCCCCTCAGAGACCCCAGACACAGGTAAAACATGTTCACTGTTGTTCTGTTCTTGTCCTTGTGTCACGTCTGAGCCATGCATGACAGCAGGCCTGGTACAGTGTTAGCATTAATGACTTTTTCTCTGCACCATGGAGGATTGTTCGCTGCAAGGCTCTGAGGCCAGCGTTGGTCTTTGATGAGAGGTATTACTGTGGTTTTTTCCCCCCAAACCACCTGTCTTCCTGCCGCCCTCCCCTCCCCACCCAGACCTTCCTTTCACTACTGCTCGCCACCTTAATGTTTGCGCCAGTGATCAGTATTTGTTCCCTGCCAAGATTCCAGGAAGTCTTAACTGTCCCCCTCCCATTCTCTTGTTGGCAAACGTGGATTTTGGAGGTTTCCTGTTAGTTGTGACCCCTGATGCCTGGATGTAGGTCTTGCAGTCTCCATAAACAACCATGCTGGATTAAACACAACCTTAGTCTTGGCATGCTTGTTGCACATGCTGGAATTGCACATATCTCCTTTTTTTTAAGTCTTCTAAAGCACTAAAGAAATATTTTGGATATATATATATATATATATATATATATATATATATATATATATATATATATATATATATATATATATATATATATATATATATATATATATATATATATAGTATACATACATTAAGGTTATTTTTATCATATACATACTTCAGTCTGGTCTTAACCCTCAAATGGTGAAGAAACTTATCCAATGTATTCCACTCCTATCAATTTCTTTGCTCTGATGGTGTGCTGAAAAGAGGAGCAGTATTGTAAAATATTAAGGAAAATTGTTGCCATTTCTCAAATTATAGACTAAGATGGAGTCATATACCTGATCATGACCCTAGGCAGTCACTCCCCAGAAATAATGATCTGTTATTAGTGTAATATTCCATGTTGAGATTTTGGGTGAGGAAGGACAAGGTGGGGTCTGATCCTCCTGTGCACACAGCCAGGGAGGAGCAGCAGGCAGACAGTGTACATAACATTAGGACCAGTATAAATGTATAATGTAGTCATAGGTGTAGGGCACTCCTTCCCTTATTTCAGACTGTAGGAGTTGGTATGCTCCTCCAATGATGTGTCATGGTTCCTGCTCTCTCAACATCTCCAGCCACTTCCCTCTGTCATCCAATAACAATGAGTCATCACTGTTGTGCTCTGTGTATGCTAAGATTTCCACAACAGATCATAATATTTTTGTGTATTTAGATGCAAGAGGAAACAGAAAAAGCAAGGTCATATCATTAGTCCATGATGTATTTGTGGCTTTAGATCTTGAAGGAGTAACTAAAAATAATCATCTGTATTATACATGATAAATACCAGGATCAAGCACGAATTAGTTCCCCTTTAAACCGCCAAGAGTGAACTGGAATGATCTGACACGTGGTCGACGCCCTTTCCTCCCCTACCACCTCCCTTGGAATTACCACCTGCAATCGACAGTTGTTCTCCTGAAATGGGTCTCTCACCACAGGCTCCTAGTCTCACCTCACCTGTGCCCAAGGAACTAAAGTTCACTTAATAGATCTCAATATTACCACTACTATTAATACTACTGTTTCAACTACTACCACAACAACTACTATTTCTTCTATTACTACCTCTTCTGCTACTGCTGCTGCTACCACCACTACTTGTATTACTACATCACATCACAGGGCGGTATCTCCTTAGGCCAGAGTCCATTTCAGGGTGTGTGATTCTCTTTGGCAGCCTATAGTCTGTAGTGAAAATGTCAGTCTGGAGATAGAGTGTGACGTGATGATTGAAAGAACAACCAACTTTCAGCCTGTAGTCTAATTTTTTACATTTAGCCATCTATTAATTCTGTTGATGTGTTGGAAAACCTGATGCTGAGTGCTCTGCTGTTGTGCATCAGTAATGTTGTTAAACAGTCACTGTTATAATTGGTGTCCTGGTGACCTTTTCAAAGTTTTTATTTGATTTATAAGCACTTCAGTCACCTTTCACCTGTGTGTGTGTTTCACTGTTTGATCTGCTGCAGTCTCTGACGAGACAGCCAGACGTTACCCTACGGAACGAGCTCAGAGCTCATTATTTCCGATCTTCGGATAGGCCTGAGACCAGGCACACACCACACATCGGAACAACAAGGTCACAACTCCTCGATTTACATCCCGTACCTACTCACTGCTAGGTGAACAGGGGCTACACGTGAAAGGAGACACACCCAAATATCTCCACCCGGCCGGGGAATCGAACCCCAGTCCTCTGGCTTTTGAAGCCAGCGCTCTAACCACTGAGCTACCAGTGTGTGTGTGAGTGTGTGTGAGAGAGAGAGAGAGAGAGAGAGAGAGAGAGAGAGAGAGAGAGAGAGAGATTGTTTGCATTCCTACATGAATTTTTTAGGTATTTTTGAAAATAATCTATAGTGCAGTTTAGTGAGTAAAAATATTGATTGCATAGAAATGACACAATATAAGTCTGTTGGAGATTTGTTGTGAGAAATATATTCATGAATTACCAAAGTTATGATAAAGAAATAGGAGAAACTGTATTAATAGTGGGTTGTGACTGTACCAGAAAATACCTTATTGGTTATGAGAAAGAGTGCAAAGGATAGAGAGTGATAGATTGAAAAGAGAAGATGAGAGATTGAAGGGAAAGGCCAAGGAAAGAATGAACATAGTTTTGGGAAAGCTTGAACCATAGAAACCTAAATATCATGTGGAAATGAATGATTCATCTTAAGGTGAAGTAAAAAGCACATCTGAAATAGTGAGTTGGAATGACAAAATCTATACTCTTGGAATTGGTTTGGTGCCAATGTGAGAAATGGTTAGGGTGAGTCACTAATAGACTGGCTGGATTCTGGGGGTGGAAATCACAAGGTGACATGTAAAACTAAGAGGTATACTGATAGAAAAGAAGAAAAGAAAAGAGTATCATATATTTGTGTGTGATTAGTATAAGTGAATTTTGTAAAGTGTTGTGCAGTACTGTAACTGGTTGGTGGTTATGGGTTATGCTGCTTGTGACTGTCAGATGGTGGTTGGTGGTGACTGGGGTGACTGAAGTGCTTCTCCCCTCCCCTATATCAAATGTTGGAACTGCTGCTGCCTGCTACATTAAATGCCCCCTCCCTATCCCTTGCCCCTCAAAAAGAAGAGATCATAAATAATTAAAAGTTTTCTGTAGGATACTGCGCAGAGGACCTTCCTGTGTCTTGTACAGTGACTCTGCATACATAGTTAGGCCATAGGCTCTGTAACTTGCTTCATCTGTACGTATGTTCTGTCCTGGTCCATCAGAGATTTGACTTTTTAAGAATGTGATTTGGCTATATTTTTTTTCTTGATTTAAAAATTTCATTTTTTTCTCTCACTTCTCCCAGTCCAGTGATGATAGTAAAGAGTAATTTCTAATGTGAATGTGATATACAGATTTACACTTCTTTGTATTATATGTTATAATGAAATGTAAGGTAATTCATTGTTCCTGTATTTGATAAGTCCAGTTTATTTTATACTAATGAAAATAACTTATTGTTTAAGTTTGTAACTGGTAGCTTGTAGCTGATTCATACTGTCCAGTTCATTCATCTGTTTTTGACTATTTATTCGTGTAACTGTATGTTTTGCTTTCCATGCTGTCAGTTTGAAAAGGAAACCATCTGGAAACCCTGTCCCTCAGAAACCCGACAGACTGAGGTAGGACTTGCATCCTTCGCAGCTTCTAAATGGCTGGATGTTTCACCAAGCTCTCCCCATGAATCGCCTTTCCCTGCCTTGTGATATGGCGCTGTGATAAAGTTGTTTATTTATATTCCGCCTTTGAATAAGTGTAGGTGCCATATGATCTTTCTGGTGGCTGAATAGAGGGAGAGCATTTTATGTACGCTTTTATTTTTCAGTGAGGTAGCTGATGTGCTCTGAGCATTTGCAGTACTGGAGCACCACCAATACCCTTGACTCATTGTTCTTCACTTACTGTTTATTACTCTTTTTTTATTCTTTGGACAAAATATTTCACTTTGCATTGATCAGTTGTTCTTGAGGTGGGGCACTGCTTATCACAGCTCAGGGCAATCTCAGCACTGCATGAACAAGCTGCATCCTACCTCTGGCTGGTGCTAGCAGGGCGGTGATGGATGGAGTATATGCAGACACTGATGGGCTTCCATTTTTTTCCTGTAATTGCACATATATCTTTGCAGCTCTTAAGGGTGACTGCAGGTTTGATCTGGTTGTTTCTTGGTTTTATTTCTTCTTGCAGGTTACCAATGTTTGGTAAATTGCCGCAGCCGAAACAGTACAGCTCTGAGCTTCCACGGACTCCTTCCCTCTCCAGTGTCACCTCCAGTCCCTCCTCTCTTTATAAGACTCCATCCCAAACCTCCCTTGGTAAATCTGGAGGATCCAGAACAGACCTGACTAAGGCTGAGTCTCTTGGCAATGTTTACAAGGCCTCACCTAAACTTGATCTATCAAAAGTGTCCTCAAAGATAGACTGTGGGGACAAGTCTTTACTAAAGAGGCCACCTTCAGTATCCTCCATTGAGTCAACTGATAGCAGTACTTCCAGTCCAAGGCCATCCATCTCCAGGGCCACCCCATTCCGTAAACCACTTGTTCCCACTTCCCTGAAGCCCTCCTCCACAACCACACCCTCCACTCCCTCCTCCTCCTACAGGAGTGATCTACAGGCAAAGTATGATCAGATCATGTTCTTGTTTCTCTTCTTTACTAACTCATGTATATACTTGTGGGAAAAGAGGAACATGTACTCAGTCCTTTGCATGATCTATTGCTTATCTTCATGTTGGGTCACTGGCCTGTGACAGAGTCTCTTAGGTGCTGCTTCTCTATAAAGCCTCTGTGTAAATATTGTTTGCTTTAAATACAGTACTTATATCAATCATTATCATGTAAGGGACATACCACACAATGTATGTAAATTGTTAACTGATATTCATCACATATAAATATTATATTATTGGTTAATGCAGTACTCTCTCTCTCTCTCTCTCTCTCTCTCTCTCTCTCTCTCTCTCTCTCTCTCTCTCTCTCTCTCTCTCTCTCTCTCTCTCTCTCTCTCTCTCTCTCTCTCTCTCTCTCTCTCTCTATATATATATATATATATATATATATATATATATATATATATATATATATATATATATATATATATATATATATATATATATTTTGGGAGTAGACCATTTTGAATGCATGTACTATTGAAGTCAACAGCGAGGTATGCATTATTCTTTTTGTACAGCGTATTTTGTGTTTTCGCACAAGTGCGTTAAATCCGGTTTTAGTTGGTAGAGTAGTGTGCCAAAGTCCATTTCTCTAGGCGTCTTTCGGTCTTGATCAGACCATCTTCAGGAAAGTGAGTGCAACTAGTGAGGATGTGGGCTTATATGGGCGGCAGAAGCAGGTAGTCGCGTCAGGTAGCCAGTCAGAGCGCTGATCGAGTTTCGTCTGAAGCGGCCAATGAGCAGCCGGCTACAGCTCCGTGTGGCTGTCGCTGGGATGGTAACGATGATTCTGGCTGCTGTTGTATGTTGATGGTAGGTTTTTCTGAGTAGATATGTACTGCTTCCGTCATCTTGAGTCTTCTTTTGTCGTTTTCTTTAACTAGGATGGTGGTGTTGCTTTCCTTGTGATATCCTGAAGTGACATCACATGGAAAGCAACACCACCATCCTAGTTAAAGAAAACGACAAAAGAAGACTCAAGATGATGGAAGCAGTACATATCTACTCAGAAAAACCTACCATCAACATACAACAGCAGCCAGAATCATCGTTACCATCCCAGCGACAGCCACACGGAGCTGTAGCCGGCTGCTCATTGGCCGCTCAGACGCTCGATCCGCCTGACTGGCTACCTGACACGGCTACTGCTTCCGCCGCCCATATAAGCCCGCATCCTCACTAGTTGCACTCACTCCTGAAGATGGTCTGATCAAGACCGGACGCCTAGAGAAAATGGACTTTGGCACACTACTCACCAACTAAACGGACGAACGCACCATGTGCGAAAACACAAAATACGCTGTACAAAAGAATAATGCAGACCTCGCTGTTGACTTCAATAATACATATATATATATATATATATATATATATATATATATATATATATATATATATATATATATATATATATATATATATATATAAAACTATTGAATAGAGTTGTGTTGGAGGGTATGAATCAATTTAACTTTGCTTACAGGAAACTCTTATCTTCCTCTCAAGTTGCATGTCCAGGGAACAGTGATAGTGAATGGTTATGTAATACCCATGGTATGGCCATTAATGTATTATATGGGTTGACTGGGTTTTGATATGTTCATCTCCAGGACATAGATATGAAAACTTGTTTTCCATCGACAAATATGTTTCCATTACGGCACAAAAGTGTTGAATACTTGTAGTAATTTGAATACGTTCCCTATGTGGTAAGAAGGACAGTGCCCAGCATAACTAATATCCTATAGTATATCCTCAACAATTAGGTAAGCAAAAACATGCACATTGCACACTGATCATTTCTGCTGCATCATGGTGTGTGCTTTTGAGGCTGGAAGGACCGACTGACTCATTAGCTTGAGAGAGTGAGACTTCATGTGTTTTACAAGGTGGTGCATATGGGTTGCTATTCAGGAATGCTTGCGGTGTTCTTTCTCACCTTTCTTTCTTCCCCAGCACTCAATTTAAAGTGGTAGCTGTAACACAACTAAAGACAAATAACTCCTTTGTCTTCTCTCCAGCTTGCAGCTCTTATCGGATTGATGTCTCAACATTCAGTAAAAGCATTTTACCTGAAACTTTACCTTCTCCAGCAGACAGTTCTTAATGAGTTGTTCAGTCATCATGACAAACATTTCATCCAGTTGTCCATCATTACTCAAGGATTCAATTCTTTGTGATTGTTGCATCATCATTTTGGACAAATACTTATTGTTTTCATCCTCTTAGCTTAGTGCATGCTGATGGTTGTCTTCTAATTCATGACTAATCCTTCTCTCATCTGTCCTTGTTCCTTACCAAGACATTTTCTATGATATTTGATAATCTAGGGCTAACTTACCATCCTTTCCTCTTCCTCAGCAGGTAGTTCTTTATGACTAATTGCATTACTGAGGTCTTCAATATATTTTTCTCTTTGGCTGTCTCCTGCTGACAGTGGTATGGCTGTTACAGTGCCATTCAAGAAATCCATGGCTCTGTGCTTACCAAAGAGTAGTAATCCAGTGTGTCATGCTATACATAACTGCACTGATAATCTGTTAGTGTCTGTTGTATTATGAGAAATATTTATTCCTCTCTCTCAGCTTACAGTATATTTCTTGTAATTATTTTTCTTAACAATTTTAAATAATGTGCTAAGAATAAATGTTTTATAAAAAGAGATTGGAATAATTAACAAGTCATTGGACTCATATGGTTTGTGGTCTGTAAGTTAGTGTTGGGAATTAACATTCAGTGCTGATGGAAAGAAAATATATACCCCCAAAAAAATCATATGTAGATTTAACCAAGATATTTTTGTAAAGAAATGACTTATATTAAATTAAAGTGTCATTAGAAATAGTGAGAGCTCGTTCATCCAGTGGTTAATGATATTTATTCGTTGACATTCATGTAATATGAAGAACCAAGGAACTAGTCTTGTTGTAAGGATCTTTGGAAATGTAGATATTAAGCATTTTTTAGTATCAGATATTTAACAGAAACTTGTTATTCAGTGTAATTTTAAGGTGGTGAGCTGATTAGCATTGTATCCACAGGCTGCCTCTGGGAAATCCAGGAAAGGCTGGCCAGCGAGAAGATCGCACCCCAAGCAAAGAGTCATCTCCACGCACCGACATGAAAAAAGGGTCCTCGTTTGTGGAGGTGAGTGAGACAGGTGGCAGGATGGACAGTTCACATTTCTGCCCCTGAACCATGGTGGGGACAGACATGGTGTGAATGCTCCAAATTTTATCTCATCCATTGTCATTACAGGAGATGCATTCATTGCTGCTCTTTCTCCTCTCAATTTCCACTGAATTTGTGCTTACTATTATTTTCATATTATTTCAGCTGTGGAAAGTATTCAGTGCTTTTTGTTATTGATTCTTTAATGTATTTTTCTAACTCGTGTGAAGCAGTGAGTTAACCTTGATGTCTTGGAAAGTGGGCCACAGTCAGGATCGTCCAGTGTGATGTATGAGTTGTGGCTGTAGTCATGTCCAAATGATGAATGGCAAATGTATATGACTGGGATAATTGGAGGTTGCATTGAGCATCTTGAGAGCCTCAGGTGCTGGAAAGGTGACAGCATGATCTGGGATGAGGTTGAATGGTGATTGGGTGGTGGAGAAACTACTAATATTGCATGGGTTGTCAACAGGATGGTGATCTTGTACTGATGTTATTTTAGATGACACTTATATTTTTGTGAACTTTACATAATTGAATATCTTTCATCATAATTCTTTCTAAACCTTGATCATGAAATCAATGGTTTCCCCTTAACTATGACTTCATGTTTCATACCTAATTCTTGTTAGATGTGCAGAGTTTAGTTTATTTAAGGGCCAGTTACAGCAATAACAATTTTATGTGTTGTTAGAATTATTATTATTATTATTATTATTATTATTATTATTATTATTATTATTGTTATTGTTATTATTATTATCATTATTATTTATTTATTTATTTTATTTTTTTCTGTACAAGCATGGCAAGTGGTCAGAAGATTTTGTCTTTTTACTATACAGGATTCAGTACATTAGTAGCTAAGAAAAATAATCTAGAAATTATACCTAACATATTTGAAAAAGACGAACCTCACCTCTTACACTTGAAAGAAAAGCAGCAAAGAATGTATTTTTGTAGGTACTCAATAACATTAAAAAGAAAGAAAATATCTTTTTTACTTCAGTTAAGAGGGACAAAAAATAACATAGCCTGAGATTGCTTACATTTGTATGGCATCTTCAATAGCTTCCATTAGGAAAAAATAAACTTTATTAACTTTTAACTTGATAAAGTTATTCTACTCAATCTGTTCTCACTGTGACATTATGCCTGGAATGCAGTTGTTTTTAAATAAATATCTTCATCTTCACAATTGTAGCCATACATGATTCAGGATAGAAACATAACACGGTGTGAACTGTCCTAACTAATTGATATATAGGATCTCATTTTTTAAAGCACTTGATTTAAAAATTAATTTGTTCCAAGCACATTGTCAATATTAAATTTGCTACTCAATGTACACACACACACACACACACACACACACACACACACACACACACACACACACACACACACACACACACACACACACACACACACACACACACACACACACACACACACACACACACACACACACACACACACACACACACACACACACACACACACACACACACACACACACACACACACACACACACACACACACACACACACACACACACACACACACACACACACACACACACACACACACACACACACACACACACACACACACACACACATACACACATACACACACATATACACACACATATACACACACATATATATATATATATACATATATATACATATACATATATATATATATACATATACACATATATACACATATACATACACATATATACACATACACACATATATATATATATATATATATATATATATACATATATATATATATATACATATATATATATATATATATATATATATATATATATATATATATATATATATACATACATATATATATATACATACATACATACATATATATATATATATATATATATATATATATATATATATATATATATATATATATATATATATATATATATATATATATATATATATATATATATATATATATATATATATATATATATATATATATATATATATATATATATATATATATATATATATACATATATATATATATATATACATATATATATATATACACACACACACACACACACACACACACACACACACACACACACACACACACACACACACACACACACACACACACACACACACACACACACACACACACACACACACACACACACACACACACACACACACACACACACACACACACACACACACACACACACACACACACACACACACACACACACACACACACACACACACACACACACACACACACACACACACACACACACACACACACACACACACACACACACACACACACACACACACACACACACACACACACACACACACACACACACACACACACACACACACACACACACACACACACACACACACACACACACACACACACACACACACACACACACACACACACACACACACACACACACACACACACACACACACACACACACACACACACACACACACACACACACACACACACACACACACACACACGGGACATCGTCGATGGCGGAGGTGGTCGCTGAGCTCCAGAGCAATCATCTATAATTCTACAGTTACCTAAGAGTAACCAAGGTGGGAAAGGAGCTGGTAATGTTTGTCCCGTCTCCATATAGTCATGTTAACTGTTGATTAGCAAAATAATGTCCAGTGAAGGTAAATATAAACTGTAGCCTGCGTTTGAGCCATCAGCTGGTTTGTTTACGTCTGCGCAACATGGCGGCCGTGAACTCGAAAGAGGAATCAGACTTCACAGGGTTTCAAGGAATAATGGAGAAGAGCACTTATGTGAAGAAAATTCTGGAGTTAGAAGGTAAAATTGAAAAACTGTTTGAAAAGTATGAGGGCCTGGAAACGAGTTATGACAATGTAAAGAGAGACTGTGCCGTTATGAAGAAGGAAAATGCAGCACTGAAAGAGGAAGTTAAGCTAATTAAAGTGAATTGCGAAAAATGTGGAGAATCTCTAGGAAACAACAACAATACCTTTCGGAAGGTATTCACAAAGGAGACTGCTTTTGACAAACCACTGGTAATGGAACAGAAAGGGATTATGAAGGAGTTTCAAGTAACGGTGGAGGAGATCAAGAACATGATGGGGAGTTTAGAAGTGAGAAAAGCTGTGGGACCTGATGGGGTATCAGGATGGATTTTAAGAGAATGCAGGGAGCAATTGGCAGAAAAAGTTTGTGAAGTAATTGATGCCTCATTAAGGGAAGGCGTAGTGCCCCAAGACTGGAAAAGAGCTAACATTGTCCCAATCTATAAATCAGGTAACAAGAGAGACCCATTGAACTATAGACCAGTGTCACTTACAAGTGTGGTAGCTAAGATGTGTGAGAGGGTGGTGAAGACTAGATGGACAGACTTCTTGGAGAAAAATGACATACTTTGTGAGTGTCAATTTGGTTTTAGGAAAGGGCGTTCATGCACGACAAACCTGATATGTTACTATTCGAGGGTGATAGATGTAATACAGGAAAGAGATGGTTGGGCTGATGGAATATATCTGGATTTAAAAAAGGCCTTTGATAAGGTACCACACCAGAGACTGATCTGGAAACTTGAAATGGTAGGAGGAGTGCATGGCAGTTTACTAAAATGGATGGAAGACTTTTGGTAGGAAGAGAAATGAGAACAATAATTAAGGACAGACCATCAGAATGGGGATTGGTGGAGAGTGGAGTTCCACAGGGATCAGTGTTGGCACCAGTAATGTTCGCAGTCTACATAAATGACATGGTGGATGGGGTGTCCAGTTATGTGAGCCTATTTGCAGACGATGCAAAATTGTTAAGAAAAGTGAGATGTGACAAAGATTGCGAACTACTCCAGGAAGACTTGGACAGAATATGGAAATGGAGCTGTACATGGCAAATGGAGTTCAACACGACAAAATGCAAGAAAATAGAGTTTGGCAAGAGTGAAAGAAGAATCAGGAGTATGTACAAGATAGGAAATGAAGACATAAAACCAGTCATGAAGAAAAAGACCTTGGGGTGACAATTACCAATGACCTATCGCCAGAGAGACATATAAACAAAATAATTGGAGAAGTATTGAACTTATTGAGGAACATAAGAGTGGCGTTCGTATATCTAGATGAAGAAATGATGAAGAAAATAATTACTGCAATGATAAGACCGAGGCTTGAATATGCAACAATACAGTGGGCTCGAACTTAAAGAAACACATAAGGAAACTAGAGAAAGTACAGAGGGCTGCAACGAAAATGGTGCCTGACTTAAGAGATTTGACTTATGAAGACAGACTGAAAAGAATGCAACTTCCAACCCTGGAAAACAGAAGAGAAAGGGGAGACCTGATAGCAATATACAGAGTGATGATTGGCATGGAAAAATGGATAGGGAAGATCTGTGTATGTGGAATGGAAGAATGTCGAGAGGGCATGGGAAAAAACTAAAATGGCCACTTATAGGAGAGATGTGAAAAATATAGCTTCCCTCATAGAAGGGTGGAAGCATGGAATAGTTTAGGCGTGGAAGTGGTCAACGCAAGGAATATTCATGATTTTAAGAAAAAGCTGGACATTAATAGATATGGAGACGGGACAACACGAGCATAGCTCTTTTCCGTATGTTACAATTAGGTAAATACAATTAGGTAAATACACACACACACACACTCACAATCGAGAGGGCCAGGTTCGAATCCCGGAGCGGTGAGGCAAATGGGCAAGCCTCTTAATGTGTAGCCCCTGTTCACCTAGCAGTAAATAGGTACGAGGTGTAACACGAGGGATTGTGGCCTCGCTTTCCCGGTGTGTGGAGTGTGTTGTGGTCTCAGTCCTACCCGAAGATCGGTCTATGAGCTGGGTGACCAGCAGGCGACCGTGGTGGTGGTGAATTACACACACACACTCACTACAAGAATGGTCCCAGAACTTGAAAGGATGACATACGAGGAGAGACTAAAGGCTATGGATCTTCCAACATTGGAACAGAGAAGGGAGAGAGGGGATCTTTTACAAGTTTATAAATTGATCAACAGAATTGACCAAGTGGACAATGAGTATCTGATCCTGAGAGAAGAATATGCCAGTCGAAGCACAAGATCGCATAGTAAGAAACTGAGGAAGGGAAGATGTCTAAGAGATATTAAAAAGTATAGTTTCCCGCAAAGATGTGTTGAGACGTGGAACAGTTTGAATGAAGAAGTAGTGTCTGCAACAAGTGTACACAGTTTTAAGGAAAGATTGGATAAGTGTAGATATGGAGACGGGGCCATACGAGCATAAAGTCCAGGCCCTGTAAAACTACAACTAGGTAAATACACACACACACACACACACACACACACACACACACACACACACACACACACACACACACACACACACACACACACACACACACCAAGTGGATAATGAGAAACTGATCCTGAGAGAAGAATATGACATCCGAAGCACAAGATCGTATAGTAAAAAGCTGAGAAAAGGAAGATGTCTGAGAGATATTAAAAAATATAGTTTCCCGCAGAGATGTATTGAGACGTGGAACAGT
The DNA here is from genome assembly GCF_017591435.1 of Portunus trituberculatus. Classification (NCBI taxonomy): domain Eukaryota; kingdom Metazoa; phylum Arthropoda; class Malacostraca; order Decapoda; family Portunidae; genus Portunus; species Portunus trituberculatus. The sequence continues at coordinate 2,214,390 of NC_059292.1, read as the reverse complement.
TTAGATGAAGAAGTAGTGTCTGCAACGAGTGTGCACACTTTTGAAGTAAGATTGGATAAGTGTAGATATGGAGACGGGGCCACACGAGCATAAAGCCCAGGCCCTGTAAAACTACAACTAGGTAAATACAACTAGGTAAATACACACGCCCGGTAGCTCAGTGGTTAGAGCGCTGGCATTACAAGCCAGAGGACCGGGGTTGGATTCCCCGGCCGGGTGGAGATATTTGGGTGTGTCTTTCACGTGTAGCCCCTGTTCACCTAGCAGTGAGTAGGTACGGGATGTAAATCGAGGAGTTGTGACCTTGTTGTCCCGGTGTGTGGTGTGTGCTTGGTCTCAGGCCTATCCGAAGATCAGAAATAATGAGCTCTGAGCTCGTTCCGTAGGGTAACATCTGGCTGTCTCGTCAGAGACTGCAGCAGATCAAACAGTGAAACACACACACACACACACACACACACACACACACACACACACACACACACACACACACACACACACACACACACACACACACACACACACACACACACACACACACACACACACACTCCCACCGCTGCACTGTCAAGACGTTATTGAGCAGCTCCCAAGGAAAGTGCTTCAGTAGGCTTTGGAGCCTGACCTAGATGTATGTGCAGGAGGGTAGGGGGCTATAGGGTTCTCCTGTCTCCATAATAGTTATTATTTGGATACCGTATAGACGGAAAAATGGAGAGAGAAACGGAACTGGGTAGTGCAGCGAGACGTATGACATCAAAACAAACACCAGGTGGTGAAAATCATTGATTTATTGAAACACTTGTTGGACTGAGGAGATAGACTGAGGATGATATGGTTAATGACTTTTCTGAATTTACAGATGAAAGAGGCAATATGAGGAGGCTGATAAATGTGGAATGTTAAGGTACATGAAGGAAGTGATGTCGAGTTTAATGGACAAACAGGACAGACTGATAACAGAAAACACAGAGCTGAGATTGAGATTAGTCAAATGTGAGAAAGTCAGTGTAATCAGTCTGGGATTAAAGGAGGAGGTACAAGAGATAAAGAAACAAAATTATATACACTAAGTCCTCCTTATACAGTACTTCGTTATCCGGTAAATTCACAGTTACAGTGTTTGATAATTACTACCCTTGATTCTATTTACGGTAAGAAAAATTTACAGATATGGTATCGGCTCGTGTTTAGTTTACACCATACCGTAGCGCCACCATGCCATGCGGCCACCCCAACAATCAGTCTCTTCTTGTGTTTCCCACTAAACACAAGTGAAATCCTTATGGTGTGTTTTTTGTGGATATTATGAGTAAGGGCTGAAATCCCTACTGACCCTTAGCCTCAGGAGAGACATCGTCTTATAGAATACATGGCAAGTGAAAAGTAAATAAAAACATTTTCTGTTTATTTCTTTTGCGCAGTACTTTACATTTTTTTATATGACTATTTTCATGTATTTTCATGTATGTAGGGGTGAATTTCGACATGCTGGAACACATCCCCCTATTATTACATGTTATAATGGGTTTAGTATATGGTAATTTTGATTTGTGGTAAGGTTTTCAGGAACGCATATGTACCGTATAATGAGGACTTACTGTACTGATGGCTACATGTCACGACTATGAAGACTTCTTAAGGAGCCTACAGAAAAAAGTACAAGATAGGATTGAGGACAGAATATAAATTGGATTGAATGAAAACAAGCTGGAGGAATTACAAAATGCATGAAAATAGGAACAGGAAGAGGAAAAAGTTAAATTTTCAGAGGTAGTAAAGAGACAAATTCAGGAAAAAAACAAAAGATGGTGTTATACAAGTAATTAAGGAGAAAGAAGATCTAATGAGAGATAGAGTGGATAATAGGAAATGCAGTAAGTCCTTGTTATATGGTACATAACAATATGAGACTAAAGAAATGGTATCTACAGAAGAAGGAGGAGGAGATGGAGGAGGCAAGAAATTAAGAATAACTTATACCTATATAGATGGGTTGTTATCCAGCGTGTTGGAGGTTAGGGATTATTTGAAAGAGAAAAAGTCAGATGTAATGTGCATCGTTGAAACAAAACTAAAAGTGGAGATCCATGTTAACTTTAAAGAGGAGGGATATAATAGCTGGAGGGTAAAAAGGGAGGAGGAGTGCTAATAATGGTCCGTGATAATATATGTGTGGAGTATGTGCAATATGGTGAGGGCAAGGTGGAAGTTATGGGAGTAACAATCAAAACAGAGGAATTGAAAAAAAAGAAAAATCATAGTTACATATGTGCCACCTAAGACAAATACATGAGGAACTGAAGAACATAAAGATATGCAGAGAGAGGTGATTAAGTGCTTAGATGATATGATAAGAAGAGATGGAAGAATACTATTAGCTGGAGACTTTAACTGTAAAAAAATACACTGGAGAGAAATGGAAGTAATGGATAATGCTGGACAGTGGAGCGAGGAGGTGTTACAGTTGACTATGGTAAATATAATGGACCAATGGGTGGAGGAGTCAACAAGATACAGGGGGGAAGAAGAACCATTTTTACTTGATCTAGTATTCACAAAGAAGCCAGAGCCCCCTCCCAGCATACAATACCTTAGTCCAATGGGAAGAAGTGATCATGTGACATTAGAACTGGAAATACTGGAGGAGGATGGGATAAGATACAGAGATGACTATAAAAAAAGAGAGATTGAATTATGCAAGAGCAGATTTGAAAAATTAAGGAAATTCTTTGCTGATATTGAATGGAGAAACATTATGTACGGAAGGACAATACGTACAAGGGAAATATGAAATATTCATACAGAAATATAACGAAGGAGTAAAGAAATATGTATCATTTTATAGAATTAAGAAAAAAATACATGATTGGTACAGTGCTAGGTGCATAGAAGCTAAAAAGGCAAAAGATAAAACTTGGAAGACACTCATAAAACAGAGAAATGACAATAACAGACAACAGTATAAGGATGTGAGAAATTAATACATTAGAGTAAGGAGAAAAGAAGAAAGAAACTTTGAGAAAGATGTGGTACGTAAAAGCGAAGATGAACCCAAGGTTTTCTACAAATTTGTAAATGGTAAGATGAAGAATAAGGAAGCAATAGAAAAATAATTAAAGGAGGGAAGACATTTCAAACAGAGAAGGAAATGTGTGAAATAATGAATGAGAGCTTCAAAACTGTGTTCACTGTAGATGAGGATTTTACAGAACCAAATAGGACATTGCATTGCCAAGGATTACAGGAAATCACAGTGCACAAAGAGGATATTGCAAGATTATTTGATAATTTGGATGTCAGAAAAGCAATGGGGCTGGATGGTGTATCAGGCTGAGTGCTAAAAGAATGTAAAGAGCAATTGTTGGATCCACTTTGGGAAATAATTACAAGTTCACTAAATGAAGGAAAAGTTCCACTAGAATGGAAGAGAGCCAACATAATACCGATATTTAAAGGAGGAAAGGCAACTGAACCATTATATTAAAGACTGGTGTCACTTACAAGTGTTATGGGGAAGTTGTGTGAAGTAATTATCAAAGAAGATGAGATAGACATCAAGAAGAACAAGTCATATTGAACAGACAATTTGGGTTCAGGACAGGACATTCATGTATGTTGAATTTATTAAGCTTCTACTTGAGAGTAATGAAGGACTGGAAAGCAGAGATGGATGGGTGGACACAGTATACCTGGAGATAAAAAAAAAAGGCTTTTTGATAAAGTCCCTCATGGAAGACTACTTTGGAAACTAGAGAATGTAGGAGGACTGTGAGGAACTTTCTTAGAATAGACAAGGGATTATTTGAAGGACAGGGAGATTAGAACTGTGATCAGAGATACATACTCATCTTGAGGTAAAGTAACAAGTGGAGTGCCACAAGGGTCAGTGTTAGCCCCCATTATGTTTCAGATTTGTGTAAATGTTAATTCACAATGGGGTAAACAGTTATATTGATTTATTTGTTGATGATGCAAAACTGCTAAGAGTTATTAAAACCCGAGAGGGCTGTTTGCTGTTACAGGAAGATATAGACAAAATCTATGAGTGGAGTAAGAGGTGGAAATTGGAGTTCAGTGCCAAGAAATGTCACGTAATGGTACTAGGAAAGAGCAAAAGAAGACTGGTATGGAACTCTTTGATAAGAGAGGAACAAATAATGAAGACCAAAGAGGAAAAAGATCTAGGAGTGATTGTACAGGAAAATCTTAACCCGAAAAACACATAAACAAGATATTTGGATTATCATATAAAATGTTGACTAATATAAGAGTGGTATTTTGATTCATGAATAAAGATATGTATGATGAAAATAATCATCACAAGCATGATACGTCCAAAGCTGGAATATGCAGCTGTGGTGTGGTCTCCGAGCTTTTAAAAAAGATATAAGAAGATTAGAACGGATACAGAAGATTGCTACAAAGATGGTGCCAGAACTAAAGGACCTAACATATAAAGAACAGCTGCTGGAAATGGGACTGCCAACCTTACAAGATAGAAGAGAATGAGGAAACCTAATAACAATGTACAAGATAGTCAATGGCATTGAAAAGATAGATAAGGAAGACCTAGTGCTGGTGACAGAAGAGGATTGAAAAACAAGAGGACATGTAAAGAATATCAGGATGAGGCAGTGTGTGAAGGATGTTGGAAAATACAGTTTTCCACACAGATTGGTGGAAAAGTGGAATTATTGAATAATGAAGTGGTTATAGCACATAATGTGCATAACTTTAAGAAAAAATTAGATAAATGGAGACATGGAGACAGGACACTATGAACCCCGCTTGAACCCTGTAAAATACAACTAGGTAAACACGCACACACACACACACACACACACACACACACACACACACACACACACACACACACACACACACAGAGAGACTGTGCCGATATGAAGAAGGAAAATGCAGCACTGAAAGAGGAAGTTAAGCTAATTAAAGTGAATTGCGAAAAATGTGGAGAATCTCTAGGAAAAGTGATGGAGAAGCAGGCTGAATGGAAAAAAAGTCAGGAAGTGGAAAGAAAGGAGGTAAATTACAAAGTTGCAAGTCTGGAAAAGGAAATCAAAGAGTCAGGGAGAAAACTTTGGGCCTTGCTGAAATTATAGATCAACAGATCATAGAAGAGAAGATAGCTGAGAAAGTGGTGAAGGTTATTAAGTCAAATGAGACATTGGTGAGGGAAACTGTAGACAAAAAGAGATGTGTGGTGATATTTGGTGTGGAGGAGGATAAGACACCGAGTAAAATGGAGAGAGAGAAAACATAAAAAGGTGATAAATAATATCATTAATGTGGTGCAAGAGGAGGAAAAGACCTAGTACAAGAAATAGAGGACTTCCATAGAATTGGAAAGTTCACAAGAGAAGGTATGAGGCCAATAAGAATCAAACTTAAGTCACAAAAGGATGTAGATGAATTGGTGGAGAAGTCATGGAGGCTAGCCCAGCAGGAAACAACAAGGAAGATTTGGTTGAGAAGAGATCTCGGTGAAAAGGAAAGAGAAATGTTAAATGAGTTGAGAAAGGAGGCTTTGAAAAAAATGAAGAGAGGACAGAAGAAGAGAAGAAAGAGTTTTTCTGGAGAATCTTGGATATGAGACTGAGGAAGTGGTTCATAACCCAGAAAAGTACAGCAAGAAAGGACTAAAGAAACTTACATATGAGCGAAATGTAATGTATTCCAACATAAATGGAGTGATATCGGGATTTTAGAACTCAACGATTACTTGAGGGACAAGAACCCAGATATTGTGGGTCTTACTGAAACAAAACTGAGAGAGGAGAAGACCTGATGAAGGTTGGAGAAGGAAATATAACGTTTGGAAAAGAAATAGAGTAGGTAAGATGGGAGGAGGAGTGATGTTGCTGGTTAAAAAGATATAAAGGTGGATCAAGTGAAAAAGGTATGGGAAAGGCAGAAGTGCTAAAGATCAGAGCAGAAACTAATGAAGGAAAAAGAGGCACTACATAGTGGTGTACGTACCACCTAAGACAAATGCATGGTCAGTACAGGAATATGAAGAAATGATAAGTGATACAGGAACATGTCTGGAAGAAATGTTGGGTGGCTGTGAACGAACTATAATGATGGGAGATTTTAATTGTAAAGAGGTGTGTTGGGAGGACTGGTCAATGGAAGGATCAGAGACAACATGGGGAAATACACTATTGACACTGGCAATGGAAAATGTGTTAACTCAGTGGGTCAAAGAAGATACTAGGTTTGGAGGAGAGGGAGCATCGTCAAGACTGGACTTGGTCTTTAGTACAGAGCCAATGGTCATTGAGGAGATGAGGGTGGAGTGCCCTTTAGCAAAGAGTGATCATGCAGTTTTGGAGTTCAAGGTGATAGACGAAGAGAAATCTAGAAGAAATGAAGAATATAAAGTGGGAAGATGGAATTATGCCAAGACAGATTTTGGAAACCTAAAGAAATTCTTTCAAGAGACAAATTGGATGAAATTCAAGAGTGCTAAGGAGCAAATGAAAAGTGGAAGGAATTTATAAAAATATACAAAGAAGGTGAGAAAAATTTGTACCAATAAGACAACATAGAGAAGTTGGAAAGCAGGACTGGTTTAACGATAGATGTGAAAAGGCTAGAACAAGAAAAGAGGATGCATGGAAGAGGTGGAGAAGGAAAAGACGGATTAAGCAGTGGGAAAGTTACAAAAGAGCAAGAAATGAATATGTGTTGATTAGAAGAGAAGAAAGAAAGAAACAAGAAAAGGATATAATTGATAAATGTAAAGACCAACCAAGGCTTTTTTACAGACATGTGAACAACAACATCAAAAATAGAGAAAGTATTGAAAGTTTAGAAGTAAATGGAGTATACAGTGAAGATCCCAGGAAATGGCAGAGGCTATGAATGGATGCTTTCGGAAGGTATTCACAAAGGAGACTGCTTTTGACAAACCACTGGTAATGGAACAGAAAGGGATTATGAAGGAGTTTCAAGTAACGGTGGAGGAGATCAAGAACATGATGGGGAGTTTAGAAGTGAGAAAAGCTGTGGGACCTGATGGGGTATCAGGATGGATTTTAAGAGAATGCAGGAGCAATTGGCAGAAAAAGTTTGTGAAGTAATTGATGCCTCATTAAGGGAAGGTGTAGTGCCCCAAGACTGGAAAAGAGCTAACATTGTCCCAATCTATAAATCAGGTAACAAGAGAGACCCATTGAACTATAGACCAGTGTCACTTACAAGTGTGGTAGCTAAGATGTGTGAGAGGGTGGTGAAGAATAGATGGACAGACTTCTTGGAGAAAAATGACATACTTTGTGAGTGTCAATTTGGTTTTAGGAAAGGGCGTTCATGCACGACAAACCTGATATGTTACTATTCGAGGGTGATAGATGTAATACAGGAAAGAGATGGTTGGGCTGATGGAATATATCTGGATTTAAAAAAGGCCTTTGATAAGGTACCACACCAGAGACTGATCTGGAAACTTGAAATGGTAGGAGGAGTGCATGGCAGTTTACTAAAATGGATGGAAGACTTTTGGTAGGAAGAGAAATGAGAACAATAATTAAGGACAGACCATCAGAATGGGGATTGGTGGAGAGTGGAGTTCCACAGGGATCAGTGTTGGCACCAGTAATGTTCGCAGTCTACATAAATGACATGGTGGATGGGGTGTCCAGTTATGTGAGCCTATTTGCAGACGATGCAAAATTGTTAAGAAAAGTGAGATGTGACAAAGATTGCGAACTACTCCAGGAAGACTTGGACAGAATATGGAAATGGAGCTGTACATGGCAAATGGAGTTCAACACGACAAAATGCAAGAAAATAGAGTTTGGCAAGAGTGAAAGAAGAATCAGGAGTATGTACAAGATAGGAAATGAAGACATAAAACCAGTCATGAAGAAAAAGACCTTGGGGTGACAATTACCAATGACCTATCGCCAGAGAGACATATAAACAAAATAATTGGAGAAGTATTGAACTTATTGAGGAACATAAGAGTGGCGTTCGATATCTAGATGAAGAAATGATGAAGAAAATAATTACTGCAATGATAAGACCGAGGCTTGAATATGCAACAATACAGTGGGCTCGAACTTAAAGAAACACATAAGGAAACTAGAGAAAGTACAGAGGGCTGCAACGAAAATGGTGCCTGACTTAAGAGATTTGACTTATGAAGACAGACTGAAAAGAATGCAACTTCCAACCCTGGAAAACAGAAGAGAAAGGGGAGACCTGATAGCAATATACAGAGTGATGATTGGCATGGAAAAATGGATAGGGAAGATCTGTGTATGTGGAATGGAAGAATGTCGAGAGGGCATGGGAAAAACTAAAATGGCCACTTATAGGAGAGATGTGAAAAATATAGCTTCCCTCATAGAAGGGTGGAAGCATGGAATAGTTTAGACGTGGAAGTGGTCAACGCAAGGAATATTCATGATTTTAAGAAAAAGCTGGACATTAATAGATATGGAGACGGAACAACACGAGCATAGCTCTTTTCCCGTATGTTACAATTAGGTAAATTAGGTAAATACACACACACACACACACACACACACACACACACACACACACACACACTCCATACAATCCTCGTTGTTCCTTATTACTCTCAAGAGTGTGTGTGTGTGTGTGTGTGTGTGTGTGTGTGTGTGTGTGTGTGTGTGTGTGTGTGTGTGTGTGTGTATTTACCTAGTTGTAGTTTTACAGGGCCTGGGCTTTATGCTCGTGTGGCCCCGTCTCCATATCTACACTTATCCAATTTTTCTTTAAAACTATGCACACTCGTTGCTGACACCACTTCTTCACTCAAACTGTTCCACGTTTCAACACATCTTTGTGGGAAACTATATTTTTTAACATCTCTCAGACATCTTCCCTTTCTCATATTTTTATTTTCGAATGTCATATTCTTCTTTCAGGATCAGTTTCTCATTATCCACTTGGTCCATTCCGTTGATCAATTTATAAACTTGTATCAGATCTCCTCTCTCCCTTCTCTGTTCCAGGGTTGGTAGATCCATAGCCTTTAGTCTCTCCTCATATGTCATCCCTTCAAATTCTGGAACCATTCTTAGTCATTTTTTTTTAGTGTGTGTGTGTGTGTGTGTGTGTGTGTGTGTGTGTACGTATTTACATAGTTGTTTTTATCTAGATGTATTGTACAGAGTTTGAGCAGGGCTCATAGTGTCCTGTCTCCATGTCTCCATTTATCTAATTTTTCCTTAATGTTACAGCACATAATGTGCATAACTTTAAAGAAAAATGAGATAAATGGAGATATGGAGACAGGACATTGAGTCCCGCTCAAATCCTGTACAATGCAACTAGGTAAATACACACACACACACACACACACACACACACACACACACACACACACACACACACACACACACACACACACACACACACACACACACACACACACACAGATGGAGGGAGATGAGAACGGTAATAAGGGATGCAAAGTCGGACTGGTTGGTGGTGGAGAGTGGAGTCCCACAAGGCTCAGTGCTGGCACCAATACTTTTCCTTGTATATATTAATGACATGCCAGAGGGAGTAAACAGTTATATTAATTTGTTTGTGGATGATGCGAAGTTGTGTAGGTGTGTGAAGAGTGAAGAAGATTGTGAAATTTTACAGGCAGATCTGGATAAGATTTGGGAGTGGAGCAAGAGGTGGCAAATGGAATTTAATCTGAGCAAAAGTCATGTGATGGAGATGGGGAAGAGTGGAAGACGGCCAAGAGGGTCATATAAGATGGGTGAAGAAGTAGTGTTGAAAAAGGTGGAAAAGGAAAAGGATTTGGGAGTGATAATACAAGACCATGGGCAGTTTGAGGCTCATATTGATAAGATGTTTGGAGAAATGTATAATTTGATAAAAATATTGGATTAGCCTTCCATTATATGGATAAAGATATGATGAAGAAATTAATTAGTACGGTAATTAGACCAAGATTGGAATATGCTGGAGTGGTTTGGTCCCCTTATAAAAAGAAGCATATAAGGAAGTTGGAGAGATTGCAGAGAATGGCAACAAAAATGGTTCCGGAATTGGCAGAAATGACCTATGAGGAGAGATTAAAAGAAATGAATTTGCTTACCTTGGAACAAAGAAGAGAAAGAGGAGATTTAATACAGGTTTATAAACTGTTGAACGGACTGGATGAAGTGGATAATGAGCAAATGATGTTGAGAGAGGAAAACTTAAATAGAACTACGAGATCGCATAGTAAAAAGATAGCCAAGGGAATATGCTTGAAGGATGTGAAGAAATATAGTTTCCCACAAAGATGTGTGGAGGTGTGGAATGGTTTGAGTGAGGTGTTGGTGTCAGCGAGGAGTGTGTATAGTTTTAAAGGAAAGTTGGATGTGTGTAGATATGGAGACGGGGCCACACGAGTATGATACCCAGGCCCTGTAAAATTACAACTAGGTGAATACACACACACACACACACACACACACATCTTGTAGTGTAGTGGTTAGCACGCTCGACTCACACTCGAGAGGGTCCGGGTTCGAATACCGGAGGCGGCGAGGCAAATGGGCAAGCCTCTTAATGTAAATAGGTACGGGATGTAACTTGAGGGGTTGTAACCTCACTTTCCCGGTGTGTGGAGTGTCTTGTAGTCTCAGTCCTACCCGAAGATCGGTCTATGAGCTCTGAGCTCGCTCCGTAATGGGGAAGACTGGCTGGGTGACCAGCAGGCAACCGTGGTGAATTACACACACACACACACACACACACACACACACACACACACACACACACACACACACACACACACACACACACACACACACACACACTTGAGAGTAATAAGGAAGAACGAGGACTGTATGGAATTACAGAAAGATATTGGCAAGATCTTGGAATGGAGCCAAAAGTAGGAAATTAGAAGTTAATACCAGGAAATGCCATGTAATGGAAGTGGGTAAAAGTAATAAAAGACCTACATGGGGAATACAAAATGGGAGAAGAGGTTATAATGAAAAAGAGGGAAGGGAAAGACCTGGAACTGATTATATAAGACACCCTGACTCCAGAAAGACACATAACTGAGTTATTTGCTTCGACATACAAGACACTAACAAATATCAGGGTGGCATTCAATTACATGGATAAGAGTATGATGAAAAATATCATAACCACTATGATAAGACCTACACTAGAATATGCTGCAGTGGTGTAATCACTGTATGTGCAGAAAGACATAAGGAAACCAGAAAGAATCCAAAGGACTGCTACAAAGATGGTGCCAGAAATAAAGTATCTTCATTATGAAGAAAGATAGAAGGAAAGGAAATGGAACTACCAACTTTGAAGGATAGACAGGAGAGAGGATATCTAGTAATGATGTATCAGATAGTAAACTGTATGGAAAAGATAGATTGACAAACAAGAGGACACTGCCAGAAGATCATGAAAAGTTAGTGTTTGAAGAACATTAAAAAGTTTAGTTTTTCACATAGGATGGTGGACATCTAGAACATTCTGAATGATGAGATTGTAGCAACAGAAAGTGTGCACATATTTAAGGAAAAATTGGACAAAATTTGCCCTGCTCGAACCCTGTAATGTACAACTAGGTAAAGACACAGACACACACACACACACACACACACACACACACACACACACACACACACACACACACACACACACACACACACACACACACACACACACACACACACACACACACACACACACACACCTGGTCTCAATGAAGAAAGTATAAGAAAAAAAAAAAAAAACTTTGTAAAACTGGGCTGGTGGCACTGCTGTTGTTCTGGTGCTGCTTCATACCTTTACATCTTTTTATATGAAGGTGAAATTGTTATTGTAGAAGTTATTAATGGAATGAATTTACTTAGATGAACTTTACAACGGAAGTAATTGTCAAATATGCCATAAAAGCAGTAGAAGGGGCAATGACCAAAGGCAACAAGAGAAAGAAAATAATAATAATAAAAAAAAAAAACTTATTGAACCTTGTTTTGTCTGGGCCACCCCTTTGTGGGATTGCTAGTTTGATATGTAGAGATAGAAATATGTACAGTTTTGAAGCTAGTTGCCCTTTTGGCAAACCAAATTTTAACTTTCTCCTTTTGGGTAATTATATTTTCAAGGTCAGATTGAAAAGAACATCCCATTAATTCTCCAGTAGTTTTGAGTAAAATTTTTAATAGTGGATGGTTTGTAATGTGACCTGCCTGTATTCATTGTAAGCAAAGACTGATTTTGCACAGTAAGTTTGAATCTTTTATTTTATCGTAAGTCTTTATTCTGTTTCCTTTCATTTTACATTATTGTATGTATGGGGTTTTACAGTTTTTACCATGATTCTTGATCTTTCTTGCCCCCATCGGCATTATTATATTGGGTCTTACAGTAATATGTAATTTTTTTTTTCTTTTTATGACATAATTGCACCTATCCCCATCACATATCATGAGGTGTGCAAACAATTGTTTCTTTGTGCTAATGTTAAGTACATACTTGGCTCATGGCTCAGAAATCTGGGCTATGAATTTTAATCTGGATAGAAACAGATTTCCCTTTTCACAGTACATATGCTATTCACCCTAAGCAAAAAATATAAACATAGATCAAGATTCTTTTTGACTGCAGTGGAGTAGTAGTGAAAAGGCAGCTATTGTTGTGTGTGTGTGTATTCACCTAGTTGTATTCACCTAGTTGTAATTTTACAGGGCCTAGGTATCATACTCGTGTGGCCCCGTCTCCATATCTACACACATTCAACTTTCCTTTAAAACTATGCACACTCCTCGCTGACACCACCTCCTCACTCAAACTATTCCACACCTCCACACATCTCTGTGGGAAACTATATTTCTTCACATCCTTCAAGCATATTCCCTTGGCTATCTTTTTACTATGCGATCTCGTAGTTCTATTTAAATTTTCCTCTCTCAACATCATTTGTTCATTATCCACTTCATCCAAACTGTTCAACAGTTTATAAACCTGTATTAAATCTCCTCTTTCTCTTCTTTGTTCCAAGGTAAGCAAATTAATTTCTTTTAATCTCTTCTCATAGGTCATTTCTACCAATTCCGGTACCATTTTTGTTGCCATTTTCTGCAATCTCTCCAACTTTCTTATATGCTTCTTTTTATAAGGGGACCAAACCTGTGTGTGTGTGTGTGTGTGTGTGTGTGTGTGTGTGTGTGTGTGTGTGTGTGTGTGTGTGTGTGTGTGTGTGTTCACCACAGTCGCTTGCTGGTCACCCAGCCAGTCTTCCCCATTACGGAGCGAGCTCAGAGCTCATAGACCGATCTTCGGTTAGGACTGAGATCACAACACACACTCCACACACTGGGAAAGCGAGGCCACAACCCCTCGAGTTACATCCTGTACCTATTTTCTGCTAGGTGAATAGGGGCTACACATTAAGAGGCTTGCCCATTTGCTTCGCCGGTTCCCAGGACTCGAACCTGGGCCCTGTTGATTTTGAGTCGAGTGTGTGTGTGTGTGTGTGTGTGTGTGTGTGTGTGTGTGTGTGTGTGTGTATATTTTATAGGTAATCATCACCATTGGTCACAAATGGTCATTGCAACATAGTGAGAAGTATCAAAAGTTTTGTTTTAAAGATTAATTTATTTATACCCAGTGACTCCTGACTGTATTGTCAGATTATACAAAATAGGCATCATGATGAGTAGATATTCATATATCTACTGACATATGAGCCTTAAGACTTGCTTATCTTTTGTTGGTGATAGCCAGGATAGTTGTAGGATACATTACTACAATTGTTGGATGTGATGAATTTAAATCTTTTATGCGTTATCCAGTATTTACACCTAGAAAATATTTCTGCTATCTTGTTGGTTGCTAACAGTGGTTTGTAATTCACTATTACATGAACTTCAACTACATGTTATGTGGTTGATGACATGGTGGCAAATTAAAATTTTGTGCTAAAGAAAAATAATGCTAATACTCTTGTATGTAAACATGCAATATGAAATCATCAATTGAGACTGATTGCAGTATTAGAGCTTACTTCTCTTTTGAAGTTGATTTTATCATCATTGTCGTCTTCTTACTAATTTCAGCATTAAGTAAAAGATAATTATCACTGAGTCCTTGTTCATCTGGTGAAGTATAAATTATGTCCTGGGCAGAAAATCTCAAGAATCATCTAAGCATAACATTCATATTTTGTCACCTTCTGCTGTACCTTTGCTGTGCACTATTTTTGCCTTCCACAGTCAAGAACTATCCCTCTCTCTCTCTGTGTGCCTCATACTTTGCAACTAAACATTGCTTGAGTGATCTCTCTACATCTGTTATCAGATTTTTTTTTTTTTTTTTTTTTTTTTTTTTTTTTTTGGTAAGGCCTATAGCGCCTGTAGGCACACTTGAAGAGTGTATGGGAAGCGCTGTTCAGCTTCTGCCCATTAGTGGCGCAGGCAATTTTATTTATAGAATGGCCATAGCACCTCAAAATACTTCCCATTATCCATTTTGCATTTACACAGTTTACTCTTCTCTTTTATATTCATTGTCTGATACCATTCTTTGTTACTACAAAGTAAATCTGGGATAACAATTGAAAGACTAAAATATAAACTATGAGGGATGAGCCTCAAAAAAGTAGGAAGATAAGGTTGGGCTGTTTAAGAGAGAGAGAGAGAGAGAGAGAGAGAGAGAGAGAGAGAGAGAGAGAGAGAGATAGTGTATATGTATGCATGTTTCATCAATGGTCATGAGGATTTGACTGGCTTTTGATTGTCAACTTTACTTTCTCAATGAGAACTTACAGTTTATCAAGCCCAGTCTATGGATAAGACTGTGACCTCAGCATGCCACATACGTAACAGCCTCTTAGTGAGAATGATAATTGCTCATTTGTTTATGAAAACTTTCATGACCTGAGCAAAATGCAAACCTGAGCCTGAGCCTGCCAAATGAGAGGTCACTGAGCTAACAAATTGTGTGTGTGTGTGAGTGTGTGTATGTGTGTGTAATTCACTGTTTGTTTGATCTGGTGCAGTCTCTGACGAGACAGCCCTACGGAACGAGCTCAGAGCTCATTATTTCCGATCTTGGGATAGGTCTGAGACCAGGCACACACCACACACCGGGACAACAAGGTCACAACTCCTCGATTTACATCCCGTACCTACTCACTGCTAGGTGAACAGGGGCTACACGTGAAAGGAGACACACCCAAATATCTCCACCCGGCCGGGGAATCGAACCCCGGTCCTCTGGCTTGTGAAGCCAGCGCTCTAACCACTGAGCTACCGGGCCGTGTGTGTGTGTGTGTGTGTGTGTGTGTGTGTGTGTGTGTGTGTGTGTGTGTGTGTGTGTGATTTAGAGAAATGTAATTTGGAAAGCAAGTTTTATAGAATCTATTGAAAAAAAAACAATATTGTTCAGTTTATGTGTAGATTACATCTACATAAATATATCACTAATGTTCATCTGGACCTTGAGTTATCTTGAGATGTCTATGGCGCTCATGATTCTGAGCATCCATGTGTGGTCTTTTGTTTAACATGGAGAAAAACTAAGTAGTATAGGAGATGAACAATGCAGTTGCCATTGTTGGTTTCAATAAAACTTGCATGTGTTGTATGTGTATTCACATGGTTATTGTAGCTTGAGTATCACATGTGTGTGTGTGTGTGTGTGTGTGTGTGTGTGTGTGTGTGTGTGTGTGTGTGTGTGTGTGTGTATTTGGCTCTTTTTAGATATCATAGCATTTCAGTCACTTGGCAGAAGCCCTTTACCTCCCTGACCTTTATATTGGTTATGAAAGCTTGATACATTTCTTAATTGTCTTGTGTGCCTCCCCACATGTTGCATCTTGTTGGAAAGGACTAAATGACTCACTGGCAGGTATCCACTTATGCCATTTTGACCATGGATGGTTTAGCAACAAGTAGTTACGGAGGACTGCTGTGATAAACATCCTGTTTTAATGCTTAAGGCAGAAAGAGCCTAGTGTGGTTGCAGGGAGGTTCCAGTGAGGATTATGATATCTGAGCTCTCTAATGGGAATGCCACTTGCATAGTACTGAATTTTATGAGTTGGATGCAATGAAGGATTTTCCATAGGAAGAGACAGGTATGTGGAAAGAATGCATTGGGGATGTATTTTAGGATATTTCAATGTTTAGAGGACTGTCATATCAAATATTTTCACACTTATCCTCTGAAGATGTTTCATCCTCATCTACCACCAGCAAGCTTTTCATTAGAACTTAGTAAGAGCTTGATCCCCATCCTTTTTGTTGTCTCACCCAACAGCTTTTACTAATACCTTAAAGGTTCCTTGAAATTTCCTTACTACAACGGTCTTGATCTGCAACCTGTCATTACTTTCTACCACTGTTGACACTTGCTAACATTAGTATTAGTAGCAGTTTCAACCACTTATTTTTTTATGTTGCAAGTAGGAGAATGTTTAGGAGAACAGAGCAATAAAACTCCACAGCCTGCCCACTTGGAGTGTAAGTGACAGCCTCACAATACTCACATTTCCCATGGCCCTGCAACATTGGTGGGCCCAGAACAGATACATTCTCCCAGTGTACAGCAGTGAGGAGGGTGATATTATTCCAGGCCAGGCCAAGTCCTCGTTTTGGCCGAGAGTCGAGTGGAGGTGGCACAAAGGGCGGGTCACAGGCCATCACTCACAGCCCCCGCATTCCCTCCCTGGCTGTCGGGTCAGGGAATATTGGGGTGTCGCAGGTCGGGCGGGCAGCGGCCGAGGGCCATGAGATAGCCTGTCAGACCGAACAAGTACTGTTACCATCACTAACTGTGCATGACCAGCTTCTTTTACTGCATGATGAGGCATAATAGATGTGTGGGAAAGCTTATGATATTTTCTTTTCATCTTATGTCTGGAAAATCCTTTCTCAATTTAGAAATATCCTGCTGATTTAAGGTGCCCTATAGGAGACCAGCTGGCCATAACCAGCAGCCCCATTTAGTGCACCCCAGCCAGCACCACATCAGGGTCTGGTGTGTGGCCTTCCTCTCCTCCTCCCCTCTGCTTCACTGCCCTGCATCCTTGGGGAGAGTTGTATGTGCCAGTCGGTGAGCCTTGCCATAGGTATTAGACTTGGAAGGCTGATGGTACTGCCTCTTCCTTCCTGCATGTGACAGATTTTTCTCTCTCTCTCTCTCTCTCTCTCTCTCTCTCTCTCTCTCTCTCTCTCTCTCTCTCTCTCTCTCTCTCTCTCTCTCTCTCTCTCTCTCTCTCTCTCTCTCTCTCTCTCTCTCTCTCTCTCTCTCTCTCTCGTCTATGGGATCTTGTTACGGTGTATAAAGCAGGCAGCAAGTGGTGGTGGTGGTGGTGGTGGTGGTATTGATGATGATGATGATGATGATGATGATGATGATGATGATGATGATGATGATAGCAAGGTGTTTTAAGCTGTTTGGTGCTTTGTTTTTAAGATGGCACGTGTGTTGTTCCTCTCTTCCTTGTGATTGTGTGTGTGTGAGTGTGTGTGCGTGCGTGCGCGCGTGCACACGCGTGTGCGTGGGTGTGTGAGTGTGTCCGTGTGTTGGTGCATACATGCTTGCACATGTGTGTACCCAAGCTACACCCACATATATTGGCTTCCTCTACTGTAGACACTCATGTCATTGGGGAAAGTAGTAGCAGCAGCAGCAACAACAACAACAACAACAACAACAACAACAACAACAACAACAACAACAACAACAACAACAACAACTACAACAACATCAACAACAAAAAATAAAAATATAACAACAAAAATTATTTTAGCAGCAGCAGAAGCAAAAAAAAAACAACCTCATCAGATAGCATGAGGGAGAGTTGTGATACTGTTTGAAATACATTTGATTGGCATTGAGACGATTCATATCTTTATCAACATTATTTGCTTATTTCAGTTAAATTTTAACAATCTTCTGTACATTTATGGGATTTATTACAATTTCTTGCTTATGACATAAGTACATTGGCTTTTTCTATTGTATAAATAAAAACTATTTGTATTATACTATATATATTTTCATATAATGGCTTTTTTTCCT
Source organism: Portunus trituberculatus (assembly GCF_017591435.1). NCBI lineage: Eukaryota > Metazoa > Arthropoda > Malacostraca > Decapoda > Portunidae > Portunus > Portunus trituberculatus. The sequence continues at coordinate 2,196,327 of NC_059292.1, read as the reverse complement.
TAGATTTGTAGTTATGTTTAATTTGATTACATAGAAATTTCTTGAGTGTTTTTGGCAATGTCTATGATCTTTTCTTTCTCTGATGTTAATTTTTCAAGTAAACTATGAATACGTATATTAACATTTTATTTTCAAAATTTTGATGGAAAGACAGATACAGTAATGCAAGAGTGTTTCTGCCTCCACCCACCAAGAATGCCACTCTCATGCAGACAGCAGTGTGTGTGCTGAAAGATGTGTCTGTATTGGTCTTGATGTGTGGCATTTAACTCATCATTCATTGCTGAGTAGAATGATGGAACGTGATGTGTGTTTAAGGATTTCAGAATGAGCACATGTGTGACATTTACTCAATGTAGAAAATTGGAACAGGATTTTAGCAACTCAGCATCAATGTTATTCATGCAGTTCTATAAATACTGAGATTTTGTAGTAATGCATCTCATTTTACTGTTAGGAAAATCATTGGTCTTCCCATAACCACCAGGATCTTCACATTTTGCAATGTCACAGGCAGACTGTAGGAAGTTCTGCCCATGTACTCAAAGGGCATTTATTATATAAAGCTATAAATTCACTCATAACAAGTTATAGAAGAAAGTAATGATAGAATAATCATAAGCATGTCTCTTTTTTGTATAGTGGACATCAACAATTCTAGGGATCCAGTTCCTCACAATCACCTAGACAAGTGTGATATGTGGTCTGCCCTTCCTTCCTCCCCTCAGTGTTCTACACCTTTGGTCTTTTGTTCTTGACTGATGATCCTCATTCTTATTCCACTGAAATACCTGTGTCTCTGCTTTAAGGTACATAGTGGTTTTGAAAAAAAATCCTTTCACTTAAGCTTCCTAAAAATCCTGTAGAAATAAACAGTGAAATTAAAAGTATTACCATATTAACTTGGTTACTTTAAGATATTGTATCCTCTTGTCATCATTATTGCATTATGTTATCTTGTATCATTTATCTTAATATTTATCCCTTCCCCATGTACAGAGAAGAGATTACCTAACCAGTGTCATCTCAGATTTATTTTTTTTTCTCTTCTGTACATATATTTTTTGTCCTAAAAGTTTAGTGTACATTATCTTGTAAATCTTAAACAGTATACTTGCTGACAGAGTCTAGAATACAGTACCTTTTGAGTCTGATCCTAATTCCTTGGTGTGGCTTGCCTTAGTGCAATGAAGTGTTGTCTCTTGATTGGTTTGAGATACAACCACTTTTGCAGGACAGCAGCAGCTTGTGTAGGATTCAGCTGTGTGTGTGTGTGTGTGTGTGTGTGTGTGTGTGTGTGTGTGTGTGCGTGCGTGTGTATGTGTGTGTATGTATGCACGTGGATGCATATGCACATGCACATATGTGTGCATGTCGTGCTTGCACATGCTCCAGCATGTGTAAAATTCATAACCTTTGAGTTTTTAGATTTTGCATATTCTTTTTTCGGGCTGTCAGTAACTACATTAGTATATTTAATTTAGAAATAATGTAAAGAAGCTGCTATATTTCTTTACTAAGACTTATCTTGCCAACTTATTTAGGACAAAGTAAAAATAAATTGAGTAGAAATTTTCCAGTGTGTTAAGCTAATAAATGACAACCTGTATTCAGCTTTTGTTCCCCGTCTTGCTCTAGAGTGAGCTGAAGGTTGTAGTTGTTAGAGGACTAGCACACTATTACAGTATAGTGACAATGTCCAGGCCAGAATGTAGAGCAGCACAGAGAACGTCTCTCTCATCTTTTTCTTTAGCAAGCAGTGGGTTACTAATGATATTTATTTTTGAATGTTCATGCTCTTATATTGTAGCAGAGAGAGAGAGAGAGAGAGAGAGAGAGAGACCCCTATCTATTGTTTTGAGAAAAGATCTAGTTCAATTAATAGTCTGAAACTTTTGTTTTATCTTCTTATAAAATACTTTAAATTTAGTGAATGATGTGGCCATGGCAATGGTGTAGTAATGGTAGTGGCTGGTTCATGGTTCAGTTTTATCAGTGAAAGGATTGTGTGTGTGTGTGTGTGTGTGTGTGTGAGCATATTTGTATCACTACAGATGATAAATATTTTTGTGTTATGTTGACATTTTAATTTATGTGGTTTCGTGCTCAGCACAGAGAGAGAGAGAGAGAGAGAGAGAGAGAGAGAGAGAGAGAGAGAGAGAGAAAGAGAAAATATTTTGACAAATTCAACTTACAGTAGCATCTGATCAATTAATATCTCATGCTTACTCCAGACCAACTTCGTGGAGACCCTGACACCGCAGTACACGCCGGGTGCTCCTTCCAGTGCCATGCAGACCCTGGAGGATAAGGTGGCTGCCCTCCAGGCCCAGCAGGAGATGGAAAACCTGAGAGGCGAGATACAGGACCTCAATGAAAAGCTGGAGACGCTCAGAGGTAAGACTTTGGATGTTACATTTTTGGAGAGAGAAAAGAGAACTGAAAAGTAAGGTAGGGTTTATGGTGGCAGCACAGGATAGGTAAAAAAGGGACATGGGTTTGTTGTAAAGAGGTCATAATAGTTTGCTTAATGTGTAAGGCAGTGAATACGGTGTGGTGCCTTAAGATCAACAGGAAATATCATCATTGTCATTATCATTATTGTCATCATCAACACCATATCATCATCATCATCATCATTATTACCACATCACCATCTTGTTAGAAAAGGAAAAAAAGAAAAAAAAAGAACTTGAAGTAGTGCACTGGACACCATAGTGAACTGTTCAGTGATATCTTGCTGTTATTGATGTATGACCTTATTGTTTTGCAGTGAAGCGTGCTCAGGATAAGGAGAAGCTGAAAGAAGGAGAGAAAATGAAATTGCAAGTGGAGCAGCTTCTGGAGTTCAAGTCCCGTATCATGGAGGCTCAGGTGAGGCGATCATTATAGATGTAGAAAACTACCACATTTATAGGTTTTTTCAAGAGTTAGTCGCATGTTGTTATGGATGGTTATATATAGTAGTATATTGAACTGCTGTAATATAATGAAATGCATCACTACAATTTTCATTCAGTGTATGCCTCTGTAGTGTGCAGTTCTCAGGGATCACACTGCATGAAATCTGACAACTGTGACAACATTATGTAAAACAATTGTACATTCAGTAAATAGATACAGTAATCGCCACTATCTGGAATTTGTTACTATCCGGAGCTGCCCCCAAGCATATTCAAACCTACCACGCGAGCGATCCCTCGATCCCGCTAGGCAGCAGCACGTAAGGCGGCTTCACAATAACACTTTTTCCATCGTCTTCAATGATTTCCGTTGGTTTTTCACTGTTCCGTCAATTCTTTCCATCGTCTTGCCAGACGGAACACACCGTTTTTCTCTAGCATCAATTTTCAGCCAAATTAAGATCTTTAGTTTCTAACCAAAACTTTTGTAGTAAGATTTATTTTCTTGCTAATTGGAATGATGCTATAATCTCAACTTAATAGCATCTTCATAAGTATATGTAAATATATTTGTGTGTGTGTGTGTGTGTGTGTGTGTGTGTGTGTGTGTGTGTATATATATATATATATATATATATATATATATATATATATATATATATATATATATATATATATATATATATATATATATATATATAGCCTAGGAGCGAAAAGTGGTTCAGTTGTTTGTTTACATTTCTCAATGAGATGCTCCAAGGCAGAACTTCCAAGTATCAAATGGCCAAGATGAGCTGCTCTGTCGTTTATGAGTTTATTTTTGATAAATAAATTACCTTTCTGTCAGGAAGCCATTTTTAAATGTCTTGTGTGATTGTGTCTTAGCCTGACTCACGCCCTACACAATACTTGGCCAGGAGTCAAGTAGGGAGGTGTGTCATTTAGCTCTCTAATATTTGCCTGACAGGTATAAGTTGATGACAATTAGAATGAAAAACATCAAGAAGAGAAGACAACTAGAAACAAACAAACAAATGTATCGTTGGGAGACAGCTGGACTTTCAATTCTGGCCTCCCCTCTCCCCTCCATCATGCGTGTTATCTCCCCCTCCAAGACCCTGCCTCACCCCATGCCTCACTGTCAGGCTTCTCCACAATCTCTCTATATCATCTTTTCAAACACTTTTTTTTTTCTTACTGCCTTCATCATCACAACTTTACATGACAGCTCTCACAATAACACTATTACAAAAAAATATGTTGAGACAGAGGTAGAAAGCTGTATCAGACAAACAATAAATACTTCACTATCATTATCTCACTTCAACACAATAATAATGACTCAGGTAGTGTTCAGTTCAGCAGTGAAACAGCAGATTGCCATGACACTGCTGATGGCACTTTCCCAATCCTCACATTTTCTTGAGAAGCAGGTATCTGATATGTTATCATTCTATCATGCTTCAGGAAGTCTTTATTGTATACACAATCATTTAATTTGGTTTCATTCATTGTTTTCTTACCCATTTTGGTTATGTACATATTTTTCCTCAATTTATAAGGGGTTGGGAGAGGAAATTCCGCGTATCCGGATATTTCGCGTATCCGCCAGGGCCTTGGCTGCTATAATCCGGATACACGAGTGATTACTGTAGTATGAAAGGAAGCAGTCACTAAGAAATCTTTTATCCATTTTCAGTTCAGTGCAGATGTTGGATTCACATCTTTCATCATTTTTGTTTTCTTCCTATCAGGCTCAGTTACAGAGGGAGTTACAGAAAGCCAAGGCTGAAGCCCGTGAAGCTGTGGAGAACCGTGACCGCCACATGGATGATACCCAGGAACTCGCTGAAAATGTAGAGATGCTCACACTAGACAAGGAGATGGCTGAGGAGAAAGCTGAGACACTGCAGCTTGAGCTGGACCAGGCCAAGGAAAGGATAGAGGAATTGACGTAAGTTTTGTACTTTAATCATATTCTTTATAATTTACTGTATCTTTTTCCTCTTTTCCTGCACTCAAAAGTATCAATAAACATCTGAGAATGTTGCTATTGTGGATCCTTCAGTAGGGGTCAAGTAGATGGATGCAATGATGTGCTGGATGGCTCTTTCCTGTTCTCAGAAAACTTTATCCTTGATCGTCCATGTCTAAATAATTTCATTGCTTGATTGATTTTTCATTTTGATTTACTTATTTATTCATTGATGTTGTTATTTTTATTTATTTTTAATTTTGTTAAGCTAAACAATGTAGGAATGATTTTGCATAGCAGTGGACGGAGATGATCAGTGACTAATGAAGTACCATATGCACAGTACAACATAATGTGGATGAATGAGATGACAAAAAATTATGTGATATCTCATGACTGGATGTCTAAAACTGATACATTGAAATTTTACAGGCTGGACTTGGAAATCCTCAAGACAGAGATGAGTGGGGTTGGAACTCCCACTGATGGTGTGGCAAATTCACTTCAAGTGCGGCAGTTGGAACAACAGAACAGTCGCCTTCGGGAAACATTGGTCAAGTGAGTTTCTCCCTTTTCTGTAAAAATATGTAATGATTTTGAAGAATAATGCTTACTATGGTCAACTCACAGATGAAAATATGTAGTTTGAATTCCCTGTCATGCTAAAATACTTTTTGGCCCAGTCTCCTTTCATACTTTTACAACTTGAGTACAGTTTGTACTTTTGATGCCACTATTCTGTCATCATTCCCTTTGAGAAGGTTCTTCCTGTTCATATTTTCTAATAATCTTACTACTCTGAAACTTGCTATCAAACATCATGGTGAGATAAAGTGTATGCTTTCATTTTTGTGCATGGTTGTCATCAAATCTTGGAAATAGTCAAAACCTTATGGCAGAATTGACAGATAGATAAGGTGCGAAATATATCTTGTGTTGCAAATCAGTCTTTGGTTCAGTAAACAAATATATGTTAGCATCATGCTGCTTTCATCTTCATTTCCTATCCACTTTGTTGTCTTAAATTGCCTCTTTTTCTCATTCCATCTCACCTCCCTATGCACTCCTGCTCCTGCCAGGATGCGTGATCTCTCAGCCCATGATAAGCATGAGCTGCAGCGTGTCCAGAAGGATCTTGAAACCAAAAAGGGAGAATTGGCTGATATGGCACGGGCTAAAGACAAGCTGGCAGCACAGGTGGGCCAGCTAGAGCAGACCATCTCAGACCTCCAGGAACAGGTGGGTGAAAAGACAGCATGAGTAGAAAGTGAACCTTGAAAAGCATGAATGAGGAAGAAGGGAAATGGTAAGTAAAGCTGGGTGATGCTGGTGGATAAAGAGGATAAGTGCAGAGTGAACTATCAAGCCATGGGCATGGTCAATCAGTGCATCTTGTTCCTCCTCTACACATATGCCTTCCCTGACTACTGAGACAGGAAGGGGTCGTCATAATACAAGAGCCATGAGACCACCTACACATTCCACCACACCACATATGGATGGCAACTCTACTAACAGATGGAATCAAGCTACTGTATGTGTTCATTTTTGTAGGTTATGGCATTGCTGAGCTGACATTAGAGGAGCTTGGGAGGAGGAAGTCATGAATCCTGTTACGTATGTGGTCACACAGATCAAAAGGAATACATATAGTATTGTACATCAGAGCTATAACCATCAAACATGCAGGTGGAAGTATGTAGTGTTATTTCATTCATCAGTCTGGTGATGCAATACACTGTTTGGTCCTTATAGCCATTGCATCATTCTAGTGCTGGTATTGAATTTTTAAAAATTTTTGAAGTTTTTATTATTTTTATGAATGATTATTTTGGAGAAAACCCCTCTTAACTATAGAATTTGATATTGATGCATTTTTGAATGGAAACAGGTTACATACTTGAGCAGTGTAAAGGAACTCACAGATCACCTATGAGTCTAAAGTTCAGAAATCCATAGTTGATTGGTGAAACGTTATGTCTTTTATTTTGTGGGCAAAATTGGGGCTTTTCCTGGTCATTGCAGTTGATGCAGGGAACTTGATTAGATGGGTAATATATTCTTTATTGGTGATAACCAAGTATGCAACATGTTTTGTTTGCACACTTTTTACATTATACATAATATTCACTTGTTGCATGTAATATGCACTTAAGCATGTACGAAAAAACACTATTTTTGCGCAAACAAATTTACTTGAGGCAATGCATTCACAACCATTTGGGTAAGTGGCCCCTTTTGTGTAAATGAAAATTGGTGAATGTCTGTGCGCTATATATATATATATATATATACTAATGTGCATTTAATTTGTAATGGAGGCTATAGCAGTGCACTGTGATAGAAAAGAATTGTGTGCAGTACAGAAAGGCACACTTTTTGTTCAGAAAGGCATTTATTCAATTGTCTTTTTTTGTCCTTTATTTACTCATTTATTTATTTATTTATTTATTCATTTATTTATTCATTCATTCATTTATTTGTTTACTTATTTATCTGTTTCATGTATATATCTAGTTGTTTAGTTACTTATTTACTTTAGTATTTTTATTTGATTTTAATCTTTTTTGCATGTTAAGAAAGCTTGCCAAAGAATAGAAAAAACTATGTATAAAATAAAGTTTTTAATTGCTGCTTTCCAAAATACTGATTGTTAAACTTCTCCAATGTGGTTGATGATTTTATTTATGGAAGTGTTTGAATTCATCAAACACTGTTCCTTGTCAAACTCAGCTCTGATGCATAACTTTCTGCTCATTATACAAGCTGTTTGTTGTGACACCTTAAAGTCAGTCAGTCAGTCCATCTCTGCTGGGTTACTCTCGATACATTGGGCTAGCAATGATAATGATGATAAGGCAAAACAAGGTAGAATAATTGATGGGTTTGATCAGGTAGGAATTGATGGTGCACTTTCTCCAGATTAGGAACAATAGGATGAGAGAGAGAATTGTTAAGCAGGTGGGACTGTGTGATTGTAGTAAAAGTACTCAATAACTTTAGCTCACAACTATACACATATGACTGTCAATAGCGCTTGTCTTACCCACACTCCTCACTAATGGGTGATAGTTTAGTGCCATGGGCTTTATTTCCTTTTACATTTATCACAAAATAATGATTGATAACAAAAGAAAAGTGTTACACAGCAGCTTAAAGCAAAATAGGGATGACTTCTGATAGTGTCATTAGCAGTCATTTCTTAATTTCTTCTGATTTTGACATCTCATTTAGTGAGTTTGTGTTTGGAGAGAGAGAGAGAGAGAGAGAGAGAGAGAGAGAGAGAGAGAGAGAGAGAGAGAGAGTGAGTCAGAGTCTTGTTAGACAAAAGATTAAATGAAAACAATAACTATACCAAATAGACTGATGGAAATAAAAAAGAAACAGCTAGAAGAATTAGTTTAAATATTTGCTGACCATTTTAACTGTTCCATGGTCTAGGTGGATGCAGCACTGGGAGCGGAAGAGATGGTGGAAACCCTGACTGACCGTAACCTGAACCTGGAGGAGAAAGTGGCTGAGCTGCTAGAGACTGTGGCTGACCTGGAGGCAATCAATGACATGAATGACCAGCTTCAGGAGAATGCTCGGGAGCTGGAGCTGGAGCTGCGGGAAGAGCTTGATATGGCCAATAGCAAGATCAGGGAGGTTAGTGATCTGACCAGAAGCTGCAAATAAGCAGTAAGGGAAGGGTGTTTGTGTCATGTATGGGACGCATCTGGAAGTTGGGTGGCTCAACACTTGGAAGGTTGGAAAGAAGAAAATAGGAACTGAGGATTTGGATAAGAGAGTGGGAGGCATATATGATGGATAGGGGAAGAACAGAAAACACCTATATGGAACCTGTATCCACTATGCTTGGAAGGGAAACTGCTGCAGCTCATCACCATTTCCCTGCAGGTCATGAGGGAGCGTGAGGCATCTAATGAGGTCATTGTGGACCAGGATGGAACAATCAAGAAGTTCCGTGAGTTGGTCCAGAAGCAGCAGGAGCAGAATATGGATCTCCGTCATGCCCTGGAGAAGGAGACCAACAAGCCCATTGGCACTCCCTCAGAGATCATTGATTTCAAGGTAATGTCTGGAATTTTTTGGAGAAATGTATCAAGTTTTGGTATTCAAAAGAATTTCAATAAGTCAGACAGGCAAGGGAGGTGTAAGCAGAATGAATACAGTATTTAGTTATTAAGTACTTGAAAGCCTTTCCATTCAAATGGAATTGTATGATAAAGAAGTGGTACCAAATATATAGATAATCAGATTAATAATGTGTGGTGGGATGCTTTTCAGAAAATGTTTACGGAAACGAAGGCACACAGCAAGGCCATTGACATGGAACTGCGGAGGCTGGAGGTGGCCCAGGCCAACCATCATGTGGCTTACCTCACCCAGTACATGCCAGACAACTTCATGTCCCGCGGTGGTAAGTTTCCTGATCAAGTACACCAAGGAATGGTACTGTAATCTGAAGAGAAGGAAAGAAGTAAAAGAGAGAGATTGGTGTAAAGTTCACTAGATCAGATGTGAGAGGTGTGAGCTGCTGAGGAAAACTATGATATTGGCTGCTCGTTGTTTATGACTGTAAAATGTTTGTCTTCTGCTACAGGTGACCACGATGCTGTGCTGGTGCTGCTGCTTGTGGCCCGTATGATCTCCAAGGCCGAAATTGTGATTGGAGGAATAAGAGACAAATACCCAGTTCCAGAGAACATTGACCGATCTGCTGTCCTCAAGACCCATGCCATTGATCAGTATGCTTTCTCAGCCCGTCTCCTTCAGCTGCTTTACTCCATGCAGGTATGAGGTCTGGTTGAGTCACTTGGTATAATGTAACAATTACTGATTCTAAGATATAAGGCACAAGAAACATTAATTTTTTTCCACCCCAGGCACTGCTCCACCAGTACCAGTACGTGTTGGGAACCTGTAGTGTTGAGGTGTTCCTGCGGCTTGGCACACTCTATCCTGAGATGGCCTCTCATGAGCGCAACCTGGACTTTTATGTAGACTTGCTTAGGAAAGATCAGGTATTGTTCAGATGTTGCAGGCAAATCTTTCCCTACCAGGTGTGTTAAGTATTTTGAGTATGATAGATGTGATGAATGAAAGAGTGCAACCTTCAATGTAATAGTATGAGACAGAGCACTGAAGTATTGTAAGAAGGGTAAAAGGAGACTGAGGGCATTGCAACACACAAGGAGGGAATGTGTAGTGGTATGATTTTTTTCCTCTTTTCCCAGCAATCTCTTTATAACAGATATCAGTTATAGATGATGGAAGATGAACTCTTACTATTCAGCTTTTACAATTTTTTCTTTCATCACTATTTATGGCCTTTTGTAAAATTGTGTAAATTGTTAAATAATCTGTAGTTATCTGTGAAAATGTTCTTAACTAGCTCTACTATTCACCATTTTCTCCAACAGCTGGATGAGAATGTGTCTCTGGAGTCTCTGGAAAAGACAGTCGGCTATTTTTCTACTGTCTATCCATCCCACCTGCTGTCTGAGAAGATGGACCAGACGACGTACCTCTGTGATACTGCCCGTGTCCTCACCTCTGGTGCTGATGCCGCCAACACCTGTGCCTCTGTTGTTCTTGCCCTGCTACATGTGAGTCTTTAACATATACAAATGTGTGTGTGTGTGTTTACTTGCACCATTCCTAATAGGATATTGTACTCATATTTCTCTATGCAATGGAATACAGTGATTTCTAGCATTCATTCTGAAACAGGAGAAGCATAAAAGAGATACCAAGAAAATGAGAAAAAATAGGCAATATGAAAACTGCTGCTTGGCAATCCTGCCTTCACAGTGTATACACAAAAAGTAAGCAAGATATTGTGTGGCATTTTATCACAGTAGATTCTTGTAACTTCTCCGTCATTGTGTACTATTTGCCTTCCTTATATACATAATCTTTTATCCTCTTTTATTGTGTTCTCTCCTTTTATTATCACCAATTCCCTTTTTTTCTTGATTCTACATTTATGTCCATCTTTCTCCTCTTCGTTATTGTAGCCGCAGCATGAAGATTGTGAGGTGGCTGTGATGTGCCGGGATATAGTAGCTGCTGGGAAGGAGATCAATGCAGCAGTGAAAAGAATAAGGCGACGCATGCCTCAGGATGGCTCTGTGGGACCTCTCAGCTATCCGGAGGATGTACAAGAAACGCTCACTTCCACCACTAATTATATGAACAACGCTGCTCGGGCCTTGAGACACCTCACACGCAACCTGTTACAGCAAACATCTCTGCTAGCAGGTACATCTTGGGGAGAGTTTTTTTTTTTTTTTTTTTTTTTTATGTTATGGCCTGTAGCGCCTGTAGCCATACTTTAAGAGTATATGTGGGAAGTGCTGTTCAGCTTCCACCCATTAGTGGCACAGGCATTTTTATTTATAGTGGTCTATTAGGGCCAATATCACCATCCAAGTGTATCTTTGGTGTAACTACCTAGAACCTGGGTATCATGGTGACATGTAGGTAACTTTCAACAAATGGCATACCTTCAAAGCAGTATGTGGTGGGATTCGAACCTATGCGTGTAAGTCTGCCTGATCCCACGCTCACCACCTTATCCACTACGCCACCACCTCCAGTACGTGAGTTAATCAATGTTTGTAATTTTCATCCTTTCACTGTTATCATTATTTTCATATTATCACTATCACCACCACCACTAGATTCTGAGGGTGGGGTCAGTGGAGAGAAGCTGAAGGAGTTGACTCACCAAGCAACAGACCTCATCTATGGTGGAGAGGACCTGGGCCCAGACTCTATCAAGCTCTCCATCCAGCGAACCCTCAGTGAACTCACCCGTATCACGTCTGCACTTGAGAAGGGAGAGTATGATTTTGATGGAACAGTGGAGGAGCGAGTGAGTGCATTTACCTTATTATGGTATATAGGGTATGAGATATGCCTGTATTTTCTTGTATATGTATGAGAATAATTATAACAAAGGTATAGATGCAACACAATCAGTGAAATGTGGCGTGTGTTGGATGCATTAGTGATTATAACCAGAATATTCTTGTTCCATCTGAAAATTAGTTTACCGATGGCCTTTTGGCTCGTCAAACTGTGCCTTTTCTTCAAGTCTAAAATTTATAGTTCCTTGAATCTCTTTTAATGTATTGAGAATAGTATACTGTGGGGATTTTCTTTCATTATTTATATGCTCTTTTATCTTCATTTTGATATCTCTGTCCCTGTCTTTCAGACTGCTCCTCCAGTGACGCTGCGAGCCCAGGCCCTTAAGAATGAGATGAAAGACACAGAACATCTTAAGTACAAGCTGGAGAGTCGTGAGCAAGACCTTAAGGAATTGAAACTTGCTGTCAAAGCCAAGAATGAGGAGCTTAGTGAAATGACTGTGCGACGTGACCTGGCAGAAAAGAAGTTGTCTACTGCCACCCGGGATGCTGACCTCACCATTGAGAAACTGCAGAGGAAGTTGGATGACACTTTGATGATGCTGCGCCGCAAGGAGAAGGTGAGTGTGTCTGTGTCTTCATCTTCTGCTGACTTGGCCAAAGAGAAAGAATGTGTTCGAAATGAAATGCTTACTATCAAGTGGTAAAGTGATCTAATTTGTTGGTGACCAGCACTAAGTACTGTGACATGTGTAAAATTCAGTCTTGAGAGGGAAGATTAAAGTAAATGATGGTGAGATGGAAGCATTAGACCACCAAGACATCAGCATCTAGTTTTTGTTATGGATGGTAATTCTATTATTTATACAGATCTGTATTTATACAAAATTGTGGGTATTATATTTATCTTTTCCATCAATCTTTCTGTACTCACATTAACATTCACTGTGGCAGGAGTACGATGAAACAATGGATCACCTCCAGAGTGACATAGAGAGTCTGGAGACAGAGAAGGGAGAGCTGCGAGAGAAATTGAAGGCACTGAACAAGAAGACACTTTATGATGCACTCTCCAAGTCTTCACCTCTCACAGGTAAGTCAGGTTTTGCATTAGTAATTATAAATAGTTATCAGGTTAAGGAATTTGAAGTAAGGAGGAAAGAATCTTAGAGAACACAACTTCTCTTGGAAGAACTGATGTAGATGATGATAAGGTGTGTAACACGAAGTTGAAAATAAGTACAAAAGAGTAAAGGGATGAAATAGAACAGAAATGGAAATATAAATGATTGTTATCTTGACTGGTAAACCAAGACATTTGCTACAATTTCTTTATTAATATCATACTAAAGAGGAAAGAAATGAATAGTTTGAGGGAATGAGTGAAAGTAATGCTCAGATTAATTGTTTTGCCTGTAGTCTGAATATTACTGGTTCAGTAACTGTAAGATATAAGTTGCAGTGTTATCACTGCTGGTGCCATTCTTTTTTTGTGGTCTGATTTTATTGTAGTTTTATAGCTAAAAGGTTAATTATTATAATTAGAAATTAATATTTATGGCAGTAAAGCTTAGATTGTCTTGCTTACTTCATTTTAGGTGTGGTGTCTCCCTCCTCCCCTACAACACCCTCTGCTGGAGGAGTGCCACCCTCTGTTCCTGGTGGGGGGATGGTACGTGACTCCCCAATGCTGCTGCAGCAGATCACTGACCTCAAAACTGCTCTGCATCATGCCACTGCCTCTGTGCACAACAACACAGCACAACGTATGCACAGCCAGCTAGCCAGCCTCAGGCCAATCAAGGTGACTGACCAACAAGATCATAATTGTAATGGTGGTGAATGTCAAAGCCTCTTCCTCTGCAGAATTTCAAAACACCATAGTTTGAGTCAGTCTCAGTCATCATGCATGTGTTAATGCCACTGGTGTCTTTGCAGGTACAGAAACTCAGCACAATGGTGGGTGAAGAGAAGCGTGATCTGAGTAAAGAGGATGTGGACATGGAGGACAAGCGCTCTACAGATCACATCAATCAGCTGATGCGCCAAGCTACTGGCCTGCAAAAGGTAAGCTTCTTTGAGAGTATGTTTCAGTGTAATTAGCCTGATATATGAATGTATTCTTAAGTGCATGAATTAATGTCCACATATATTTCCATCTATTTTGTTACCTATGTAATTTCTTTCTTTTCCATCCATGTATAATGTCTGCTAACTGACATTAACTTGAGCACAATATCTTGACCCAAATTAGTTGAATTTATATTGGTTTCCTACAGTAAAAACAAAATTTATTCTCCAGCATCCTTGTTTTTGGTTCAAATATCACCTGAATCTCTCATTTCATTGATAATTACTTTTCTTATTCCTGTTTTTCATTTATCATTTTTGTCATCCCTTTCTCTATCTTTACCTGAAGTTCCATGTTATATATCATTACAGGAAGTAAATGCACTCATGACTGGTGTAACAGTGGTGGACTTGAGTAAGCGTAAGCCAGCTTCCTTCCCTGCCACTGCCACTAGTGACCCGGCGCACCACATCATCTCTCACAACAACAAGCTCAACACTCTCCGCACCCGCATTGCTTCACTGCAGGTGTGCTTGCACCCTTTCATAGGAGATTGCAATTTCCTACCTAAATTATATATATATATATATATATATATATATATATATATATATATATATATATATATATATATATATATATATATATATAATTACACACTATCTGTACTTGAACCAAGATAGAGAGACTAATTCTCATCTGTAAAATCTCTTACAGAAGGATCAGTTTACTTTTGTCATCAGAGGATTTGTTTTCATAGATGGCTGAGAACTTTGCCTTTATTTTCCAGGATGAAATTACTCGTGCCCTTGCCCTGAACACACCAGGAGGAAGTGTTAGTACTGCTTTCTCTGCTTTTCCATCTCCTCAGCTCACCAAGGTAATTAAAAGCCTTCTTGTGTTTGAGTTTATTTCCATAAGGAAATAATATTGTCTGCTTGATAAGGAGTAGGTATAAGGTAAGGGTGATAAATGGAAGTGTACATGTATGGTTTGTTATTGGAAGAATTTAGATACAGTAGTTCTTGAAAGTGTTAGTCTAGTATTGGCAAATTTTCATTTCTGTAGTTCTCCACTTTACCTTCTTATGATCTTCGTTATTTCTTGTTGTTGATTAGTATTATAGGTAGTTACAGTAACAGTAGTGGTAGTAGTAGTAGTAGTAGTAGTAGTAGTAGTAGTAGTAGTAGTAGTAGTAGCAGCAGCAGCAGCAGCAGCAGCAGCAGCAGCAGCAGCAGCAGCAGCAGCAGCAGCAGCAGCAGCAGCAGCAACAGTAGTTATAGTATAGTTATTGTACTAATATATTAACAGGAACAGATGTAGCAGCAGCAAATACACTAGTATAATTGATATCTTCAAGCATATGATACACTTTTTTTTTCTTGATGTAGGTGCTGGGTGAGCAGGAGCTGGTGCAGGTGGGGCGGGTGAGGGTGCCGGGAGATGTGTCAAGCAATCAAGAGCCTGTACAAGTTGTCCTTCAAAGAGACCACCTAATGAACCTCCACCTTCGCCTCTTGAAGTAGAGATTCTGCCCCTGTCTGATCCCCATGTGGTACTGTTGCAGCTTGCTTCCATCAGTGTGTCTTAGGTTAAGTGAAAACTTGTGATATGGTAGAATAATGACTTGTACATAGAAAGGATTTAAAGCTGGGTTGAGGGACCATCCAGATCTGTTTCTTCCCCCTCCCCAGGGCTTTGGTTAGAATCATACACTCACAAGTTTGCATAGATATCTTGTTTATGTGTAACTCACATATCATTGAGTGAGTGGGATAATCATGAGTCATGCTGCTTGTGAGACCAGGAAGTTTTCAGATTTTTTTACTCTTTACTACATGATATTTATTTTTCACACTAACTACTGTATTGGGTAGCTAAACGTGTGTGGGGTACTAAGTGAACAAAGAATTTTTAATATATTCAGGAATAATTGCAGAACTAATTTCTGAAAAGTCTGTGTCAGTCAGCTAGTAGCCAGATGCCATATATTCCTAAAGGGTGGCTGTGCAAGTATTCTGTGAAGCAGCAGTCTATTGCCTCAGAAGAGAACAGCTGAGAAACATTTGGATGTCGTTGTTTCCCTCTGGTCATCCACAGAAAGCCAGCTACCTCTTAAAAGCAAGTCAGTACTGCATCTGTGAAAACCCATCACCACTTTGTTAATGTAAGAAATTAATAAGAGGGAGTGGGTTGCTAGCACAGCATCACCTGTAGATAAAGTATAAGAGGAAAAAAAAGAATACCAAAGATGGCATATGATAAGGTTGAGGATGCAAACCCTCACTCCATGACTTTTGAATTATTCTCAGAGAGATCTTCAGAGGTTGGAAAATCTTGTAAAGATTATACATACACTTACGGTTAATGAAGGGAACTGACTGGTATTCCCCTTACTTCCCACCACAGCCATTGCACTAAACTGTAAAAAATAACTATTTTCATAATTGCATGTTAAAAAAAATTCAATGATTTGATACTCTTCATATCTACAGGTATTTCAGATCAATATATTTCAGTCCATAGTTAATTTCTTTTCATGCACTTCATATTCATTGCTCGCTGGAGTAATTTGATTATATAACAGCATGCAGAAAAAAAACTTACATTTATAGTGAAAATGTAATATTTCTTGAGGACAGATTGTGTATTAGAAAATGATATAGTCTTCAGTCAGAACAGTAATTTATAAAATTTTAAAGCTTTTTTTACAATGTCATGTTGAAATATCCGGTATAACCATTGCAGCTGAGCTTTACTTGGTATTATTTTCATGCATTTCTGTAAGTTTTTGGAAGTTATGTAACATGAAGATTGTCTGCAGAGAGCAGCAAGCTGTCCATTGTAATGATTGTTCCTTGTCAGATGTTAGCTAGAAGTTCTCTGCTTTCAGGTCTCATGACTCCTTTCACCATAAGACATGGCTGAGCCTGTGGATTGTCTCCTTGTATAGCCAAAAATGTATTATGCAATATGTAAAATTTTATAGTACATAATTAATTATACTGATAAAATTGAAATAATTTCTGGAGTGTATGAATCAACTCACAAAATAAACTGTCATATTCTTAAAACAATTATTCTATTGTAGTGAGGTAACATTGTTAATAGCTATTATATTCAATTTAGCATCATTGATCATATTCTAGTAAGCTTAAATCTTCAAAGTATATTAGGATGTGAAACAGGAATCTATGATAATTTCAATGCCATTATGAGTAGACAACACTCAGATGTGGCAGTGAGCTGCCATAGAGGTGATGTGAACAGAACAGATGTTAAAAGTGGTGAAGTAGTGCATCTGGTTAGTAAAGAATGGTACAAGAGAAAGAATGAAATTAATGGAGGTGATAAAATAACTCTTCAAATTAAGCTAAATGAGGTGTTGACAAAATAGTTGAACAAGAGCAGTGGAGATGCTGATGGATGGAGCATGAGGACAGGGTGTGAAAGTGTTGGAGTAAGATGACCAGGGTGTGAGGAAAGGAACCAAGAGAGATTCTTCTTTCTTAACAACTCCTTTAAGGGAGTGCTTAGGAACATGCAGTGTAATAATAGGAAGATCAATGCATTCCATGTCTAATATATACTATCACTGATGGCTAAGGTGAGTCATCCGTAAGCATGCATTACGTTGATTGTGAAAAGCTTAGGATTTTGTAAATATATATTATTTGGCAATATTGATCCTTTCCTTCACTATTCATGTTTTGAGCATTAGGGTAGAGTTGTAAAGAAAATATTTTTGTAGATAAAAGAAGTAAGGCACATCATAAGTTTGACATAGCTAGAGAAGCAGAAATAGAAAAGGAAAAGAGTTTAAAGCAATTGGTGATGTTCAAGTATGTGGAGATAGATAGAGAGCATCACTTGCATGGGTTATGAAAGGAGGAAATTTGTATAGAGGTAAAGAGATATCGTAGGAATAGCATCTTTTTACATCAGACGAGTACAGCAGGTAAGAGTCCATGTAGTGGAAAGAAGTTACTTGAGAGGGGTGTATATAGAGTGACAAAATGGAAGTGTGAGAGCAATAAACATGTATATGGAGTATGAAGTTTGGATATGTGAGGGTTATCACCAGGAGGTAACCATGGTCTAATAATCGTCACGTCGCCCCAGCAAGTGGTAGGTCCCAGGTTCAATCCCTGGGCGATGCCTGCCTAACAGGATATCCTTGTGAATGGACTGGTGGAAGAATGGGTGAAAAGAAATGCATTGATGTGATTCAACGAGACTGAGACATGAAGAGTGAAAAGTTTATAGAATGTGAAACTGAAGCCCCTAACAGTAGGAAAAAAATGCTTGAAAAGGAGGAAAGTAAAGGAATACATGCATGAAAGAAGCCAACAGAAGTGGAGCTAAGCCATGACTGATAGGGGGATATTGTGTAGACAGGATGAGATGCTATACTTTGAAAATACTTCTATAAAGATCAAGATCAAGAGTGTTGTGTTTTGAGATTATGAACCACCACTGGTCTGCTTACAAGATCATAAAAGTACCTAATTGGAGAGGGTCAGTGGAGCAACACAGCATCATGGCAGTGTACACCCGTCTATTGAGCAGGTAATAGTATCTAGAGGTGATGTCCTTACCTTTGTACAGGCCTGGTAGATGACTAATAGTATCAGTGGTGTATTGATATTATTGTTTGCCTCCTCCCTGTACAGTCAGCCTTAACACCAGTGTCACCCCCACAGGACCTCTGCACTAGGGCCAGGCTTGCTACCTTCACCTCTGTCCACCCTTCTAGTGAGGACCATGGCCACCAAATCACAGGTAATAGTAGCAATAACAGTAGGACCAGTTCTGGGTGATATTGATGAACCTTACATGGTAGTGTACCAAACTTACTTAAACATATACTTTATTGCTTATGATGTTTTTGATTCTGTCTCATAATTTTTTTTTTTTCTATGTTTTCTGAGCTGGCAAATGCTTTTCCTCTTTGCAGACAGTCAAGCATAATCACAATAAATCTGTTTACACACACACACACACACACACTAATAATGGTTCGTGATAACATTTGTGTGGAGGATGTGCAATATGGAGAGGACAAAGTGGAAGCATTGGGAGTAACAATCAGAACAGAAGATTTGAAGAAGAGAAAAATTATAGTTACATATGTTCCACCAAAGACTAATACATGGGGATCAGAAGAGCATAAGGATATGCAAAGAGAGACGATAAAGTATCTGGATAACATGATAAGAAGAGATAGAAGAATACTCTTAGTTGGAGACTTTAACTGTAAAAAAATAAACTGGGGAGAGATGGAAGTAATGGACAATGCTGGCCAGTGGAGTGAGAAAGTGTTACAGATGACTATGATTAATACAGTGGACCAGTGGGTAGAAGAGTCAACAAGATACTGGAGGGAAGAAAGAAAAACCATCGTTACTTGACCGAGTCCCCTCCAATAATACAATACCTTAGTCCAATGGGGAAAAGTGATCATGTAACATTAGAGATGCAAATTTAGAAGGAAGATGAGGTAAGATACAGAGAGGACTATAAAGGAGAGAGATTAAATTATGCAAGAGCAGATTTTGAAAAACTAAGGAGTTATTTTGCTGATACTGAGTGGAGTAATATTATGTGCAGGAAGACTGTACAAGAGAAATATGACATTCTTACAGGAATACAATGAAAGAGTAAAAAAGTTTGTTCCTCTTTATAGAGTTCAGAAAAAAATACATACATGGTACAATGCTAGATGCTTACAAGCATGGAAGCGTGGAAGAAACTTTTAAAGCAAGGAAATGACTATAATAGTCGGGAGTACAAAGATACTAGAAATGAATATATTAGAGTAAGGAGAGAGGAAGAAAGAAAGTTTGAGAAGGATATAGTGGATAAAAGCAAGGATGAACCAAAACTTTTCTACAAGTTTATAAACGGCAAAACAAAGAATAAGGAAACAATTGAAAAAATAATTAAAGAAGGAAAGACATACCAAACAGAGAAAGAAATGTGTGAAATAATGAATGAGAGCTTCAAAACAGTATTCACTGAAGATGACTTCACAGAACCTAATAGGACATTGAATTGCCTAGGATCACAGGAAATTGCAGTTCATAAAGAGAATATTGCAAGATTACTGGACAAGTTGGAAGTCAGGAAAGCAATGGGGCCAGATGGTGTATCAGGCTGGGTGTTAAAAGAATGTAAAGAGCAATTACTGGAGCCAATTTGGGAAATAATTAAAAGTTCAATAAATGAAGGGAAAATTCCACTAGAGTGGAAGAGAGCCTACATAATACCGATATTCAAAGGAGGAAAGGCAACTGAACCACTAAACTACAGACCAGTATCACTTAGAAGTGTCGTAGGGAAGTTATGTGAAATAATTATCAAAGAAAAATGGGTTAAATTTCTAGAAGAGGAGCAAGTCATATCGAATAGACAATTTGGGTTCAGGACAGGGCGGTCATGTGTTTCAAACTTATTAAGCTTCTACTCCAGGGTTATTGCAGGATTTGAAAGCAGAGATGGATGGGTAGACACAGTATACATGGACATTAAAAAGGCATTTGATAAAGTCCCTCACGGAATACTTCTTTGGAAACTAGAGAACATAGGAGGACTGCGTGGAACCTTGCTCGAATGGACAAGAAATTATTTGAAGGATAAAGAAATGAGAACTGTGATCAGAGATACATACTCATCTTGGAGTAAAGTAACTAGTGAGGTGCCACAAGGATCAGTGTTAACCCCCATTATGTTTCAAGTTTATGTAAATGACATTCACATTCTGGTAAACAGCTACCATATATGAATTTATTTGCTGATGATGCAAAGTTGCTAAAAGTTATCAAAACCAGAGAGGACTGTATACTGCTACAGGAAGATTTAGATAATATCTATGAATGGAGCAAGAAGTGGAAATTGGAGTTTAATGCCAAGAAATGTCACATAATGGAATTAGAGTAAGAGAAGACCAGTATGGAACTATCTGATGGGAGAGGATCAAATAACGAAGACTAAAGAGGAAAAGATCTTGGAGTGATAATACAAGAAAATCTGAGCCTGATAAACACATAAATAAGATATTTGGACTATCATATAGGATGTTGACTGATATAAGAGTGGCATTTCATTACATGGATAAAGATATGATGAAAAAAAATCATCACAAGCATGATATGCCCAAGGCTGGAATATGCAGCAGTGGTATGGTCTCTGAGTTCTAAAAAAGATATAAGAAAACTGGAAAGGATACAGAAGACTGCTACAAAGATGGTTCCGGAATTAAAGGACCTCACATATGAAGAACGACTGAAGAAATTGGGATTGCCAACCTTACAAGATAGAAGAGAACGTAGGGACCTAATAACAATGTATAAGATAGTAAATGATATTGAAAAGATAGACAAAGAAGACCTGGTGCTATTGGCAGAAGAGGATGGAAGGACAAGAGGACATGAAAAGATCAGAATGAGGCAGTGTGTGAAGGATATTGGAAAATACAGTTTTCCACACAGAACAGTGGAAAAATAGAATGCATTGGATAATGGAATTGTTGCAGCACATAGTGTGCATAACTTTAAAGAAAAATTAGATAAATGGAGATATGGAGACAGGACACTATGAGCCCTGCTCGAACCCTGTACAATACAACTAGGTAAATACAACTAGGTAAATACACATTCTATGAATGGAGTAAGAAGTGGAAATTAGAGTTTAATGGCAAGAAATGTAACATAATGGAACTAGGAAAGAGTAAGAGAAGACCAGTATGGAACTATCTGATGGGAGAGGATCAAATAACGAAGACTAAAGAGGTCTTGGAGTGATCATACACGAAAATCTGAGCCCTGATAAACACATAAACAAGATATTTGGACTATCATATAGGATGTTGACTAATATAAGAGTGGCATTTCATTACATGGATAAAGATATGATGAAAAAAATCATCACAAGCATGATACGCCCAAGGCTGGAATATGTAGCAGTGGTATGGTCTCCGAGTTCTAAAAAAGATATAAGAAAACTGAAAAGGATACAGAAGATTGCTACAAAGATGGTGCCGGAATTACAGGACCTCACATATGAAGAACGACTGAAGGAATTGGGACTGCCAACCTTACAAGATAGAAGAGAACGCGGGGACGTAATAACAATGTATAAGATAATAAATCATATTGAAAAGATAGACAAAGAAGACCTGGTGCTGTTGGCAGAAGAGGATGGAAGGACAAGAGGACATGAAAAGAAGATCAAAATGAGGCAGTGTGTGAAGCATGTTGGAAAATACAGTTTTCCACACAGAACAGTGGAAAAATGGAGTGCATTGGATGATAATGAAATTGTTGCAGCACATAGTGTGCATAACTTAAAAAAAAAAATTATATAAATGGAGATATGGAGACAGGACACTATGAGCCCCACTCGAACCCTGTACAATACAACTAGGTAAATACACACGCACACACACACGAGACTTCAAGAAAAACAGCTTCCCCCATAGAGTGATAGATATATGGAACGGACTGGACAAAGAGGTGGTGTGCACAAAGTCTATAGACGACTTTAAGAGAAAATTTGACACTGTGAGATACAGAGATGGGAGAACACGAGCATAGGCTCCCCTTCTGTAAAATACAACGAAGTAAATACAACTAGGTAAATACACACCTTCAGAAGATATACATATATAGCTGTGTACACATTTTCAATCCTGTCACTGTTGTTATCATTGCAGAAGCTTACAGATGAAGAGCGTACATCGGAACTGGCAGCACTGATGGCGGCAGGCTGGGCAATGGTGGAGGGCCGAGATGCTATTACCAAGACTTACATTTTTCAGAACTTCAATAAGGTAATGTGCAGGTGTGTTGGCTGATGAGACTGGTTCTTATGCAGTACAGTATTCCTTGAGATAAGCTGACCTTTCTTGAGTTTAGTGAGGCTGAGTCATGTTAGGTTATGGGACACTGATACCAGATACACACTGCATGAATTTAGTAACATACTTTTCTCTGTTTATCATTTAGCATTGCCATTTTGAGTCATCTGCTTTGAAATAAAGTTAGTTTGGTTAGGTCAAGTAAGGTAAAGACAAGCAACTTAACATTAAGATAGATTAGGTTAGTTTTAGTAAGATTAGAAGAGAATACTTTAGGTTACATAAGGTTGGGTTGACTTGACTCGCCCAACATACATTCCAGACAGTCTGGATAAGTAGAAGGGTAATGGATGGATTGGTGGCATTTGTTTTGGATGCGAGTCAAAGCAGGCAATTCATACACGAACAACGCTGAGTGATGAATGTGGAGCTAGAGTGGACTGTTCACATTGGCTACAGTATGTTGAAGGCATGCAGATCTTCTCTTTGGGTCTGCTTACTTTAGATTGAAAATATATGAGGATAGGATAGGTTTTGGGATAGAAATTACAGTCAATATCTGGCCTTATGTCATTCCTTCAGTTATAAATCTTACATCTTTTCTAATCCTCTCATTATCTTGGTATAATTAGGGGTCCTCTACCTATCTGTCTGTCTCCTTCTCTCATGTGTTAAAATGTATTTACCTAGTTTTACCTAGTTGTATTGTACAGGGTTTAAGCGGGGCTCATAGTGTCTTGTCTCCATGTCTCCATTTATCCAATTTATCTTTTAAAGTTAGGCTCATTATGTGCTGTAACAACTTCATCACTCAATACATATCACTTTTTCACTGTGTGTGTGTGTATTTGTGTGTTTCTGTACGTGTGCATGTGATTGATACCACTATTGCTCAAAAAAAACTTTTTTTCTCATGAAGTTTGCTTCTACAATTGACTGCTATTATAATTCTATAATTATTCTGTGCATTGTGGTGTGTTGCAGACCTGGGGTTGGATGAGTCGTGTTGCACTGCAGAGTGAGAAGAAGAACCACCACCCAGAATGGAGTAATGTGTACAACAGAGTGGAGGTGACATGGTCCACACATGACTGTGGTGGACTCTCTCGTAAGGACATTGTCTTGGCCACTTTCTGTGACAAAGCCTTTACCGACAACTGATGGACTGAAGACACCTCAACAGTTACTAAGTCATGCAATTTGTACTACAACACCTGGTGACTACAACAGCAAGACATCATCTTTATATTTTTGTAAGAATTCTATTACTTGTCTTGTCTCTTCCATTTTTTTGCTGTTTCTCAGATTACAAGTGTGGATATGACTTTTTGTGTCTAATTAGTGACATTTATTAGCCTTAGGCAACAAACAGAAAGGAAAAATATACTAGAGTGCCATTCCCCACAGAAAATACAAGAAGGATTATCCAGAATTGGATAATATTTTTTGTGAAAGTACTACTATCTTGGAATCTCTGGAAAGAGATGCATTTCGAAAGACCTTCAGTGTTCAAGAAGTAGTCAGGGAAAATGAGGAGAAAAGATATGTCGCTCTTGTATGAGCTAAGGAATCCACATAATGAGGCCATGCCCCTGATGTGTGCTGAGCAGCTGTAAGAGCATTGAGACATTGTATCACTACTGGCTCAAGGAATCATTAAGTGTGACATACTGAAGAAGGTGCAATTCATAGCCATCAGGGAGACCACCAAACTTTGTGGGCTTTCCTTTTATGTGGTGAAGACTTGCCACCTAGGGAGCATGTCTCAAATTGCAAGGAGAAAGTCAATAAATGGATTAAAGGAGATGAAGAGGTTCGTGTTCTTTTAGAGAACCTAATCAACAACAGAACAACTGATGTGAAGGAATGTCTGTAATGTATGAGTAGAATTAGTCACAATGATAATATCTTTAATATGTAATGATATCAATGAGAATAGTAGTTAACTATGACATTAATAATGAGACATGCTTTCATCTTTCACCCATATATATATATATATATATATATATATATATATATATATATATATATATATATATATATATATATATATATATATATATATATAAAATAAATAATGTCAACTGTTTAATGCAAGAGTTAACAAGCTAGCATCCTGTTACTGATAAACTCTTAGACATTCCTGCCTGCTTCTGCACTTCTATCTTGGAGTACCTACTCATTGCTGAATTTTGGT
This sequence comes from Portunus trituberculatus, assembly GCF_017591435.1. NCBI lineage: Eukaryota > Metazoa > Arthropoda > Malacostraca > Decapoda > Portunidae > Portunus > Portunus trituberculatus. The sequence continues at coordinate 2,171,440 of NC_059292.1, read as the reverse complement.
CACAGGACCATCAAGGCCTGCCACATTCATGGATATTCTTGAATGATATCCAAAGTTTGTTCTGAGATGTGATGCAGTGTGACTGTGTGCCCTGTCTCTCATAGATTCATCCTTCAGCCTGTGTTCAGTGAGCTACATACATACAGTAGTTTATGATTTTTTATATGTATTAACAGTTTTGTACAGTATATGCAATTTTCTTGAATTGCTTCAGGTAAATATTCTATGCCCAATGGGGGGGCCGGCAGGTTCCATCCGCCGCTTATGTTGTACCTACTTCAAACATAAAATAGACCTTGCAATGGTCAATCTCTTAAGTCGTATGTATACTCGTGATCTTAATCTACACAGTGAAGAATGAGTAAGTGGTAGGTAGTGAAATTAATTAACTCGAACTGAATGAATCAGCGTCAAACCCAGACTAATGTAATGAGAAAGAATGTGCAATAAAATTACGGGAGATAAGGTGAAAAAGCCAAAGAGTCACAATGGATAAAAAAGAAGAAACAATCGAGGAAATATAGTAATAAGGAGGGTCAATATAAAGTACCTAGAAGACACAAGAGGAAGGAGAGGAACACCACAACAAAGCTCAACCGATTAATAGACAAAGAAGTGAAAACTGAACTATATAAATTTGTGAAAAAAGGGAAAATTAAAGCTCAACCAATAAACTACAAAAAGACACCCAAAGGGGGCTGCTACGAGAGGCCGTCCAGCAACCCTCGACCGGCATCTGTCTCACCAGGAGGAAGCAACTGAAGATAGCAAATAGCCATGGCCGCCTCGATTCAGGAGCGTATGTATAACCCTCATTTACAACCCTTGGGCTTCCTAGGGGAATCTTCATCCTGAAGGACTTGCAGGAGGGGCAGGGAAGCATTACATTAGAGAAGGGAGGGAGGGGCGGTGTAGAGGCAAGGCTGGGAGGGGACGGCCGTTGTGCGGGAGCGGATGATTATGTTGGCCATTTTTCTTTTTCAAGGTGATTGTATTGAGGAGGAATGTTTTGTATGGTAGTGAAATTGAATTAGCGTGTTCACTGCAGTGCTAAGTTAGTTTCTTTTGGTAAAAAAAATTCATGAGAGCCTTCTTTTTTGTAAAATATTGCTGTTTGTTCCCTTAGACTTTCTTGGAAATTAAAATTTTGGTTTACTTCGGTTTACCCACCAACTAAACCAAAGCAAACTTAATCTAACCTAAACCTAATCAAACTCTGTTTCTGGCACGATGTGTTGAGTATCAAAAACATCAATATGAGTCAATAATAGCCAATCCTGCAAAAAATTTCATAAACGTGAAGTACAGCGACTATACTGCCACAACATGTACATAGTCATGTCATGGGTTACTGACAAGGACTAACAGTAAACATTAACCTTTCTTTGGGTTAACTTTGCTTCCGGACATTGTTTGGCACTTGTGGAGAATTGGGGTCCTGGGTTGGCTGTGTACGTGGTGTGAAGGCATGAGAGGGGGGTGGGGCCCACTTGAGTGCTGGTTCTCTACAAATAGAAGCGTCAGCCAAAATTAGGGAGCAAATGCCTTGATACCTCCCTCTTGAAAGAAGACAAGTCGTAGGAAGTCAGAAATACAGATGCAGGGAGGGAGTTCAAGAGTTTACCAGTGAAAGATATGAATGATTGAGAGTGCTTGTTAACTCTTGTCTAAGTGAGTTGGACAGAATAGGGACAAGAGTAAGAAGAAAGCCTTGTGCAGTGAGGCCGCAGGAGAAGGGGAGGCATGCAGTTAGCAAGATCAGTAGAACAGTTAGCATGAAAATAGCGATAAAAGATAGAAAGAGATGCAACATATTGGCGGTGAGAAAGAGGCTGAAGACAGTTAGTCAGAGGAGGGAATTGATGAGATAAAAAGCTTTTGATTCCACCCTATTTAGTAAAACTGTGTGACTGGAACTCCCCCAAACTTGTGAAGAGTACTTCATACAAGGACGGATAAGGCCCTTGTACAAAATTAGCAGTTGGGAGTGCGAGAAAAACTGGCGGAGGCGCCTCAGAATACCTAACTTCAAAGAAGCTGTTTTAGCAAGAGATGAGATGTGAAGTTTCCAGTTAAGATTATTAGTAAAGGACAGACTGAGGATATTCTTTGTGGAAGAGGGAGACAGTTGAGTGTTATTGAAGAAGAGGGGATAGTTGTCTGGAAGGTTGTGTTGAGTTGGTAGATGGAGGAATTGAGTTTTGGAGGCATTGAAAACTACTAGATTTTTTCTGCGCCAATCAGAAATCTTAGAAAGATCAGAAGTCAGGCCTTCTGTGGCATCCCTGTATAATCTGTTGACTTCCTGAAGGGTTGGTTATCTCTGAAAGGATGTGGAAAGATGTAGGGTGGTATCATCAGTGTAGGAATGGATAGGGCAAGAAGTTTGGTTTAGAAGGTTATTAATGAATAATAGAAAGAGAGTGGGCGACAGGACAGAACCCTGAGGAACACCACTATTAATAGATTTAGAAGAACAGTGGCCATCTAGCACAGCAGCAATAGAATGGTTGGAAAGGAAACTTGAGATAAAGTTGCAGAGAGAAGGATACAACTTGTAGGAGGGCAGTTTTGAAATCAAAGCTTTTATGCCAGACTATCAAAAGCTTTTGATATGTCTAACGCTACAGCAAAAGTTTTACTGAAATCTCTAAAGGAGGATGACCAAGACTCACTAAGGAAAGCCAGAAGATCACCATTAGAGTGACCTTGACAGAAGCCATATTGGCAATCAGATAGAAGATTGTGAAGTGACAGATGTTTGAGAATCTTCCTATTCAGGATAGATTAAAAAACTTTAGACAAGCAGGAAATTAAAGCTATAGGATGGTAGTTTGAGGGATTAGAATGGTCACCCTATTTAGGAACAGGCTGAATGTAGGCAAACTTCCAGCAGGAAGGAAAGGTAGAAGTTGATAGACAAAGTTGAATGAGTTTAGCCAAGCAAGGTGCAAGCACAGAAGCACAGTTTTTGAGAACAATAGGAGGGACCCCATCAGGACCATAAGCCTTCAGAGGGTTTAGGCCAGTGAGAGCCTGGAAAACATCATTATGAAGAATTTGAATTGTAGACATGAAATAGTCAAAGGGAGGAGAGGGAGGGACAAGCCCAGAATCATCCGAGGTGGAGTTGTGAGCAAAGTTTTGAGAGAAGAGTTCAGCTTTAGAGACAGAAGAGATGGCAGTGGTGCCATCAGAATGAAATAAAGGAAGGAAAGATGAAGAAGTGAAGTTATTGGAGATGTTTTTTTGGCTAGATGGTGGAAGTCTTGAGGGGAGTTTGAATTTGAAAGATTTTGACATTTTCTATTTATGAAGGAGTGTTTGGCAAGTTGAAGAACAGACTTGGCATGATTCTGGGCAGAGATATAAATTGCTTGAGATTCAGGAGATGGAAGGCTCAAGTACCTTTTGTGGGCAACCTCTGTATCATGGATAGCATGAGAACAGGCTGAGTTAAACCAAGTTTTAGAAGGTTTAGGTTGAGAAAAAGAATGAGGAATATACGCCTCTATGCCAGACATTTATCACCTCCGTTATGCGTTCAGCACAAACAGATGGGTCTCTGACACGGAAACAGTAATCATTCCAGGAAAAATTAGCATAATACCTCCTCAGGTCCCCCAACTGGCAGAGGCAAAACGCTAGAGGTACCTCCGCTTTGGGGGGATCCTGAGGAGGGATTGGAGAAATTGGACAAGATACAGAGATGAGATTGTGATCGGAGGAGCCCAACGGAGATGAAAAGGTGACAGCATAAGTAGAAGGATTAGAGGTGAGGAAGAGATCAAGAATGTTGGGTGTGTCTCCAAGATGGTCAGGAATACGAGTAGGGTGTTGCACCAGTTGCTGTAGTTCATGGAGGATAGCAAAGTTGAAGGCTAGTTCACCGGAATGGTCAGTGAAGGGAGAGGAAAGCCAAAACTGGTGGTGAACATTGAAATCTCCAAGAATGGAAATCTCTGCAAAAGGGTACAGGGACAGAATGTGCTCTACTTTGGAAGTTAAATTGGTGAAGAATTTACTATAGTCAGAAGAGTTAGGGGAGAGATAGACAGCACAGAGGAATTTAGTTAGAGTGATTGTTGAGTCGAAGGAAGATGGTGGAAAACTCGGAAGATTCCAGAGCGTCGGCACGAGAGCAAGTTAAGTTATTGTGCACATAGACGCAACATCCAGCTTTGGAACAAATATGAGAATAGAGAAAGTAGAAGGGAACAGAGAAGGGGCTACTGTCGGTAGCCTCAGACAGTTGTGTTTCGTTGAGGAATAGAAGATGAGGTTTAGTAGAGGAGAGGTGGTGTTCTACAGATTGAAAATTAGATCTAAGACTGCGAATGTTGCAGAAGTTAATATAGAAAAAGTTGAGGGAGGTGTCAAGGCATTTGGGGTTATTATTGAGAGAAGAGTCTGACCTGGGGACATTTGTGGTCCCCTCCCCAGGAGGGGACTCTGAGGCATGGTTTGGAGTCACCTTTTTTCTTTTAAATTTGATTTTCAAGTGAAGGGTGTATGTGTGGTAAGTGCTTGTAGTTTTGTGTGAAGAAGGCAAGTTGTCTTTAGAGGGCAAGCTGTGATTGCCCCCTTGAGTTGTGAGACAGAAAGGGAAGCATTCAGCGAGATCACAACTAGCTTTAATGGAAGGTTTACAGCACCCCCTGAACTAGTGCAATTAGGCCTCGCTGGGAGTAGATTATTGTTTCGGTAGGTGTCTATTACTACCATGGGAAGAAGCAGTTCATTTATCCACACCTGGATATGAAACACTTTCAGTCAGTACGAAGTAGTGACTCACTTTCCTGACTTGTGTTACCAACATGTTCCTGTGCCTTCTCTAAGCAGGCTGTTGTTTGAAACCCCTGAAAATTAAAAGAAACGTAGGAATGTGTCTGTGGAATTCCTTTGTGCTTTTACATTTTATTGTCTTACGTATTATGAATTATGGTGCAGAAATGTGTACTATGTCTGTTGTCTGATTTTTCAGTTAATAATTTTTTTTCTTTTATATGTATACTTACTATTTGTCTAAGTAATGTCTCTTATTAATAAAGAATTTGCAATTCTCAGCCTTTACATTTACATGTACATTAATGTAAATATTCATGTTTTTCTGCAGGGCTGAAACTAAAGCAGTACCAGGTGGACACGTGGACCACCAGGGAGCAGCTGTGCCTGGCGTCGGCTGTCATGCGAAGTGGTGACCAGAACTGGTGAGCAGAGAGCTAGTCTTGATGTGCATCTAATAGAACTTACAATTTGAGTAGATTATATTGGGAGACATTGCACTTCATGTACATTTATGTGATCTTGCAAATAAAGTGACTTACATTGGCCATGGTCAAGGAAACTCACATTAGTCATAATTCTTTGCTCTCTAATCTTAATTGTTTCAATGCCTAACTAGTGGTGTCTATGTCTTGCAGGGTTGCTGTCAGAAGGAACATAAAGATGCTCACCAATGAGACGAGTCGACCGCCTGACTGGTACTCCACTAAGAACTGTGCCCTGCAGTATGCCCGTCTGCTGGAGCGTGTTGACACTCCCAAGAGGAAGCGGGAGCGTGGTGACGGAGGCAATGAGACCCCGGGTGAAATAGTGACTAAGATGTTGAGTAAACGTGAGTATACATGTTGTTTTCTCCTCATTTGTGCAAGGTTGCAGTTCCATGAATTTTTTTATCTTTGTTGTCATTGCTACTTCACATTTTCAGGAGTTTAGGTTTTGTGGTGATTATTTACAGGCAAGAGGTGTAATGGCCTGTATTGTGGTTGTACTATCAATCTGTTGCTCACTTTGCATTTCATTTTAAGGGTTGATTTAGGAAAGATTCTTTAGTTTCCAGGCATATTAAAAGAATTTTAACTATTTACTTATGGAACAGAGCGTGTAGAAGAGCTACGGGCCCTGGAGGCGGAGGAGAAAGCTTCTTACATCCAACTAAGGAAGGAAATTCAGCAGCTGGAGTCTGGGAAGCTAGATAATCAATTGGATGCCTTTTGGGAACAACTTGTTAAGTAAGTATTTACATAAATTATTTATTTCATATGATCCAGTAGTATTTAGATTCACTTTCTTATAGGAAATTAGAATGGAACTGGAGAATTATAGTATTCATATATTATGATTATATTAAAGTATAGATTTAAAATTTAGGATAAGCAAAATGCAGTGCATTTCCCTACTTTCCCTTCTCTAATCCTACTCACTGTTGCTCTCTGCTGTTGTCTTGTCAAGCCATTATCAGATTACTTGTTTGCAAGATGAATATTTAATTACCATGTTTGTTAAGAATATATCCAGAACATTTTGAGACAATAGCAATTATTGGCAGATTTTATATTGTACCTATGTGTATGGGTATCTCTGTTTCTTTGGGATCCGGTGTCTTTTGGGTTTGGCACACCAGAGAAGTTCCCTAACCAAGATGGTGGTTGGTTTGCAGTGTTACTGTTACTGTATATTACATCCTGATAACACACAGAGAAAGTAGGATTACATAAGGTTAAGGAGTTTTGTTTATCATGATATGGTGCAGTATTCTATTAACTGACTTAATTAACTTTCTCATGAATACAATCTTTATGACCATTGCTTTCTGTGTTCCTGCTATGGAAAGTCAATTCATGAATATTATTATACTTTACACATTTGTTGTACATTTCATGATATTTTCTTTATCATGGCACTTAGTTTTGCTTAGTAGGCATAGGAAGTGCAATGGATTTTAGTTAAAGCTATGATTGTTTTTGTGGTACTGCTTTTCTAAGATAAGAGATGTTGTAAGTGCCAAAAAATTGTGAATTTGCCATTTGAATGCAAGTACATTATCAAAGGAAGCAGAGAGAGATATATAATTTGAAGAATGCAGAGGCCAGGATTCTTATAACATTTTGTGATTTCACAGGGAGCATGCGGAGGAGGAAGAAGAGGAGCAGCGGCAGCAGCAGTGGTTAAAGGAACGTGAGGAGAAGATCACAGCCATTCAGCAAGCACTGAAGCACCAGGGACCAAAAGGTGAGTTGCAGTGCTTCTGATGTTGGCCTGCTCTCCAGCCTTGCTTCTTATAGTGCCCAGATAATTGAATGAAGTCTTGTGTTTGGCTTTGGATCCATGGCAATAATGAGGGTGGATCACATTTCTTCCTTCTCTGTTGTTTATGGATTCAGTTCAGTTCCCCTCCAGTCTTGTGGACATGATGGACATGTGTGTCCATGATGGGCTCAGAGGAGAGATGTAACAGTGCAGAAGTGATGAAGATGCATAGAAGTCAGGAGTGAATGGATGGTTGTGTGATCTTGTACACTCTTCATCCTGTCAGACTGCTGGGGTGTAAATCAACCACTTACATTGTGACCTCTGAGCCTAATGCCTAATGTAGCTCTCCTATCATCGACCTCTTCTGCCCTGTGGTGCTGTCTGGAAGGCCACAGTGATACCCAGCTCCCCCTTTGCACCACATTCATACTGCCAGTACAAGTGCTTTATTAAATTCCAGTCACATATTTATTCACAATAAATAATTTGAAGGCTCGTTTACAGGATTTGAATATTCATATATCCTTAGCCACCAGTGTTGTGGATGACTATATGATTTTTACATTCAGCATCTATGCATGCCTCACCTTTTTAAAATTGTCAACTGGAGTTTCAGTGAAGAATAGTGGAAGTATCTGAGAACCTTTACACATTTTTATTTATAACAGTAATGGCAACACGTAATGCAACTATTTGTATACAAAATTACTCTACTTTTTATCTTATTCTAATTCAAGAAAGCCTGACCAACCAATACATCAAAGTGTATTGCTTGTTAAATTTTGACATTACTGGTAGACATTGGTGTATAACTTTCAGTGACCCATCACCCACTGGGTAGAAGAGGTTGAAAAGGAAGGGTTAGGTTGGTGGTCATGGGGAGAGGCAACTCAAAGTATGACAAGCAGTAATGACAGAATGGATGGAAACCTTGTATTTTTTCACACCTGCATGGTTTATGGTTCTTATTTACATCTGTGTCCAGCACCACCATCACTCTCCTCACTACCACTGTGATGCTTGTGTTTAGGCAAGCAGAGTACTTCCCCAAGCACTGTTACTAGTCACTGCTACTCTCCGTGTAACAGTGCCTCAGCCGCCTCACAAGAAGAAACCCAAGTTGCAAGTGGGCGGGTGTGGCAGTGTGGCGGAGAGCAGACGCAGCAGTGGGCTCTCGGAGACATCGTCGGAGGTGGACAGTGCAGTGGAGAGTCCAGACCAGAATGAAGTCACCTCAGAGAGTCTAGTTAGTAACAAGGTTAATATGCTTTCTGTGTATGTTTTCTCTTTCATTTGTATTTCTCAGTCATTAAAGCATGACCTGCTTCCAAACACTATGAGGATGAATGGTGCATTATTCATTTTTTCTACTTTACTTATAGCTTACATTGATGGCACTTTGTTAGTATAATTCTCTGTTTTTAGCTTAAAATTTTTTGATAATTTTTGCTCTGTGCTTTTGTGGATAGTGTCAATGGATTGGAGTTTCTCACTAGACGAAGCAGATTTCTTGATGGTTTATGTCTGAAGACTAAAGTGTAAACATGTTGCTGTCAGTTTCCAACCACAATGCCCTTGAAAGTTGTCTGGTATCAGGCATATATGTTTTTAGAAACTCACCTAAATTGGCAGATGAAATCCTCTTTGGTTCTCTAGAATTTTTCCATACAAATAATGTGAATACAAAATTTACGTATGATAAATTAATATTCTTGAATTGCATTACTCCTGGTTCATGATCCAACTGGTAGTCCATTTTCTCTCTCAAGTCATTTCCCAGGTTGATTCATAAAAATGCCCTAATACAACCATAAGCTCACCAACTTGAACTGTTTCATGGGTTCCTTAGAGATATTTCCTCAAGTGATAGGAAGGTATTTTTAACCTCCAATTTACTGAGATACTGAAGCCATTTTTTTTATTTACTTGTTTATTTATTTTTTTCAGTATTAGAATGATCACTTTTTACTGGGAGTCATATCTCTAAGAACCAGGGAGGCACATAATGAAGTTTAGTTCTGTTACTGCAGAGTCAAGATGAAAGTGGTGCTGGGGAGAGCGAGGCGAGACCCACCCCTACCTCTCCCCTGCTGTCTTCCCTCCTCAGCAAGTCCTCCCCCATCACGGGTGTCCCCGGGGCAGCCTCTTCCCCACTAACCCAGGTCAGGGAGGGCGAATTGTATTCTTCTGGGTTCAGCTGAAAGTAATAAGAATCTCTGTAAAACTTATGATTTGTTCCTTCTTTGTTTGTTTTTCTTTGTATGTATCATCCCATGTCCGTTTGGTCTTTGTATGTGGTGGTGTAGCAGATGGTGGAGGTTGATATTGACACTTTTCACTCTTATGATCCCTTTCATATTTGGCTTGTTGGCATGACCCACCCAGTCACCTCACCTGGCCTGCAAGAGATCATTTATCATTGCATTGTATCCTGCAGCAGCACACTGCACACAGATGCTGTTCATTGTAGTATACTGCTGTAATCTGTCTTTCCTCTTTTCCACAGCTTGATTCTCCCACACAAAAACTCAGGATGTGTGATGTGTTGAATGAATTTTAGGCCTTTGTTTCATTATGTGGGAGTGGCACCAACTGGTCTTTTTGCCTATTCTCTTCCTCAGCTAGTTTCAGTTTTATTGAAGCATGTACAATAGTTTGTCAGTCACATATCTACTCGTAGTATATTTTATCATTACAGTCACATGATCACATAGACTTTAAATTCTCGGACACTAGACTTTCTTTACTAGTGAATGAGGGTCATTTAGAAATAACAAATAAATAAATAAATTGCTGCAGTGACCCCCACTAGTAACTGCCATCCACTTGTACTTGCAATTTACATTTGGCACATTTGATTGCCATAACACACACACACACACACACTCCAACTTAGCACTTATTTTTGGCCTTTGGGAACGTCTGCTCATCATAGCTGGGTACATCAATGCTGTCCAACGCCTTCCAATAAAGGATCCCAGGCTGCAGTTACAATGCAAATGTGGTGCTGCATTGACCTTATGGGGCTCAGAAATGAGTGAGTGCATGTGTAGTCTGTTTTGGGGTTCTCTCGTGTTCTACATCTGTCCTCTCTTGTTCTTCAGATTTCTGACCTGACAATGCATTTTATGATTAATGGTGTTGTGTGTATGATTTGTGAATTTGGGAGTGCTTGAAATCACATCACAGACATTACTCTCTGATTCTGCCTCCAGCTGGGGAACAGGACCATGAGGGCAATAGGCATTTCTCCAGTCTCTGAAGCCCTGCAGAACCTGGTGTCCTCAGCCATATCAGGCACCAACACATCTGACAAGGACAAGTCAACCCCCACTGCCTCCAGTTCAGGTACTCAGCTAAGGAAGAGTGTTTGTTGCTAGGACACCAGTTGAGAAGCATATAAATGAATTATCTAGTCAGGGCGATGCATTTATACTCAGGTTTTGTAAGCTCAACTTTTCCTTGCTTTCAGTGGCATACTTCACATAAATATAGGAGGCATTGTAGTTGTATCTTGAAATGATAGTCATTAAGAAAAAAAATCTTTGTTTATAGTAATGAATATTCCTTCCATCAACATTTGCAGTGAGATACAATGTTGCTTCCAACTCTTTGATGTTTGGAGTTTAGTATATTTTTTCTTGGCTACCCCTTGGCCCATGGATCAAAAGATAGTATATTGTATGTGTGTAGGTCATTCCCTTCTCTACAACTACTCACCAAATAGCATCGAGATTGACAAGTACAAGAAGAAAAGAATTGTCAGATGAATTTTTCATAATATACAATTTAATAAGTTTCTCTGAAATAAACCAACAATTATAGCATAGTCATGTTGCCTCCTTACCACTGTGTAACATCAAAACAAATAAGCTCTGGATTATTCAAATTCTATAGGTAATAGAAAGCTTTCTTACTCTAACAGGTAAGAAGTTAGGTGAAGTTATATATCTTTGTTTGCAGGCACATCAACATTGTCTCTCCTCCTAGACCTTCCTCCCAGCACTCCTGGCTGTCCACTGCCAAGACTAAATGATTTGCCAGGACCATCATATGAATCAAGGGAACAGGAGGTGAGTGACTCCATGAACCCCATAGCCAAGTGCATTTTTTCCATCATGTAACCAGTAATTTGTTATAAAAGTGCAGTAATATGGATTTGCGTCATATTTACAATCATTATTAAGAACCATAGCCAGGAAGTGAATATGTTGTAAGTAAATGAACCATAGACAGTGTAGAAAAATGAAAAATATAAAGTTAATAGGAATTCATCTAAGATTCCTTGTCTCCCTTTATGGCCGTTGGTATCCTGTACTAAGCGTTGATGATAAGCCTCCAAGTGCATCCCATTGATCCTCACTCTCTTCCACCAGACATTCCTGTTTTATCAGTGCAGATCAGAATGTCTTGGAATGTTTTCAAAAGACTGTAAGCACAATTCAATGAAAAGAACCTCACACTCCACCACACATGCCACCCTCCACTCCACCATATGGTCTTATCATTATTATTATTATATTAATGGTACTAGTGTTACTACTACTACTTATACTATTACTACAGTCTTTATTGCAATTATTTACATCTAACTTATGAAGGAAGATCTATGAAGGCAAGTGAAAAATATAGTATATACATAAAATTACAATTTATTTGTATTTATTTCTGGAGACTCATTGTTTTTCATTATTTTTAATTAGATTATTTTTTTGTCAATTTTTTCATGACTATGTCTTGCATGCAAGATTTCTGGGAGAGAAGAATGAACCTTTTTATACTGTTTTGTCCCCTTTGTGCAACTCTCTTTCACTCACACAAAGAAGCATAAGAAGAAAGAAAAAGTAAAGGTGTTCCTCTTTGTATATTAAGGAGCATCCCTTATCTTATTTGATTTTTTTAACAGGAAAAAAAGTCTGATCCTACTAGTAAAAGTGAAAAAAAGGAAGAGAGCTGCTCTGACAACAAGGGATGTGCAGAACAAGTAAAGGTAGAAGAAATAAAACCTGCTGAGCCCATAAAGCCCACAGAGAGTACAGGTAAGAACAAGAGTCACAATAATTAGTCTCACTCTCTCCATTGTAAAGTAGTCATGCTAAACACGTTTGTTTATAGTGTTTGAATATTCACCATCTAGTTTTTTTGTTATGTAATGTTTTTGTAGACTGTAAAGCTGTAAAGCCATAATTTGTGAAAGATAATCTTCCTGTAGATCAAATGCCCTCTGACAGTGATGTCCTACCTAAAAACATACAGAGGTAAAAGCTGGTGAATGAGTCTGTTGGCACCAGATGAATACACACACACACACACACACACACACACACACACACACACACACACACACACACACACACACACACACACACACACACACACACACACAGATGGGGAAGACAGCCAAGAGGGTCATACAAGATGGGTGAAGTAGTGTTGAAAAAGGTGGAAAAGGAAAAGGATTTGGGAGTGATAATACAAGACCATGGACAGTTTGAGGCTCATATTGACAAGATGTTTGGAGAAACATATAATTTGATTAGAAATATTGAATTAGCCTTTCATTATATGGATAAAGATATGATGAAGAAATTAATTAGTATGGTAATTAGACCAAGATTGAAATATGCTGGAGTGGCTTGGTCCCCTTATAAAAAGAAACATATAAGGAAGCTGGAGAGATTGCAGAGAATGGCAACAAAAATGGTACTGGAATTGGCAGAAATGACCTATGAGGAGAGATTAAAATAAATGAATTTGCTTACCTTAAAACAAAGAAGAGAAAGAGGAGATTTAATACAGGTTTATAGACTGTTGAACGGTTTGGATGAAGTGGATAATGAACAAATGACGTTGAGAGAGGAAAATTTAAATAGAACTACGAGATCGCATAGTAAAAAGATAGCCAAGGGAATATGCTTGAAGGATGTGAAGAAATATAGTTTCCCACAGAGATGTGTGGAGGTGTGGAATAGTTTGAGTGAGGAGGTGGTGTCAGCGAGGAGTGTGCATAGTTTTAAAGGAAAGTTGGATGTGTGTAGATATGGAGACGGGGCCACACGAGTATGATAGCCAGGCCCTGTAAAATTACAACTAGGTGAACACACACACACACACACACACACACACACATCATCATCATCACAAGCATGATACGCCCAAGGCTGGAATATGCAGCAGTGGTATGGTCTCCGAGCTCTAGAAAGGATATAAGAAAGTTGGAAAAGATACAGAAGATTGCTACAAAGATGTTTCTGGAACTAAAGGACCTCAGATATAAAGAACGACTGAAGGAAATGGGACTGCCAACCTTACAAGATAGAAGAGAATGTGGGGACCTAATAACAATGTATAAGATAGTAAATGTTATTGAAAAGATAGATAAAGAAGACCTGGTGCTGTTGACAGAAGATGGAAGGACAAGAGGACATGAAAAGAAGATCAGGATGAGGCAGTGTGAAGGATATTGGAAAATACAGTTTTCCACACAGATCGGTGGAAAAATGGAATGCATTGGATAATGAAGGTGTTACAGCACATAATGTGCATATTTTTAAGGAAAAATTAGATAAATGGAGATCTGGAGACAGGACACTATGAGCCCCGCTTGAACCTTGTATAATACAACTAGGTAAATACACACACACACACACACACACACACACACACACACACACACACACACACACACACACACACACACACACACACACGCACGCACGCACGCATGCACACACGCACACACACACACTGTCGCCGTCGCCGAGAGAGGACGGCTCGTCTCTGGCTGCGGACGGGAAGAAGGAAAATACCTGTGGTGTTACAGGGCCCGGGTAACTCTAAGTTAGTGTCCTGTTAATGTCCTACTGTCGCTTAGTGTTGAAAGTGAGGGATATGGAGAGTGATCCCTGAGAGGAGAGTGTGGGCGGTGATTGTTTCGGCCGTAATCAGCTGACGATAACAAACATGGCGTCTAGACAAGCCAGAGACTTTGAAGGTTTTATAACTACGCCAAAAGGACTGGAGAAATTAGATATGGATGCAAGAATCCAGGCACTGGAAAGTAAGTTCCTAAACATTTTGTCCATAGAAGAAAAACTGGATAGAGTTCTAGCCGAGAATGATTTGTTCAAAAAAGAGATCTATTTGTTAACGTTAGCGAATAAAGAGCTATTGAAGGAAAAAGTAGAGATGGAGAAAGAAAACCAACAACTAAGGAAACAATGTGAAGAGATGAAGGCTAAACTCATGGAAATGGAGATGAAAATATCCGAAGGGGACTTGAGGAAGGAGGAATGCCTTAATCTAATTGATACCAGGATGAAAGAAGTGAACCATGAACATCAGGAGGTACAAAGGTTGTTTAGGGAGATAGTAAAAAAGCAGGAAGAGGAAAATAAAGGGATTACGCAGAGTGAAATGGTAAAGGCACTAAAGGAAAATGAGTATGTGGTGAGAGATATTGCTGAAAAGAAAAAATGTGTGATCATAATAGGATTGAGGGAAGAAACTAACAGGAACTGGCAGGACAGGAGGGATAAGAAAAATGACAGGATTAAGTCTTTACTGAACAAGATCTCTGTGGAAGAAGAGGACCTATATGCTGAGGTAGAAGAAAGTGTGAGATTGGGAGCTTTTGAGGAAGGCAAGAATAGACCATTAAAATTGAAATTAAAGTCTCAGGTGGCAGCGGAGGCCTTGTTGAGGAGGGCTTGGAAACTTAAGGACTCTGAGGAAACCAAAACAATTTACATAAGAAGACATATGTCACAAGATGAGCGAATGAAAATGAAGGAGCTTGTAACTGAAGTGAAGGAGAGGAATGACGAAAGAACAGAGGAGGAAAAGACCAATTTTTTTTGGAGGATGAGAAATGGGAGGCTAAAGAAGTGGTGGATAAAACAGACGGAATAGACATTACATGGAAGAATGAGACTAGGAATGGAATAAAAATGACTTACACGAAGAGGCTAGAATGTATGGATTACCTAAGAAATAATGAACCGGACATAATGTGTGTGGTGGAAACAAAGCTAAGGCCCGAAATAAAGCTAGATTGGTTTGTTGTAAAACACTACTAAGTATGGAGAAATGATAGAAAAAATAAAGGAGGTGGTGGTATAATGGTTCTTACTAAGGAAGATCTGATAGTGAAGGAGGTGAACTATAGTAAGAGAAATGAGAAAGTGATAAGTGTGCTTATAACAGATGGCAAGAGGGACATTAATATTATAACAGTATACATACCACCCAGAACCAGTGCTTGGGAATATGAACAGTACCAAATGGTGATGAGAAATACTCTAGACAGAATGAAGCAAGAACTCATCAGAAAGGATAGAGTGATGATAGTAGGGGACTTTAATTGTAAAAGAAATAGTGTGGGAGGACTACGAAGTGATGAACGGTGGTGAGTGGGCAGAGGAACTGTTAAATGTAGCAACAAATAACTTGATGACACAGTGGGTGAGATAACCAACAAGGAGCAGGGGACAAGATGTTGCAGCAAGGTTGGATTTGGTATTTACCAGGGGCATCTCTCTAAAAGAGGAAATTGAACATGAATGTCCCTTGGGGAAAAGCGATCATGATGTCCTAAGCTTTGAGCTGGATACGGAATTAAGCACGAATAAGATTGTGGAACGCAGGGAGGAAAAATTAAATTATACTAGGGCAAATTATAACCATATAAGGGAGTTCTTTAATGAAATTGACTGGTCCGTGGTATACCAGGAAAGGGATATGCAATTGAAATACGATAAATTTATGGATTTGTATAACTCTGCTGTGAAAAAGTTTGTGCCATATCACAGAAAGAGGACTTTAAATAATAAACAGTGGTTTAATAGAAATTGTGAAGAAGCAAAAAAGAACAAAGAAAAGGCATGGAAGAAACTTAAGAAAAACAGTGATGTATTATCAAGAGAAGTCTACAAAACAGCAAGGAATAGATATGTTGAAGTAAGGAGAACAGCACAGAAGGAATATGAACAGAGGGTGGTGGAAAACTGTGATAGTGACCCAAAAATGTTTTACAAATTCATAAATGGAAAACTAAATAAAAGGGAGGCAATAGAAAAGGTAAAAACGGGAAGAAGTATATGAAGATGCTGGAGATATAGCTGAAATTTTGAATGACAACTTTTGCAAAGTGTTTACAAAGGAGGAGCATTTTATGGGAGGAAGGCCTACGGAAATAAAGCAAATGCAGGACATCATGGTTACTAAGGAAGATGTAAGGAAAATTATAAGCAATCTGGATATTAATAAATCAATGGGGCCTGATGGCATATCTGGGAGGATGCTAAATGAATGTAAGGATCAATTGTTGAACCCCGTATTTGATATTGTGGAAACCTCCATACGAACAGGATTAGTCCCGAAAGAGTGGAAAAGAGCTGACTTTGTGCCTATATATAAGAATGGTAGTAGGATGGAACCGCTAAATTATAGACCAGTATCGATGCTATCTACCTGGACTTGAGAAAGGCCTTTGATAAAGTACCACACAATAGACTGATGTGGAAACTAAAGATGATTGGAGGAGTAAATGATAAACTAGCAAAATGGATGGAAAATTACTTAATGGGAAGAGAAATGAGAACAATGGTGAGAGGAAGGAAGTCCGAGTGGAAGAAGGTAAACAGTGGAATTCCACAAGGGGCAGTGCTGGGTCCCATCATGTTTTTGATTTATGTTAATGATATGCCAGTAGGAATTGACAGTTACATGAACATGTTTGCGGACAATACTAAAATTATGAGGAGAGTAAAGAATGTGGAAGATTGTAACAAGTTACAGGAAGATCTTGATAAAATATATGAGTGGGTAAGGAGTGGCAGATGGAATTTAATATAGACAAGACCCATGTTATGAAAATGGAAAGAAGTAGATACAGACCAAACAGGGATTACAGGCTGGGTGATGAGAAAATTAAAGAGACCAATGAGGAGAAAGACTTAGGAGTAACGTGCAAAACACTTTGTCACCGGAGAAACACATTAACAAGATTTTTGGAAAACATACAACATGCTTCAAAATATTGGCCTTGCATTCCACTACCTAGATGAAGGAATGATGAAGAAGATATTATGTACCTTAATAAGACCCCAGTTAGAATATGCAGCATGTGTCTGGTCACCGCATATGAAGAAAAATGTGAAGAAGGTGGAAAGGGTACAGAGGCTGGCAACAAGGATGGTACCAGGACTCAGGGAGTTAGACTATGAGGAAAGACTGAGGAAGCTGGGGCTGACCACATTAGAAGAGAGAAGAACAAGAGGAGACATGATAACTATGTATAAATTGGTGAACAAGATTGACATACTGGACAGAGAGTTGATAAAGGTGACCACAAGTAATCATCTCTGAGGACATGGAAAAAAGCTAATAAAAGACATCTGTCTAAATGACGTGAGAAAGTACAGTTTCCCGCATCGTAGCATTGATAAGTGGAATAAACTGAGCAGTGATGTCGTTGACGCGGTGTGTGTCAATCAGATGAAAGAGAGATATGACAGGAATGGACAAGGAGACAGGTCACAGAGAGCTTAGCTCGGGCCCTGTAATACACAAATAGGTAAAACACACACACACACACACACACACACACACACACACACACACACACACACACACACACACACACACACACACACACACAAAAGAAAAAAAAAATATTAAGGCAATAATGTTGGGAGGCAGTGACATAAATTATTGAAATTGTGTGATAATAATTACCAGACTGTCCTCATGAGCACACAGTGATGACATCATATACCTGTTTCATTGTTTCATCCTGATTCCTTTTCTTTCTTTTTTCATCCAGTCATCATTTGATGCAGTGGGATTCTACATCTTCTTCCTTCTATGCTTCTTCATCATTTATTGTTCTTGCTTTGGCCAGTGTTGGAAAGGTATTTTCAGGAACCCGCCAAGAAACTTATTATCTTCACTTCTTTCTTTGGAAGAGGAAATAAACAGCATGTGTGGTGGAGCTCAAGTCTCAAGGCTGTCATTGTAATGCTTTTAGTTGGATTGACTGGAAGGGAAGTGTGGATGCAGCATACTGGCTGGCCACACTTCAGCCCCATGAGATCTTATATCTTGGTCAGCTGGCTGCTGATAGCAATATTATTTGTTTTGTATAGATATTTTTCATCAGTCTGACCTTGTCATGGAAACAATAGAAATAAAACTACTATAGAACCACTGAGTGCAAAAAAATCTTCAAAGACACTCATAGAATCTTAAAGCTTAGACACATACAAAATTGTATAGAATGAGGCACTTCAGGGGAATGGTGTTTTGAAAATTTTATTTTAGCTATGATCAAAGGACCGTGCTTACTTCTAATTCTCATGTACCTTAGAGATAATTTTCATGATATTTTATATTAAATAGTGATGATGGCACAGGTAGATGTTAAGTTGTTAGTGTTATGTCCTATGATCTGAGAATCCTTGTTATGACGATGTAATTTCACCACACAGCCATCACACCAGGAGATGGGGAAAGTGCAGAGGCTACGTTAGAAGGTCAGAAGGACACTCACATGGAGGAGAAAAGAAAAGAAGGTAAGAAGCTGTAATATGTAGCATCCAAAGTAATGGTAGTTGTCTTAGAGTGAAGATGGTAAGTGAGGTGCTTGTGGAGAGTATTGTTTTAAGCGTACTTCTAGAACACCTTTGTACCATTTCCTGTGCTAGGTACATACACATCTATGCATATTTAGCTATCCCTACCTTTATAACTGCTTACACCATCCTATATCGTTCCTATCTATGTGGCTGTATACTTTTTTTTGATGCTCAGGAGGATTTTAGAAGTGCAAGCTCATCCTTTCCCCTCTTTGCTCTTCCCATCCAATACTAACTTCTTTGTTTTCACTATCACAGCGACAGTAACCTCTGGAGAATCTATAAAAGAAGAGGAGAAGGACTCATCTGTATCACAAACTGCCACTCAGAAACTAGATGAGGCTAGTGATTCTAAAAAGGAGCTCAAAACTTCCCACAATGAGGAGAAGGAGAAGGAGCAAAAACAGGAGCAGGGAAGTGAAGGAAAAATTGACCAAAAGGAGGAGGAAAAGCAGAAAAAGGAAGTAAGGGAGGAGCAGGAACAAGATCAGTCGAATAAAGAAGAGTCGTCAAGGAAACTGCAAGAGAAGGAGACTGAAGTAAAGGTGAGGGAAAGTTTTTGACCATGGTAAGGAAGAATTTGTTTCAGATGGTTTGTATCTTTTTCTTATTATTTTGTGTTAGTTGTTGTTGTTATTATTATTTTATTTTATTTTATTTTATTTTATTTTATTTTATTATTATTATTATTATTATTATTATTATATATATATATATATATATATATATATATATATATATATATATATATATATATATATATATATATATATATATATATATATATATATATATATATATATATATATATATATATATATATATATATATATATAGAGAGAGAGAGAGAGAGAGAGAGAGAGAGAGAGAGAGAGAGAGAGAGAGATAGTAAACTCTCACTATATCAGACACTTATAAGTTGGATATGAGGTATTTCGGGTGCTACCAACTGGGCACCAGTGTTTCCCAAACCATGCATCCCCCGTGCATAGGTAATTCAGTCTGCATTGTGCCACCTTACCGATCACAGTTTTGGTCATTTGCGTGACCCTTATTTGCCTTATTTGTGATTTGTATCTTGTGATGTGCAGTACATACTTCTATGTAAATAATAGGCTCCATATAGCAACCTTTTTTTTTTGTATATATATTGGACGCTCACTGTTTTATGAGGTGGGCAACCGGACATCAAATTTTTCAGATTTTTGGATATTTCAACAAGGAGCTCCCCTGATTGATCAGATATAATGAGGGTTTATTGTTGTGTGTGTGTGTGTGTGTGTGTGTGTATATATATATATATATATATATATATATATATATATATATATATATATATATATATATATATATATATATATATATATATATATATATATATATATATATATATATATATATATATATATATATATATATATATATATATATATATATATAAATTTTTTTAGAGGGTTTCTGGTTTATCACCATAAAGATACCACTATCTAAAGAGTATAGTCTGAAAAGAATTATTCAAAATTTGAGAAGTCAGAAAAAAAATTGGGTATTATGGAAAAATTGGCCAGGTTTTGACCAAAAGAGTTGGAAAAACAAGCTGTTCTTTAGAAACATACTCAATTGTCACCATTGTATACACATGACTAAATCTTGATAATGTTCCAAGTGTTATTGTGGATCATAATATTTATACTTTTGTTTGCTAAGGAGATATGGTCTCTCTCTTTCTGTATTCATTTCCAAAACTGCCTTTCATTTAGCCACTTAATATGTTTAAGTATCTGATGATTTTTTCCAACACAATGAATTGTTGCAGGAGGAAAAAGACAGTAAAAATGAGAGGCTAGAAGGCAAGAAAATAAGAGAATCAGGGATAGAAGAAAACAAGATAAAAACAGAAGAAAAAAGCAAAGAGACTGATTGTAGTAGTGAGGAA
This sequence comes from Portunus trituberculatus, assembly GCF_017591435.1. Lineage (NCBI taxonomy): Eukaryota > Metazoa > Arthropoda > Malacostraca > Decapoda > Portunidae > Portunus > Portunus trituberculatus. Next base: position 2,150,833 of record NC_059292.1, on the reverse strand, counting down.
AAAAGTGAGGAACACAAAACAGAAGTGACTTCATCCAAAACAAGTGAAAATGTTGCAAAAGTAGCAACATCATCAGCTGAAGTGGAGGAGAAAGATCTCAACACCACCTGTACACCAGAAGAGGGAAATAAGTGCACAGGTGAAGAAGCAGGCTGTGAGAAAAACCAGGAGAAAACAGTTAAAAAGGAAGAGAACATAGAGATGGGAGAAAAGGAAGAAGAGGAGGTGGAAGAAGAAGAGAAGGAAGAAGAGGAAAATGAAGAAACAACAAGAGCAGAGGCAAAGGAGGAAAAGGAAAGGGATAACAAGACAGAAAACAAAGAAGAGGAAGCGCAACCAAGTAAGAAGTCCACAGATGAAGAAGAAGAAGAAGAACCACCTGCAAAAGTGATAAAAACTGAAGAAAATGCCTTAAACTCTGAAGGGGAAAAGAAGCCCAAGAAGATTGTGATAAAGAAGGAGCAGGAGGAAGATCCTCTGGAGAGTCAGGATAGCAAGTATGTTGGTTGTTGTTTTGCCTGTCTAAACATTAGTGTTGATATGTATATTGTAAACAGTACTACCTTCTTGAGGTGGTTGTATATTTTTAGTGTGTATTTGCACCTGATATATATTAATACAATAGCAGTAATTAGTATTTGAGACTGGCTAACCAGTTGCTTTTACACTGGAAGTTCACCATCAGGGAACAGAAAGAAAAGTTTTTCATTATTAATTTGCTAAATACCATTGTGGTGGTGGTGGTTGATGTATTGCTGAGTTCTCTGTTATTTGTTGCACTTGACGCCATTTAGAGATTCCAGGTTGATGCTTTGGCTGGATGAGTTTCCTTTGCTTGTGTTACGTAGCAGCTGTTAGGCATTGAGTATAAAGTGGGTGATGTGCACTGCATACTGAAAAGGTGGCCCTTTCTCATGTTTTTCCCCAGCACACCTCTGTTGTATTACAGCCTGGAGAGGTTCACTGTAAAGGGAAAATTTCTGCTTACACAGGAAACCCAAGAAGTTTATAAATATCAGAACAACCTTAATGCTTTCTCCTTGCACAGTTGTCATTATCTTTGGCTTTTAAAACTTGAACCAAACACCGCTCTCTTTACTGCAGTTTTCTTCAGTCACGAGACCCTTAGTAGTACCAGCCATCAAACTTAGTGTAAAGTGAAGATGCTTAAACATTATCCTGCTGTCTAGTAAAAAGAAGTACCTTCTTTGTTTATTGAGACACTAGAAGCAACATATGACAAGTTAGAAGTCATGAGGCTTGTGTGTAATTATTTAACAAACAAATTTTATATTTATAAGTCTTGAAAATGAAGTTTATCTGTTATATTAGGTATGATTAATAAGGAACCAGCAGAACACAAAATTACAGAGATTAGAATTGTGAAAGAAATGCATGGGGCCCAAATGAAACCTGATGATTACCACATTATCGTGACCACATTGTAGTTCCTCTGCCCAGTCCCAAATCTTCTTGACATTCTTCAGATTAGCTGATTTAAGAACACTTTTGCTGGCTCAATAATACAAGTTAGTTACTAGTCTGATTGAATTTGATTTTATTCAATATAGTAATCATCAATTAAGTTATTTATTTACTGTAATGGAAGCTGCAATAGCTTTGTATACTAGAAGAGTGAGATTTTATTCCTTATTTGTTTTGTTAAGTGCTGATGTCACAAACAATTCTCAATACTTTATCTTATTGATAAGCTGAACAGTGAGGGTAACCATATTTTCATCATGCAAGTATAAGTATGTTTAGGACTGGACAGTGGAATGTTGGAGCAAGAGAAAATAGATTGAATGTGGTGGTGATAGGCTGTCTGAGGAATACACCTCAAGTGATGCATAGTGAGAAAAAACAAAAGAATGATGTTAGAAATGAGTTGGTTGATCAGTTAGTGCAAGGATTGTTACCAGGATTTACTTGTGTAGAGAGGATGGAAGAAGATTATCGGATTGGATGTGAAGCACACGAGGCAAAGGGGAAGACCATGAATGACATGGATGGACCATGTGAAGAGTGTCAAAACCAAGAGTTGTGAGTTTGTCAGTGGAACAAGTAAGAGTGGTTACATGTGAGAGGGATGAATAGAGAGCAGCTTTTAATGCATATATGTTAACATGGCCCTAACAGTCCTTGTGGGGAATACACCTGCATACATCTTTTTATGTTGTAACAAGAGTAAATTAGTCTCACTGATAGATTGTCATATAGAGAGGTCCATGTAGGCTGTCAAAATAGAGCCCCACATGTGAAGGTGGTTAGTAGAAACCCAGAGCTTACAATATTTTTTTATATAATCTCAGGAAATGTTTGAAAGTGTGGATGGGTGGATGGATGGTATGTGGATAGTGAAAGCAATGAAAGCATGTCATGTGAAGTGAAGCCATGAAATGTTGAGTGGTTAAGGTCAGATGCAGCACCTTGTAGTGGTTGATTTATATGAATAGGATAACTGTGGTAGACACTCACTACTCTTCTAAATCTAATAGTGTTCCTCAAGGTTCTGTCCTGTCACCCACTCTCTTTCTATTATTCTTCAATGATATAAACCAAACTTCTTATCCTATCCACTCCTATGCTGATAATACCACCCTGCACTTTTACACATCTTTGTATAGATGATAAATCCTTCAGGAAGTAAACGGATCACACAGGGAAACCACAGAACACTTAAATTTCTGATAGGGGCAGAGAAAACTTAGTATTGTTTAATGCCTCAAAAACTCAATTTCTCCATCTATGAACTCAACACAACCTTCCATACAACTATTCCCTCTTCTTCAATGAATATCAACTGTCCCCCTCTTCTTTACTGACTATCTTTGGTCTGGCCTTTATTTATAATCTAAGCTGGAAATTTCACATCTTACCTCCTGCTAAAACAGCTTCTATGAAGTTAGGTGTTCTGAGTTGTCTTTGCAAGTTTTTCTCATCCCCGAACTGCTAACTCTGTAAAGGGACCTTATCTGTCCATGTATGCAGTATGCTTCACAAGTATGTGGAAGTTCCACTCATACAACTCCTTTAGACAGGGTGGAATCAAAAGCTTTTTATTTTATCAACTGCTCTCCTCTGACTCAGCCTCTTTCTTATTGCTGCAATGTTGCATCATCTTTTTTGCTATCTTCTATTGCTGTATCCATGCCAACTGTTCTTCTGATCTTGTTAACTGCATGTTATTAGTATGATATAGTGTGTACTAGAGGATGGCTCCCTTAATCAGTTGGAAAGACAATAATCAAATAGCTTGAGAAGAATTGGATTGATTAGAGCATGCAAGGCAGGGAAAGATGGGAGTGTAAGGACAGGAATAAATTGATGCTCTTCTGTTGCTCGTGGTCATCCTCATCTTTAAAAGCAAAGTATTGAGTAAAGATATCAATTTATTTTGAATTTTGTACAGTTTCTTTAACTCAGATCATCCAAAGAATATTGGAAATTACTGAAATTTGCTTGCACATTTTCATAGTTGCATCAAGAAGTTTTGAGAACATTTAAATTAAAGAGAATATTCCTATAATCGGACCACTTGTCATTGATCAAATTTATAGCTTTTTTTGACTGAAGTGATGAGTAGTAGGAATCAATGATGTGGTGATATGAAATGTCTGCATGCACCTGTCTATTGATAAGTGACCTAAACCCACCACTCCAATGCACCCACTGATAATCCACTAATAATATCTATTTAGTTCTCATAATCTCAGTTCCTGTCATGAGTTTCATTTCATCTAGGCACTCAGAATTAGGCAAAGATCACCATTTCATGAAATTTCTTACAAACTGCTTTCTGGTTTTCATATAGCATCCTAATTATGAGAGAGAGAGAGAGAGAGAGAATTCATTGTGTTCCTCTGAGCCTTAGTGATATAAGGACCCAATCCTCCAGGGACTGGGTGAGTGAGGAAGAGGGAAGCACCTTCGGAAGCAGAAAAAGGAAGATCTCTGGGGGCGAAAACATCGGCTCCTCTTCTCCGCTGATTTCAGAGTCAACCCCCAACTCCCCAGCATCAACACATTATGGGTTCGTGGCGAAAACCCTTAGATGTTTGACGACTTGCAGAGCTTACAGTCTGCCAAGCATGCACATCATATCTTAGTGACTGGGCCAAAGAACACAGAGCCACTTGATGTTTGTTGAATAAAATGACAAGAAGATGGAAGTAACGTCAGGCTAGCAGTGTGGATGTGAAGGAGGAGAAGACAGCTTACTCAAGGCAGGAGACAAAGTCATGTCTGGTGAAGGTGTCTGTAACTCTAATAGGTTTCTTCCTCAGGGACGACTCTGAGAATGAACGGGCATACAAGTCGTGGAAGAAGCCCATCATGATACTGTGGAACGACATTGCTGCCCACAAATTTGCCTCACTCTTCCTGCGGCCCATCACCGATGATCAGGCTCCAGGTTACCACTCCATTGTTTATAGGTAGGTGACAGACAGCCATTGGCTCAAGTCATGTCAATTTACTGAAGAATACTAAATACCACTAATATTGTGTATGATTTTTTCTCATAGGTTTAGGTTTTATAACAATGTATAGATTTTATTGCCAACAATAAGATGTCAAAAAAAATTATGAAAGATAATGGCAGTGAATGATAATTATAGGTATTCATGGATTCAGTAAGAAGATAAAGAAAAGAAAAGATAAGGAAATATGAAGTACTTTGAGATTACATAGGTTAGGAGGTGTACATGTTATAGCAATAGGAAAATACATGTTTTCCTTCAGACCAATGGATCTGCAAAGAATCAAGCGCAACATTGAGAGCGGCGCGATTCGTACAACTGCAGAGTTCCAGCGCGACATCATGCTCATGTTCCTCAATGCCACCATGTACAACACCCGCGACCACAACGTTTACCACATGGCCCACCACATGATGAAGGATGCTGTCTCCACCATCCAGGTAAGTCTCCTCTTCTCTCTCTCCTTTCTTTCTTGGGCACATTTTCATTATCCTACATGACCTGTGAAATTGATATTGATAAGTATTGAACTTATTTCATTGAAAGATCACTTTCATTCCAATTAATACTTCACTCCAGTCCAATTACCATAACAGAAAATTAAGACAAATTTCCAACATAGAAGCTAGATGCCTGACTCTCTACCATCTCCATCCTTCAGGACTTCCTCACCACCCAGATGTTAGTGCGAGCTGAGGAGACGCCCCAAAAATCTCTTCGAAGAGAGACTCGAGAGTCTTCAGCAAAAAGGAGTGATGATGACTCTAAAAGGAAGAGAGACCCATTGGATGAGAAGAGTCTTAAAAAGAGAAGGACAAACTGAAAACAAATGGTCAGGATGTATTTTTTTTATTTATTGTATAGTCATAAAATTTCACTAGAATGTTTCATATATTTTCTGACTAATTTCTTTGATTTTCTAGGAGGAAAAGCTCCAGTCCTCTATATTTGGCAGTTCTTTACTGCCAGTCAGTGCCTGGCATCCTCACCTGACATGTCTGTGGCAGGAGCTGAATGTGTACTTAAGAGATGACTTGTGGCATCTACTTTTGGTTGCCTGAGTGCCTGAGTTTCCAGCCAATACAGACAGCTGGTGATGTGTTCCTGAATTATACACAGGTCACGAGAGCCTTTTTAAGACATAGCATCAGAAATATAGCAAACTAAGAAACAAAAGTTTTTATCTGCAAGTAGAACTTACCATCTGATTTTTTCTTTTAAAATCTTCATTTACATAGAGTGGCTCATAAATCCTCTTTTCATCTCATCATTTACCTCAATGTCTCCTAACTAATGATGACACACACACACACACACACACACACACACAGAAAGGGAAGATGTTTGAGAGA
>NC_059292.1:2092500-2135000 GCF_017591435.1 Portunus trituberculatus | reverse complement strand
TCTACCGGTTAGAGTTTGAGTTTCGCGAGTTAGGCAAAGATGTAATTTCGCGGACTGGCGGGTGTAATTACAAAACTGGCATGCGTGACGAGCTGCTGCGGGCCGGGGCGGCGGGCGACTGATGCTATAGGTGTTCCAGTTGTCAGACATGCAGTGCGAGGTCGATATATGTATGTATGTCTGCCGGTCATGCTTGAATGCGAGATCAGAGGGATGGTACCTTGCCGAAAGATAATTTGGACAAGATGGATGACGCCCTTGGGATCTTTCGGAAAAAAATTAGCTAAAGGTGGTATTGTGATGCTAAATATACTTGATTCATTAGTTGCCTCGTCAGTTAGATAGTAAGTTGATTATTCACGTTTTACTTAGTTATTTATTCATATGATTATTTATTAGAAGCAAAGAGGAAGTTAACCTCATATTCCCTTTCTTTATGTCCATCCAACAGTTTGTCCCAATAGTCTCAAAGTTAACCAAAGACAACCATAACAGTGAAAGGGTTTATTTCACTCTCATAATGGCTTTGGTGTTCCCTCAGTCACTAGTATGATAAGCGTGGCCGGCTGGTGACGCAGGCCGCAGCACGCCGGGAGGGCAGCCGCAAGGGAATGGCGGGAAGCAAAAGGTCTGGAATCAACGGGGTCTGCCGTATGATAGAATACAGTGCTAAGCAGGGAATAGGACTCTCTTAGGACACTGCATATCTTACTGAGGATCGGCATGGTGGCGGGCTAGGGCGGAGAGGCCACCTGCAACACCACCCGAGAGGAAGAAAGGTTTTATTTATACCACTGTCATTATCTAAGTGACGCTGGTGATGACACGTGCAGGTCTCGATGATGTGTTGGTCAGGACGGAGGTGTTGGCTGCGGTGTGCATGTGGCGGCGGGTAGGGAGGGGCGCTGCTTGTTACTACACCATTATATCTCCTGAAGAGCCTTGTTTTGTGTAATATTGCTGCGCTAACTCAAAAACTGACTGGGATAATTGTTTCTTGTAGCTTGTGCATGAGTGGTGGTAATCTGAACTGTAAACGCTTGGCTCACAGTACACGTGTCTGATTAAAGGGCAGCATGGAAGGTGTGTGTGTGTGTGTGTGTGTGTGTGTGTGTGTGTGTGTGTGTGTGTGTGTGTGTGTGTGTGTGTGTGTGTGTGTGTGTGTGTTTCTGTGTGTGTGGTGAGGTGGTGAATCCTTCTGCTTCAAGTGTGTGTGGAGTTGAGTCTTACACTATTACTATTGAATCTCTGTCTGTGACCCTCTGTATCTCTTCCACACACACGAAAAAAAAAAAAAAATTAAATAAGAATAAATAGGTGTTATTCTCCACATCTTTTTTAATTCCTTCACTCCCTGGTCCTAGTCTAACCTCCCCCTCACCCCCCCTTCCTCTCCTCCTACCCTTTGTTTACGGTTGGTTGCGTAGCGATCGCTATACGTACCTACTCTAGTGTCTGTAGCCACGGAAGTAACGGGAGGGGGCAATAAATAACGGTTTTTCTAGCCAGTGTTTATCATTTTCTACAGACCGTGAGCGCCCTTCCATGCCTTGCTACACGTGTCGCAGCCCTTCCTTCCTTCCAGACCCAACACGTAACGGCATCGGCCTAGCACTGCATCACTGCATCACGCATTCACATCAATTACGTCACAGCAATTATTGAATCGCATCACTCCTTTGACTTTATCAAACAGTGAATTAATTGGTACACTAGTTGGACAACAGACGATTATTTACAAATGTAGTATAATGAATTATTTACAAATTGTTGGATATCTATTTGTGCAGCCAGTGTGAGACGCCGCAAAGTGCCATGTCCTAGAATGGCATTGGGCACTCCCTGGCGAGAAACACACCAAACCACGTAAGACTGACCTGACGTCGTAGTGTTCAGTGAAGCGAGGCAAGGAGAGGACTGCGTGACGGGCGGGGCTCTGTGTTCTCCTCGCTGTGTGTGTTTCACCCTCACTATGGTGACAGGTGCTCCTGGTAACAAATGTACTGGTGGCGGTGGTGGCGGTGATGGTGGTGGTGGTGACGCGTTCCGTATATTATAGGTAGTATAGATAGATTATTACTCTGCCTGGAACAAACCTCACGCACCGCTGTCGTCTCCCCGATCGCATTCTGAAACACTTTTGATCCGCTGCGCCTCCACCACGTACTTTCAGTAAAGCTCCAGTTTTGAAGTTACAAGGATTTTTAGATGTATCTTTATGGTATTAGTGACTTTAACAATATTTCTACATTAGTAAGATTATCAACACTCTCAAGAACCCATCTGATCTCTCTGATATTTCAAAATAATCATGATGAGAGCGTTTCAGAATGAGGGCTAGACGTTCATGCACACACGCACCAGTATCATCTTTTTTCTGCAATCACTTTGGAATAGTATTTAGTGCATTTCAAAGAGTTTAATAAATCAAGATCAATGTTTCAGCCTTTTTCGTGCTTTTTTTTTTTTTTTTTTTTTTTTACACATTCTTAGGTCCGCTTCATACGCCCCGCCTCACACGTCCTTCTGTATAGACTCCGAGGAAGCGCGCCATTAGCTACATCACTCCGGGAAAGTAATCGACGTACTCCCTTTCCAGACATACTGTGAAATGATTAGTGTCAGGTTGTGAATAGTGGCTAACCTGAAGAGCTTCCTTATGAAATAAATCAAGGAACTAGCTTAAGGAAACTCTCTCAAACATTTCTGCGTCGCGCCTCCACTATCTTCAAAAGGCTCTATAGATGAAGTTACGTTTTTCTAAACATGTTTTAAATGGTTCTAGTGACATTGATAACATTCCTACATTAATAACAGGAGAAACGCTCTTAAGAACCCGGTTTATCATTTAGGTGGCCTTTGAAAGTGATCGTTGTGGGAGAGCAAAGCGTTTCTGAATACGTGGGTATTTCAAGCAACGCGCCATGTAATTAACTATAAAAAGAAAGAAAGAAAACACACAATGGTCAAACAAATAACTTCCTGACGCAGAGCAAGTTCGTGGTTCCGTGGATCATTAGGTGTGCATTTGTGAGCCTCCTTAGATCCGACAAGCATTTCTCTCGGCGCCCATATGACCATCTCTTGACACTAAATCACCAAGCTGTGGTCATGTGTTGCGGTGATTCTTACTTTCATGCGCCGGATGAATGTGGTGAACAGACTTATGTGATGGTAATGGGAGGCAGGGGGAGGCAGTTAAAGAGAACAAAAAAAAAAAAAGATAGACTGAGGGAAGCTATGGCGGATGTGTGATCTTCAGGCTCATTTCTTTATTACACAATTCGTGATTCACCTTCCTAAAACTTTCAGAATTCCTTTTCGTGCTTCAAAAAGATCTTATCTATAAAGAATAAATAAGTTTGCTAAGTCTTCTATCGTCTCTGTTGCTACAATTGTTCCTCAGATGCATTGCAAATCGACACTCGGACGCCAGCGAAGTGATCAATATGTAATGAACGTTGAGTGGCACTGCAGGGAGTAGATTCGATGACTCCTGAACAAGACTCATCAGATCGCTACAGTGTGTTGCAGAGCCTGGAAGCGGTGAGCTGCTGCCAGATGGAGACCACGGCTGTCCAGTAACGGCGTCATAATGCCCTCTATGAAGCAAGCGGTGGCCTTCACAGCATCCTTCGTCCTCTTCTCTTTCCTTTTTCTCCGTCCCACCACACAAGGCATACACATTCTTTCCCTTGTCAACGCTACACAACGCCTTGGAGACCCTTTCTTTGCAGCCTTTACCATACACAATGACAATTACAATGATTCATTCAGCAATGTGACCGCAGCCAACATTCCTCGTGAGCACAAGAACACAAATGAGACTGAATCTGCCGGTAACACCACGACGAAGGCTCCTGACGCAGACTCTTGGATGAGGCACATGGAGGAGCGATTTGCAAAGAGACTGTTGAGAATGAAAGCTGCCTGTCTCCGCCACAAGAGCCATCTCCAGTACTCGGCCTCAAGAACAATAAAGAGGAACCTTTTTTACAGCAAGAAGTACAAGTTGATGGTGTGTGCTGTTGCAAAGGTGTGTGTGTGTGTGTGTGTGTGTGTGTGTGTGTGTGTGTGTGTGTGTGTGTGTGTGTGTGTGTGTGTGTGTGTTTTATAATTTCATCTCTTTACAGAGTCTGTCTCCATACACTGACATCTCTCTCTCCCTTCTTCCCCCAGGCGGGCTCCACCACCTGGAAGACACACATCACGGCCATCGCAGGCAAAGTTGCGCCTCCAGAAATTGTACACGAATTACCTTCCTTACTCGCCAGGTGTGTGTGTGTGTGTGTGTGTGTGTGTGTGTGTGTGTGTGTGTGTTATGCAATCTTTAAGCTACATCATCCAATCATTGCAATATAACAGGTAAACAGTGCTCATTAATAATAGACATGGATTTATTACATTGCGAATTTGCACCAATACATGAACGACTTCACAAATAATTACTTGATCCTTGAGCTACACATATACTGAGAGAACCTTGTGCTGGTCCCCTTCTTGCCACAGCCATCAGCTCGGGGTCCTGGGCACGTGGGCCGCAGTGCAGTCCACGGCCACTACCACAGTCATGACCGTGCGGCACCCTCTGGACCGCCTCGTCTCCGCTTACAGGGATAAGTACAATGATGGAGCCCCGATGCCCTCCACCAGGTAAGATATATATATATATATATATATATATATATAGAGAGAGAGAGAGAGAGAGAGAGAGAGAGAGAGAGAGAGAGAGAGAGAGAGAGAGAGAGAGAGAGAGAGAGAGAGAGAGAGAGAGAGAGAGAGAGAGAGAGAGAGAGAGAGAGAGAGAGAGAGAGAGAGAGAGAGAGAGAGAGAGAGAGAGAGAGAGAGAGAGAGAGAGAGAGAGAGAGAGAGAGAGAGAGAGAGAGAGAGAGAGAGAGAGAGAGAGAGAGAGAGAGAGAGAGAGAGAGAGAGAGAGAGAGAGAGAGAGAGAGAGAGAGAGAGAGAGAGAGAGAGAGAGAGAGAGAGAGAGAGAGAGAGAGAGAGAGAGAGAGAGAGAGAGAGAGAGAGAGAGAGAGAGAGAGAGAGAGAGAGAGAGAGAGAGAGAGAGAGAGAGAGAGAGAGAGAGAGAGAGAGAGAGAGAGAGAGAGAGAGAGAGAGAGAGAGAGAGAGAGAGAGAGAGAGAGAGAGAGAGAGAGAGAGAGAGAGAGAGAGAGAGAGAGAGAGAGAGAGAGAGAGAGAGAGAGAGAGAGAGAGAGAGAGAGAGAGAGAGAGAGAGAGAGAGAGAGAGAGAGAGAGAGAGAGAGAGAGAGAGAGAGAGAGAGAGAGAGAGAGAGAGAGAGAGAGAGAGAGAGAGAGAGAGAGAGAGAGAGAGAGAGAGAGAGAGAGAGAGAGAGAGAGAGAGAGAGAGAGAGAGAGAGAGAGAGAGAGAGAGAGAGAGAGAGAGAGAGAGAGAGAGAGAGAGAGAGAGAGAGAGAGAGAGAGAGAGAGAGAGAGAGAGAGAGAGAGAGAGAGAGAGAGAGAGAGAGAGAGAGAGAGAGAGAGAGAGAGAGAGAGAGAGAGAGAGAGAGAGAGAGAGAGAGAGAGAGAGAGAGAGAGAGAGAGAGAGAGAGAGAGAGAGAGAGAGTTTTTGCAAAATCTGAAAAAAAAAAAAATGTAACTTAGCCTTTCAAGGACAGACAAGTTGGGAAAGACGAACATCTATCTACCTTAGCGAGTGACAGCGAGCATCGGTCCGCCACTAGAGTGCATATCATAGCTGAGCGCCGAGCTGACCTGATGAATTTTAAATGTCTAGTTTGCTGAAACTGAGATATGAAAATGAATAAATACAACATAGATAAATAGATAGACAATAAATTTATAACTATGAATTAAAATCATTAATGAGGTTACGCCATGGAGATGAATAACGTTATTTTTTATCGTCAACATGTCCACTATGATAAAAAGCATGCCTATGTTTGCACTAATAATGAATAACTGGTGTGCTGGACAGTCGCTTCTCAAAGGATGCGCTGAAGCACCTGGCGAGGCAGAGAGACCAAGGCTTGGAGTCCTTCACCTTTACGGAGTTCCTGAAACACGTCCTCGTGGATCAGGTGGGTTTATGTCACACAGGAACATGTCACACTGGGAGGAGAGATGGTCAGGCATGCTATAAAGTACATACTTGCTATACTTACCTGCTTGGCGTTATACCTTTCTCACCTTGCATCAGCATTAAGAGGTACAGATCCTACAATAAAGTGTTGGCACGAATGACAGCCTGAGAACGATTATGATGAAGGTACGTGATTTCTGTGTGTGTGTGTGTGTGTGTGTGTGTGTGTGTGTGTGTGTGTGTGTGTGTGTCGGCAGAAGGAGCGGCTGGAGAACGCCCACTGGAGGAATTACTACAGCATCTGCTCCCCATGTGCGCTCGGTTACGACTTCATCCTCAATATGGAGACCTTTACCGAAGACCTAAAGTATATTGTCAACAAACTGGGCGTAATAGAGGTGAGGGAACCGCTGACGTAGGAGAACCGCTCATGTCAGCTCAGTAATCGCTGGAACTTTTCTTGTCTGATGTTTTCTTAATGGTTGTAAAAAGAAAAGAAAAAAAAAGTAATCTATTTGTGAATAATTGATTTTTAAGTCTGTCTCTGTCTGTCAGTCTGTCTGTTTACGTTCTTACCTTGGTATTGATCGACATTAGTGTGATGTGTTGCTCTTCAATGCTACTACTACTACTACTACTACTACTACTACTACTACTACTACTATTACTACTACTACAACTACTACTACTGTTTATCACTTTTCTAAGACTACTACTACTACTACTACTACTACTACTACTACTGTTTATCATTTTTCTAAGACTGCTACTACTACTATTACTACTGCTGTTTATCTCTCTTCTAATACTACTGCTACTACTACTACTACTACTACTACTACTACTACTACTACTACTACTACTATTTTTACTACTGTTTATAATTTTTCTAAGATTACTGCTACTACTACCACCACCACCACCACTACTACTACTACTACTACTATTACTTCTACTACTACTCTTTATCTCTCTTATAAGACTACTACTACTACTACTACTACTACTACTATTACTATTACTACTACTACTACTACTACAACTACTACTACTACTACTACTACTACTACTATTACTATTGCTACTACTACTACTACTACTACAACTACTACTACTACTATTACTACTACTGCTACTGTTTATCTCTCTTACAAGACTACTACTACTACTACGATTACTATTACTACTACTACTACTACTACTACTACTATTACTACTATTACTACTACTACTGGTACTACTACTACTACTACTACTACTTCTACTTTTACTACTGTTTATAATTTTTCTAAGACTACTACTACTACTACTACTACTACTACTACTACTGTTTATCATTTTTCTAAGACTGCTACTACTACTACTACTACTGCTGTTTATCTCTCTTCTAATACTGCCACTGGCTACTACTACTACTACTACTACTACTACTACTACTACTTTTTACCACTGTTTATCATTTTTCAAGATTACTGCTACTACCACCACCACCACCACCACTACTACTACTACTACTACTACTACTATTACTTCTACTACTACTGTTTATCTCTCTTATAAGACTACTACTACTACTACTACTACTACTACTACTACTACTACTGTTTATCATTTTTCTAAGACTACTGCTACTACTACTACTACTACTACTACTACTACTACTACTACTACTACTGTTTATCATTTTTCCAAGACTACTGCTGCTACTACTACTACTACTACTACTACTACTACTACTACGGTTTATCTCTCTTCTAAGACTACTACTACTACTACTACTACTACTACTACTGCTGTTGCTGCTACAAAGTTTCTACACGTATGGCAGATTGACGTGGGGTGGAAGCTGAATGCCACGCCAAACACCACCACCTCGCCCCACTACTGGCACTACTATACCAACGTCACCAAGCCCTTGCTCCGGCGTGTTCTCCGCAAGTACGAGGTCGACTTTCAGATGTTTGGCTACGAGGTTCCCGCCACTCTGAAGGCATTGCTGAGGTAGAGGGAATAAGGTTTCAAGACTCACCTCGCTTCCCACGGTCATTTTCAGCTTTGGAACTTTGAAACTCCATTTTTTTTTCTTTAAAGGTGCGTTTTCCTTCAATGGTCTTGTGTTTTTTTTATTATTTTGCTGTCCTTCCCCAGCGTCCGTCATGTACATAAACTAAGTCCCTGACTAACTAATTATTTTACCAACTAACTAATTAACTTGCCAACCGACCAAAGCACAAAATAACAAGGTAAGTAAATACGTAAATAAGGAGCAGCACAGGAAAGTTCTGGAGACACTCGCATACCTGAACTATGAAGCCATGTCTTATAACGGCTCACGGAGCCCTGCTGCTTCCCTGACAGCCAGCAGTGAGAGGAGGGTGTGGTCCAGCGTGCCTTCCCCTGGGCAAGAGGAAAACGGTGATTTTTTTTTTCTGAATAAACGTGACATTGTTATCCGAAATTCAAACAGAGTAATTTGTGCATACATTTATCAGTGTGTTGTTAATGTGCACTGACTAACCCCAGGCATGACAGAGATATGGAAAGGTCTTATGAGTAGTTCACAGATTACTGCCTCATCATTTTCCTTTTTTTTCCTTTCGTTATCAAAGTCGTCGTAGGATTGAGATATTAAGAACCAGTAGATTATTTAAAACCGTTGCTCATTGAGTCAGGTGGTTCGAACCGTGGAAACTTTACCTGAACCGCTCGAAACGCTGACTGCACTTAACTTTCCATAAACACTCTTCGGTTTGGTAAATTTCAATAAACTCCTCCAATGTTTTGCGATTCATAATGAAGAATTTGTGAAAAGCTGGAAAAGGCGTGCACACTTTATTCAAGTCACAAATAGACTGATAATCTGTACAGTTTTCCCCCTACACGTGAGATTTTCATCTGAAAGGAAAAAAATCGTTAGATCGTTCAGATAAAAAGTTTGAATGATTCAACTGTTCATGCCGCTCGATCAGTTCATCTGAAACGATCAAAATCTGCGCAAATTTCCCCCTACACGTCAGTTTTATCGTAACGATTTATCTGATCAGTTTTATCGTTCAGATAAACAGTTACGTCTAGGGCCGGCCTTAGAGGCGAAGAAAGTTCTTGTGATTCAGTGGAGTCCATAAAAGACGGATCACTTAAAATGGTTGATCTATCTCATCCTGCGCTGGCTGCTGCTGCTGCTGCTGCTGCTCCTGCACTTCTCGTCCCTCCAGGCCTCCACCAGTGCAAGATAACTGTCTGCTGGTGGTGTGGGCGCCGGACCTCTCTCGCCAGACACCAGGAAAGTCCAGCGAGTAGTCTGAAGGTGCTTTGGTATTATTTTTATATTTCTTAGTCTTTACTAAAATAGATCTAACAGGTAACTACACACGTTCTCTTCCTTAGATAAGCGCTACTGTAGACAGTTGATAGGTAATGGTAGGTGGGAGTGTTGAGTGACATTGTTTTAGTGGTGGCTGAAGGGTTAATGTTTACCATCGGTCCTTGTCAGTAGCACATGACACGACTACCTGCTATAGTAATATATTCACTTTAGGTCACGTTTGATTTTTTTTTTTCACACGCAAGGCTACTATTGGCTTGTAGTGATGCGCCAGAAACAGTCCAGCGAGCAGTTTTCCTCAGTTTTCCTCTCGTTATTTTTGTGGTTGTTTACATTAACAGGGCACTGTGGGTCCTGTTAGAGTTGTGGTGTCTATTCAATTTAATCACGTGTCATGGACGTCCAATGATGGCCCACCATGCCGGTAGTTACTAAATGACGTATCACAGCAAAACCAATCACGGACGTTCCACTCTAGGACGTCCAATGAGAGCCCGCCATGCTGGAAGTTGCTTATAGTATTGCATTTGTTTCTCTTGAGAGAGGATGAACCGTATTGTGAGTAGTACCAGATACATACCATATTTATTCATTTCCTTGAAGGGGCGCAGCGCAGCAGCACCATGTTAGCTTGTTAGGAGAGAGCGGCTGTGGTGAGCCTTCTGTTATTGGGGAGCAGCGTTGCCATTGTTGAGGTACATTTTGTATAAAGGTTAGAATTACGATAGGTTAGGTTAACTGGGGGAGGGAGTATGGGGGGCGCAGACCACTGTCTAGGTTATACTGCAATATTGGATATAGTTAGTACCTCATTTGGGTTTTCGCTTGATGCAGCGGATGCAGCCACAAATGTAGGGAATCGCTGCTAATAATCACATTTTCCCCTTATACTATTTAAAAATTCCCAAAAATTATCTATTTTAGCTTTCCCCACCCGAAAACCTGTCTTCCCTCATGGTCCCCAAGCTTGTTGTTCTTGGGGATTGCTAGTGATAAAACAAATATTTACCTACTGGTTTCGAATGGTTTCACGATGCAGGAAGACATTCATAGATCAGACCATTTATTTTCGTAGCACGTGGTCCATGAATCGAGGTACAGTATATAATAGGGAGATTGCTGCTTAGGAGAAGGCCCGTTAAGAAATTTATCTTCTCTCTTTATAGGAGAAATGACGGCTTTCCTCATGTCCACTATAGTCTCCGTACAGGAGAGTGGTCATAACCTCGTCTGTCGATCAGCTATGGCTAACCATAACCAAGAAACTTTGTCTTTAATTGACATGCTTAAAAGTTCGCGCTATTTTCCCTGTTTCACGAAGATGTAGTTCTGCCAAAACTTTCTCTGATTTTAAAATATTCCAAACTGTTCCGGAAGACTTCAGCACCGTAAAACATGAACACTTGAATAGCCAGGAATGTCAGCATCGTCTAGCATCGCCAAGTGACCCTCATGACAAAAACAGTCAGTCAGTCGTCAAATTCATTTATTTAATTTGATACAAACAACAGAGGTGAGCTGAGCTGCCTCAGTGGAATTTTGGGGGCGGCACGAGCTGCGTGGCGTATTGGTCCAGGTCCACCAGGTCTGCGTCTTTCATGGGCAGAGACAGGATCATCTCCTCGGCCTCCTCCTGGGTTAGCGCCTCTCCCTCACACGTCAGCAGCCGTACCAACTCTTCCCGGCCCAGGCTTCCCGCCGGACGAAACTGGCAACATGAACGACACAAGTTTTAGTCGCTGATATCTCGATGAGACAATATCATGACGTGTTTGTACTAATTAAGAAACAAGCCAAACTATTCTTACCATGGTCTTCTTTCCCTCGCCGTACATGCCACCAGACTTCGACTCCGGCTGGGGATGAACCTCTGCCAGATAAGTGCGCCCTTCCTTTGCCAGTACTGCAAGGGCCCTCGCTAGCTCCTCTTTGCCGACTCCCGGGAATCTGTCACAGTATTCAGGCTCATCACTCATGATTGGGTGTGGTCTTATCATATCCTCATCCCTCCCCATTCCCAATCCTCGTTTCTTTTATTTTACCTTTTCTCCTGGTAGGCGTGGGTGTGGTTAGGTGTGGGCATGGTTGGGTGAATATGGGTGTGGCTGTGTGCGTGGTTGGGTGTATATGGGTGTGGCTGTGTGCGTGGTTGGGTGTATATGGGTGTGGCTGTGTGCGTGTGCGTAGCTTACCGTCGGTCGAGTAGCAGCTTCTTGGCGATAGTAAGGAAGGCTGCAAGGTGCACAGTGTCGGCGCTCTCCTCCCCCACCATGGCCGCCACGGTCTTGCGCATCTCCGCCTCCGATGGCACCAGACCTGTACCGCCACCACCACCGTTACCATCACTCTTAGCTTACGTCATACTTAATTAAGCACGATGGTTAAGTGTTGTTTTTTTTTACATTGTCATTCCGTATATATCTAGAGTGCTGTCCATATACTGAGAATTAAATGTGTGTGTATTTTTATTAGGATAAATAAATACGAAAAAGAAAGGAAAAGATTATAATATCGTGACACAGGATTCATCACTTGTCACGCTTAGTGGGTAGCGATCATGGTGTGTGTACAGTACGTCTGGGGGAACAATTAGTGTTGGAAGTGGCGCGTTTGACGAGTGAATAATTGAAGTGCAGTTAATGTTGCTTCTATGTATCTTACCTAACACTCGGATGATAGTTGGCACATCCTTGACAGACACCACATTCTTATCCTTGTCCTGGAAGAGAGTAAACACCTCCGTCAGCTTCTTGTCAAGGGACATGGCGGGGCGAGGAGCGGCTGTCCCTGCTTGTTTGGCTCGTTGTCATGGCAACTCTGCGGCGTCTTTCAATGTAATAAGTGTTTTGTGTTATAACTGTTGCACGTTCTTTGTGATCTTATTTAGTGTTTCGAAGTGTTTTGTTACGGCATTGTTATCTTACTAATGATCCTGGTATGTTCTTCCTTCCCCTTCCCCCTCCCGCTCCACCTCCACCTCCACCTCCACCTCAGCCTTCTCAAGGGGAGGTACGAGTCGTAAAACAACGTGCAGGCTGTAACGATCCCCGCCAAGGTGATAAATGTCTGCACCTTATGATGAAGATAATGAAATGATGATGATGATGATGATGATAATAATGATAATAATAATAATGATAATAGATAAATAATAGTAGTAATATCGTTGATAATGATAATAATGATAATAATAATAATAATAATAATAATGATAATAATAATGTATAATAATGTTCAGACATTCAGACAAGTTGGAGGAAGAGGTGAAGAGAAACACAGGTGAAGAAAACAGGTGCAGGAGATGAGTCTCGACTAATTTCGCTGATGCTTCTTCAGAGGAATCCCTGAAGAAGCATCAGCGAAACTAGTCGGGAATAAACTCATCTCCCTGCACCTGTGTTTCTCTTCACCTGTGTTTCTCTACACCTCCTCCTCCTCCTCCTCCTCCTCCTCCTCCTCCTCCTCCTCCTCCTCCTCCTCCTCCTCCTCCTCCTCCTCCTCACCTCCTTCCTAAGTAAAATAAGTGACGGTCAGATAGCCAACATTCCATATAGAACAATAGAATCACGAAACAACGATCCTAAGTGGATGACAGACAGATTAAAACGATGTATAGGGCAAAAAAAGAATATATAAGAGGCTAAAGGCTGGAGATGAGGTTTTGAGGCCACTATACCATGAATTAGTTTGATCAGTTAAGCGGTTAACGAACGAGGAAATCTAAAAGTGAATATATGAGTTGAGGGTAGCCAGCCAAGCAAAGACAGACCCCCAAGGGATTTTTTCAGTTATACAAGACAAAGAGTAGAGAAGAATTAGGTCCATTAAAGACAACAAATGGGGAAATGGCTAGTTCAGTGGAAGAGATTAGTAGAATTATGAACGAGTATTTTCTAACTGTCTTCACTCAGAACACAGAAAATCCCAGATAGCGAAGAGGTATTTTGGGCAGAGGATAGTGAAAAGCTGACAGATATTCATATAAGTAAGGCGATGGTAGAACAGGAGATAGATAAACTAAAGAAATTCAAGTCACCAGGACCTGATGAAGTATATCCAAGGGTTCTAAAGGAATGCAAGGAAGTCGTCAGCGAGCCTCTAGCGGTACTTTTTAGGATGTCACTGGAGTCAGGTGAGGTACCGATAATGTGGAGAGAAGCTAATGTGGTTCCCATATTTAAGAAAGGGGATAAAACCCTAACGTCTAATTACAGGCCTGTCAGCTTAACTTCAGTTGTGGGTAAATTAATGGAATCAATAATAGCGAAAACATTAGGGAACACCTAGACAAACACGGCTTGATAAATCACACAACATGGATTTACGAAGGGAAGTCGTGTCTTACAAACTTGTTGAGCTTTTATAGTAAGGTTTATGAGGCGGCAGATAAAGGTGATAATTATGACATTCTATACTTAGATTTCAGTAAAGCCTTTGACAAGGTACCTCACCAGAGGCTCTTAAAAAGGTTAAAGCACACGGTATAGAGGGTAGAATATTAGGCTGGATTAAAGCGTGGTTAGACGACAGGCGACAAAGGGTAGTAATTAATGGATCTAATTCCGAGTGGGGAGAAGTAGTTAGTGGGGTGCCACAGGGCTCAGTTTTAGGGCCATTATTATTTCTAATATATATCAACGACTTGGATAGTGGAATTAATAGTGATATCAGTAAATTTGCGGACGACACAAAGATAGGTAGATTAATTAGGTCCGATTCGGATGCCAAGGCTTTGCAGGCTGACTTGGATAGGATGAAAGAATGGACAGATAGATGGCTAATGCAGTTCAATATTAACAAGTGCAGGGTACTGAGCGTAGGTAGAGATAATCCAAGCAATAGGTACACGATAGATAACGTGGCACTAGGAAGTTCCAAGTATGAGAAAGATTTAGGAGTCATAGTTAGCTCTGATCTCGGTACAAGGAAGCAATGTATTGAGGCCAGAAATAAGGCGAATAGAGTATTAGGTTTCATTTTTAGAAGTGTTAAAAGCAGGAGTCCTGAAGTAATACTAAAATTATACTTGGCGCTGGTCAGGCCACATCTTGACTATGCGGTACAATTCTGGTCCCCACATTACAGGAAGGACATAGCTCTGTTGGAGTCAGTGCAAAGGAGGATGACTAAAAAGATACAGGGAATGAGGGATATTCCTATGAAGAGAGACTGAAAAACTTAATCTGCATTCCTTAGAGAGACGTAGGTTAAGAGGAGACCTGATAGAAGTATTTAAGTGGTATAAGGGTTTTAACAGAGGGGACATGAATGTAGTTCTTAGGATCAGTAGCGGGACAGAACCAGAAATAATGGGTTTAAACTTGAAAAATTCAGGTTTACGAAAGAAATGGGAAGAAACTGGTTTTCAAAGAGAGGTATTAATGAGTGGAACGGTCTCAGTGGTCATGTAGTCAGGGCTGAGTCAATAGGGAGCTTTAAAAGAAGGTTAGATAAATTCATGGGGAAGGATGGGAAAGACTGGGAGATGGCGGCCTCTTGAATTAGGTAGCTTAAGCACACTGGGACTGCCTCGTATAGACCTGGCGGCCTCTTGCAGCTTCCCTCTTTTCTTAGGTGTTCTGAACAGCTAGTGCTTCCATTTTAGGGTAAAATACCCTAAACTAGGGTAATTGGACCCTTCTTAGGGTAGTGTTTAGGGTAATGCATAAACTAGGGTAATTTTAGGGTAATCTGCCGTCCTATGGATAGGTGTGCTTGGAATGGTGCCAATCTGGTGGCAGGCTGGTTCTCTTTCATGTTCGATTCATGTACACAATCATCCCCGTGACTTGTATCATCCCTTCACCCCCCACCCCATCCCCTTTCTCCCCAGTCTCCACTCACCCGTCTACTACGCGTACACGTTTTGGACCTTCGGACGGTTAGATCACAGTTCACACACAGAGTCAGTCACTTGCGAGGACGAGTCCACACAGAGCAGCCGCAGTAGTGGCTGTAGTGTGTAGTCCTGTGTGTGTGTTTGGGGGTGGGGGCAATATTTAAACTTATGTATGATAAGAGTGTATTAATCAACAATTAATGGGCAACTTCGACAATCTAGGGTAAAACACTCGAATCTAGGGTAAAATCGACAAAAATCTAGGGTAAGATTTCATCAACTCATGGAAGCACTGCTAAAGACTAGCTAGGTGACCATTAGACGACCGTGGTGAATAACACACACACACACACACACACACACACACACACACACACACACACACATATATATATATATATATATATATATATATATATATATATATATATATATATATATATATATATATATATATATATATATATATATATATATATATATATATATATATATATATATATATATATATATATATATATATATATATATATATATATATATATATATATATATATATATATATATATATATATATATATATATATATATATATATATATATATATATATATATATATATATATATATATATATATATATATATATATATATATATATATATATATATATATATATATATATATATATATATATATATATATATATATATATATATATATATATATATATATATATATATATATATATATATATATATATATATATATATATATATATATATATATATATATATATATATATATATATATATATATATATATATATATATATATATATATATATATATATATATATATATATACATATATATATATATATATATATATATATATATATATATATATATATATATATATATATATATATATATATATATATATATATATATATATATATATATATATATATATATATATATATATATATATATATATATATATATATATATATATGTATATACACATATATATATATATATATATATATATATATATATATATATATATATATATATATATATATATATATATATATATATATATATATATATATATATATATATATATATATATATATATATATATATATATATATATATATATATATATATATATATATATATATATATATATATATATATATATATATATATATATATATATATATATATATATATATATATATATATATATATATATATATATATATATATATATATATATATATATATATATATATATATATATATATATATATATATATATATATATATATATATATATATATATATATATATATATATATATATATATATATATATATATATATATATATATATATATATATATATATATATATATATATATATATATATATATATATATATATATATATATATATATATATATATATATATATATATATATATATATATATATATATATATATATATATATATATATATATATATATATATATATATATATATATATATATATATATATATATATATATATATATATATATATATATATATATATATATATATATATATATATATATATATATATATATATATATATATATATATATATATATATATATATATATATATATATATATATATATATATATATATATATATATATATATATATATATATATATATATATATATATATATATATATATATATATATATATATATATATATATATATACAATCAGACCATGTATCTCTTATGGCTTGTGTCACCTCAATGCCTCAGCTTTGCCAACAGCCTGTTTTTATTGGCACAATTTGCGAGGAACGAATCCTACCTAGTGAACATTTTCATGTCTAACTCACACAAGAGGTTAGCTCTCAGCAGGTACTCATTGGAATTTGTATTGTTGGAAGCAATACAAAAGAACACAAAGTGCTGAATAACCTAACTCTCACACTCCATACAAACTTCCCTTTATGTAGTGTTAACTGGCCATTGACTTTTATGTAGCAGGTATCCTCTGTCAGTAATGAATATTACATCATTTGGACAAACATCAGTGCTTTCTGTGCCTTCCTTTAGTATGGTACCCATTTCTGCTTTTGGTGTCTTTCTCATCATACCTTGCTTGCATAAAGATGGTGACATAGAAGCAAGTTCATAGGCAAAGAATGGTTGTCTGGCTTGGCTGTTACTCATGAAAATTGAGTGCCTGTGCCTCAGAATATTTGGATCAATGTCCACTTCATTGCCTCTCACTCTCACATAGTTTCTCATGCTACTGAAGGACACAATTTTGTCTTTGTGATGGAGTTGTAAGGATGAGAATAATTGTCCAGTAAGAGTATCAGCAACTGAGATCATATTCTTAAATCATTCATTATTCCAAATTTACTTCATTTAAAAGGAGTGATTGAATTTCCTGTAGATGAAAAATCCAACTTACATATATCAATGCAACATATTATAGGGCCAGGAAATCAGTTAAAAGGCCACATTTTTAACCAAAATTAGCTGTAACTAAATCCAAAGAGGGTGAATAATTAATTTTGCGTGTTTGGAAAAAAAAATCATTAGAATCCTTGAGTTAAAAAATATATAATCAGACAAGTTTAATGAATCTACTGCTAATACTTTTAAAATGATTAATACACTCAATTTCCTCTAACTGACCTTTCATGACCCTTACTGAATCATATTTTTTAGTTTGCATGGGAGGACAATTGAGGATATTTGATATGCTATTTATAATCCCCTAGCCATTATCATTTATCCACTGAATTTCTTAGTTGATGTAGTTACTCTAAAGTAGATATCAGTTTCAGGAAACTAAAATGAATTTATGTAGCAATATAGTAGTAGGCTACAGCAGTGAAAAGCAGCCTGAGTACAGCGTAACAGTCACCCCCAGGGGGAGGAATATGAGTCAAAAGGCAGTGGGGAACGATGGGTACACAGAATGTTACATGATATGGCCAGTGTGTTTAACAGTCATGGCACGAAAAGATCTTTAAGATTGACTGTTGTCTTGTAAGAAATTATTCAAATTTGAATTAAACCATTACACGTCTGTATTATATTACTTCTGCACTGAGATGCAACTTATGGCTCACTGGTTTGAAATATGGCAGTTTATTTTACATTTATCAACTATATAACAATTATTTCTGACAAAGTAGATATTCTTTGCATTAACTTAATACTACTTTTGTTTGTATATTTTCAGCTTAAAACTAAAGAAAAAACATGGAGCTTGGTGTCTCTGAACAAAGGGATTTCCTGCAGTATTGGATTGTTGTCCCATCCCCCTGATTTCCCTCTCCTGGGAAACAGCAGCTGTGGGTGTCTCTCTCACTGGTGACAAGAAGACCAAGGAGAGTCATGCAGATTCTGGAAGGATTCACTCCACCATTCCTCAGGGGCAGATTTTTGCAGCTGAAGATGAGACTGGAGAACTGCACCATGATCAAAAGTTATTACGTTGAAGTTCAGAAAAAGAACCTTTCCTCTATTTTTGCCCATTGTGGATTAGGCCAAGAACTGGTTTAGCATCCCTCATGTGTCGGCATATCTTTGACACTTCATTTTTTTTTTTTTTTAGGCAGGTTTCTAATTTCATATCCAGTTTTCCTAATTGTTTCCTATGTTTTGAATTGTCTTTTCTTGTCTTCTCTTTAACTGCATGTCTTTCACTTTCAATCCACTTGGGGATTTACGTGATTACAATTTGCATAGGTACAATTAGAGAAGAGAGTTTGTTGATCATAATTTATATATTTACTGCTATGGTAGGGTATTCACCAGGAAGGGCAGGGACTATCCAGGACCCTTCCACTTGCCACACAGATGTTCTAACCATTACACCACAGTCACCTCCTGTCAGTGTCAATATTGACACATAAGAAAATGAGGGAAGCTGCAAGAGGCTGTTAGGCCTACACATGGCAGTCCTTCTATGAGCAAAACTACTTAATTCCATTTGTCATCTCCATCCATAAATTTGTCTAATCTTATTTTAAAGTTCCCTATTGCCTCAGCACTAACAACATGATTACTGAGTCCGTTCCATTAATCAACCACTCTGTTAGAGAACCAGTTCCTTCCCATTCTGTCTTAAACCTGAATTTCTCAAGCTTAAACCCATTATTCCTGCTTCTATCCTTGCTACTGATCCTAAGAACTTTGTTCATGTCCCCTACATTATAACCCCTATAGAATACTTCTATCAGGCCCCCTCTTTAACCTACGTCTCTCTAAGGAATGGAAATTTAGTTTCTTCAATCTTGCTTCATAGGGAATATTCTTCATCCCCTCTATTTTTTCTAGACATTCTCCTTTGCACTGATTCTAAGAGATTTAAATCCTTCCTACAACTTTTGCTTTTAACACTCTTAAAAACTAACTCTAAAATGTTTTCATTTTCTGAACCTACCAGGGCCTTGTTGTTTATCGTGTACCTAGTGTGTAGATTTCTTCCACCTATTATAAGATGTACTTTGCATTTGTTGATGTTAAACTGCATTCATTCATCCTATTTAAATATGCCTGCAAGGTGACGGCATCCAAATCTTACCTAATTTATTTACTTATGTCATGTACAAATTTACCAATATCACTATCCAAATCATTGATATATATCAGAAATAACAATGGCCTTAAAATTTATCACTGTGGTACCCCACTAATTGCTTGACCCCCATTGTGGTACCCCACTCGGAATTATTACTGTACTTTCTGCCGCCTATCACCTAACCATGACTTGATCCAGGCTAATATTTTTCCCCACTATCCCATGTTTCATAACCTTTCTCAAGAGCCTTTGATGTGATACTTTATCAAATGCTTTACTAAAATCTAGGCATAGCAGATCATAATTACCACCCTTATCTGCTGCAGTAAAACTCCCTAAGTTTGTAAGGCAAAACTTTCCCTTCATAAAGCCATGCTGAGAGTGGTTAATCAAATTGTGTTTGTGTAGATGCTTCCTAATATTCTTTGGTGTTATTGACTCCATTAATTCATCTACAATTGAAAGTATGCTGACAGGCCTATAATTAGACATTAGGGTTTCATCTCCTTTCTTAAATATGGTTACAGCATTTTTGCTTGCTTCCACATTGTCTGTACCTCACTTGATCCTAGTGACATCCTAAATACTGAAACTAACGGCTCATTGACGACCTATTTGCGTTCCTTAAGTATTTACTAATCTGTAATGTTTCCATGTGGTCATAATTCCTATTTGTATTTCTTTCAGATCAATGGACAGCAGCATGAAAGAAGTGCTTAACTGGGGATTTAAAACTGCCACCATCATTAGGTCAGTATTTCTTAACTGTTTTCAGTTGCAGTGTTCATCATTAGGTCAGTATTTCTTAACTGTTTTCATTGCAGTGTTCACATCCTAACTCCTCGGTGCTTAGATCAGTAGTAAGAAAAAAAAAAAAAAAAAAAAAAAGGAATAGTGAAACTCACATACTACAGGAAATATATATATATAATTATATATTCATTTAACTTTTATGCAGTTTAGATGGTATAATCCTAAAATACATTATTAACATCTTACTCCTGAGCCAGCCTATTAGGCCTAGGAGAGGAGTGGTGAAGAAGTGCTAGGGGTCACTCCTCTGGCACCAATCCTACTTTACAAAGCACATGAGCCTTGCCACACACCAGGTTTTGTCAGGGTGACTCAAGGGTTATCTGATCAGTAGCTGGGAGAGGGACTTCTGCCCTTCAACAGTTCCTGATTATATTCACAGTAGGGTTACAATGTGAAAGACTCCACAGCCTCAAACATGAGGCTCCCTCATCAATGTCAATGTACACAATTTCAGCTGGAATGTTTAGATTTTTGAGGATTGCTTACAGCAGACAATGGCACATGCAAGACATTTGTTACTACTGATATAACAATTATCTTTGATGTTTCTGCATTTTAACACTGAAATCTTTGGCACTAAGCTGGTCTATTGCACAGACAGATCAAGTGCACACCAACCCACACTTGTTATCACTGCATCAGTAAGAAACAACACTCTGCCGGTAACATTTCGGTGAAGTATTTTAATATTAACAACAAAGTTAAAACAAGAAAACAATGCAGTTTAAGATGGGAATTTTAAAGACTATAATAGTGAGTTGTAAACAGTACACTAGGATAGGTGCAGCAGTAACAGCTAACAAGTATAGCATATAGGATGAAGCTTTGATCCACTACATAAATATGGCTACAGTTTGGAAGAAAGCTTCATATGAATTGTGGATATTTGTACAATACACATTTGTGATGTGACACAGAGGCTCCCCGAGTCTTGGCCCAAAGTGGGATGATCCTTGGGTTGCCTCACTCACTTCTGACCAGAGAATAATAGTTTGTGGAGAGATGACCAGTCACGACCAGCCCCATGACTCCTTGGATTGCTGAGCTGAGAGGTGTCACCCCAACAGGCAGGAACTGGCCTGCTGCCTTGCTGCAGCCTTCACTGATGACAAGCTTCTGTGAAAGGGAGATATTTGTTAATTTAATCAAGTATGATTGCTGGAATTTGTTAAGAATTAGGTTACATTTTATTTGTGGGTATAATTTATAAACATGTAGTGTGTGGCATACTTTTAAACATTCTATATCTCTCTACTGATCAGGAACCACTCCCCCCCCCCCCCAGAGAGAGAGAAGAGAAGGAGCTGCCTTGAGTATATAGATGAGGTGTTATATTTTGCAGTTTCCTCCCAGTCTATAAGTTGGCCAGCTAGCTGTGGACAGTTGTCCCATTCTCAGCCCAGGGATTCTCAACCTGATGTTTGGCCCCAGAGTTCACAAGAAGATTTTCAGAGGTACTTATATGGCTGATCCTTTGCAGTACCATTACATATATTGAATTGAGTTAGTGTCAGTGACTAAATTAACATCTGTCCAATGTCACATTACTGGGGGGGGTTCGAGTAGATGGCCTAAGGGGGTTCTTAACGAGAAAAAGGTTGAGAACCATTGCTTTAAACTAACCTTTTTGATGGGATCAACATGGCTGCTGGTGAACTGTGAGGAAAATCTTTCCTCGTGTTTTCCTCAACATGTCAATCACACTCTCACTGTCCCATCCAACAACATTGGTGTTGTTGACCTGAAAAAGAAAGGAATTATTAGAAAATAGTAAATACGTAATAAACGCATTAAGGTAGCCGGCAGTGAGAATACTATGCTTAATTTTAAATACCACACTATGTAAACAAGTCTCACCTCCACCACCACATCTCCAATCTTGAGCCGTCCGTCTTTGGCAGCAACACTGTCGGCGTAGATGGCGGTGATAACAGTCTGGTCACCCTGCTGCTGCAGTGAGAATCCCAGTCTACTGTTCCAGCCACGATTTAATTCTAACGTCACCAGCTGAGAAACAAATCAAATAATCACATACACATCTAAAACAGATATCAGTGCCACACTTAAACATATATTCCGTTTTTCTTATTTCATCTATATCAAAACTATTTGTTCAATTTTTTACTAAGGATACTTCTACTTTTTTTCAAAGACTTTTCACATATGAATAATGTACCTTCTGTTTCTGCAACGAAAGTGAGCCAGTTGGACTGTGAGGAGTGGAAGAATCTTCATCTTCTGAATCTGGTGTGAAGACAACACCTTTCCATTTGAGAAGACCTTGATTGGTGGGGCCATCACCATCCAGGCCACTTAGGTTTTGGTGGGAGGCAGCACTGGCCATTGTCAAGTCCTCATGAGGATGCTGCACCCCCAGATTCACACTGTGGTACACTTGGTGCAGGTGAGAGAAGGCAGGGGTGTCACTGTGTGCTGAGGTAAGTGGGGGAGCAGAGTCAGGAGAGTCACCAGTGGGATAGTGGCCACCTTGAGGGGAGGGGAAGGACTGATCCATCTCATGGGGGGGCGTGAACTGTGTCTTGCGAGGGCAGCTGTGTCCTGTATTGAGGTCTAGGAAGCTTGGTCTCTTAGGACGAGACTCTGACACTGAGGGTGTGAAGGAGCAAGAGGAGGCAGCCGAGGAGTGTCTGGAGCGGACTGTGGTGGAGGCAGAGTCATCAGTCTGACTGTCGCCAAATGGAGATACATCGTGTTCAATTTCACTGATGCTGTTGAGAGAGACCTTCTTCTCCAGAGAGGGGCTGCCCAGCAAAGTTTCATCCGATTCTCTCACAAGTGAATCCCATCCTGTAAAATGACAAATACTGTCAAAAGTGCCAACTAGGGATGCCAAAGTGTCTGCATGCAGATATCATTTCAATTTTTGCTGCATATGTAGGGCAACTCATCAGTGTTGTATTTAGTATGTTTAGCAGTGATGGAGTATCAACTTTGATACAACATTGTGTAGTACATCAATTGTCATTTCTGATAATCTACTACAGATTAATTGTCATTTTTTGAAGGTTTTGACTCAAATTAAATACAGGGATTTCTCAAATTATGCGAGGAATACATTCCTGTAATTCATGTTATGTAAAAATTGGCCAATAGCAGGCACTGATCTAGTGTTGCAAAATCATTTTTTTCTTTTTTGTACTCTCCTTGGTACATATTCTATGACATAAATAGTGTATATATACTGGTGCACACCCATAAGAGCTAAGCCTGCCAAACTGATCATTCTTCTCATTTTATTTAATCTACCAACACACACAATTATGTATTTGCTTATTATATTAAAGTTTTTTTTTTCTCAAATCAAAGTAAATATCTTAAAAATGTTCATATTGAGATTAAATCTAAATTTGTGGAATTAGAAAAAAGATTCATCATATTCAAATCTAGTAAAACAACAGCATCAAAGTGAAAGAATAGCTGCAGTGAAAAATTACATGGGGCAGACATTGTATATTATCAAAGGAATCCATTCACATTCAATATTCATCACAGATCACAAGTCTCTCAGAACCAGGAGCCAGTACTCTATTCTATAATCATCCTGGCCAGTATTCTACATAAATCCCAGAACACTACAGTAACACCCTGCCCAGGTAACTATCAAGCAATGAGCTAGTGGTTCAGAGACTGGTATACACAAGCTGCACTCTACCGATTCTCCCGAGGAATTGGTTCCACGGGCTGGTGAATAACAGCCTGCAGAACTGCCAGCGCACCTGGCTTGCAACTGTCAAGTAGCGCACTGGTGGTTTCAAAACCATGGTGTTCACTGGTTCCTTGAATACATGAGTTATTGGTTCCTGCCTATCAATAATAACAACCGTGTGTTGGCAATGCGGGGAACACCTGGTGGCTGCATCACAGAACTAAACCAGCCACACAACTTAATTGTCTTGATATCATGTTATTCTAATAATCTGTGTAATATGAAAAAATGACTAGGTTTTTTACCTGGTGTTATTCTAAAATTGCATATTCTAAACATGCATAAATTAAGAAATCCCTGTATATGAGTTAACATGAGAAGTCACAAACAATGTTCATAATTTCATACAGTGTGTCAGTATTGTAATACTCACTGTCAGCAACCACACTCTTGATGTCGGGGCTTGGGGTCTTTTGCAGACGTCTTCTGCGAGGTGTTCCTGGAGAATTGGTGCTACCTCCCATGTGTAGGGAGTTGCCAGGGGACTGTTTCCTCATGGCCAAATCTGTCAGCATGTCTCTTGCTTCTTTGCGCAAAGGCTTGGGCTTCAGGATCTTGTCAGGCTCTGTTGGGGAGGCTGGGGACACTGGGGTCTGCATTGCATCCCTGCAACATTCAATGAAAAGAACTTAGTGCACTCAATTTAAATTGAGAGATGATGAAAGCAATGATAATTTTGCCTCCTTATCCCTGAATATCACTGATCTTTCCAGATCATAGTTACAGAGGTCACTACGTCATAAGTACTGAGCATGTACAAACTCACCTGTAAAGCTTTAGAGTGACAGTGTCAGGGCAGGTGCGCAGGTAAGCAATGGCTTCCTCATGACTCAGATTGCACATGTTGGTGTTGTTTACAGAAATAATTTTGTCCCCAGGCCGTATCCTGCCATCAGAGAGTGCTGGTTCTCTAACAAGGGTGCGAATAGTGTGTCCTAGGATGCTGTTGTCTTGTTTCCTCAATGTGAATCCCAGAGAGCCTCCAACTTTGGTAAGAGTCAACTCAAACTCCTGCAGAGAGAGAATATATCAATGAAAAGCAAACTCCTGCAGAGAGAACATATCTATGAAAAGCATGTCTTACTTATGTGGTAAACCATTATTCTTGTCACTCTCATAGGATTGTTACAACCAGACAACACAAAAATTGATGAATTTCAAACCATAATCTTAAGCAAAAATCAAGAAATTTCAAGCAATAATTTTGAGAATCCACAAAGTTCCTTACCCCACAAGAGGAAAATGATGGAGAGGGAGAAAGGTAATTGTGACTAGTGCTGGGGAGGGTGAGGCTTGTACTGATGACCCCTGACCCTCCATCTGAGACATCCTCTCCTGCTGTGAAGGTCCCTGGGGGAGGCCGACACACCTCAAGGGTTACTTCACGGTCTGTTGTCCGTAGCATCTCCAGCGCCTCCTGCAATGGGTCACCAAGTTATTGACAAATAATGAAGAATAACAAGAATAGCAGCATATGTGTGTGTGTGTGTGTGTGTGTGTGTATGGATATATATATATATATATATATATATATATATATATATATATATATATATATATATATATATATATGAGAGAGAGAGAGTGGGGGAGGGGGGCTTGCAAGTATGTAGGAAACTGCATGACAAAGTGTAAAAAGCCTTGGAGGAAATGATGTACAGGAGAATAGGTAAGAGGTAAAATAGGGAGTTGTGACTTACATGACTGGAGAGACCTGTAAGAGGGTTGTCATTAGCATGAAGCAGGACATCTCCAACTTCTAGCTGCCCACAGAGCCAAGCAGGAGTCTGGGGATAAAGCTTCTTGATGCGGATAAGGCCAGCATAGGGCCCCTGGCTCTCAATGCCTCCACACACTGCCAGCCCCAAACCCCGTAAGTTCTTGATCACAGTCACCTCAAAAATAGTTCCTGCAAAGTACAACAGGTGGTTAGTTCACCAATATTCCTTGTTGCATGATATCAAATCTTAATCCTCAAGCCAGTTACAGAATTGTTAGGCTATAGTCCTGTTTCACAGTAATAGAATATTTCATGTTTAGTATCTTCTCAGCGAAGCTCAGTGGCAATAATTTGTGAGAAGCCAGAAGAACCTTTGCTGCGACTCACTCACCTTCATTGATGAAGGGAAGGAGCTTCATGAGATCCTCCTTGGAGAGGCAGTGGCCGGGATGCAGCCTCAAGTTAGTGGACTGCAGCTGCTCATCGTCCTCTTCATCTTCCTCGTCTTCCTCCTCAGCATCACTGTCTCTGTTCTCTGCATGGAAGAGTGGGGGTCTCTCTTCGTCTTCAGGGGACCTCTCAGAGCTGTAGCCTGGGTCATAGCTGTAAATGTCCTGACCTGACGTTTCACTGTCGAAGGCATAGTTGTCATGTCCCATCCCCAGCGGATGGTCGTCGTGCACCACGTACTTAGCTGCTCGCCCACCCACCGGCCGACCTTCCTCTGTCAAGGAACAAGCACAAGGCTGATTAGTACGTACACGCCACATTGCATGGTGGTGTGATGAAAATCATGGTTTTGAATGCGACACTAATCCCTATCCTACCAGTTCTATTGTGTTACTAATACTGGATCAAATCATTTGTTTGTCAAGGAAACATTAAAAGATAAGAGTTTTGGGTAATGGCGGTGTCCCTCCTCCATCCCAGCGCCCAGGAAGTAAGATGCTGTTCAAGGCCACAAGATAGCAGTATTAAAATTACGGAGAGGACACTCCAGGGATGGCCAGGAGCCTTCCGGTCATTAAGTGCGCCAAGAATACAACTCCGCGAGAGAAATAAGGTGCGCAAGTCTCGGCGCGGCGAGATTCATTTGGGCATGCAACCCCGCCCCGCCACGTGCTGTGCATACCAAAATCTGCCCACCGCACCACTTCCTGTAGTGACATGCCCCGAGCCTACATACAAGGCTGTGTCACCGCCAGCTCCGTCCTCACATGGTTTGCAAAAGTCTTCCTTATCACAAACACACACAGAGAGAGAGAGAGAGAGAGAGAGAGAGAGAGAGATAAAACAGACACTTGAGCCTCGCTGAGGACGAGAAGCAGCAACTCACCTGGCGGCTTGTGCACAAACACGTGGTCGTTGTGGTTGAGGTCGTGGTGGCGGTGGTGGTGGTTGTGGTGGAGCTGGGGTGTGTCTGTGACGGGCATCTCGTGGCGGGGGTGGTCGTTCTCCAGGTCAATGGAAGTCAATATGGCTGGGTCAATGGGCTGCGGGGCCTCAGCCTCCCCACTTACATGTGCGCCCCGCCCTCCTCCAGCCGTGGTCGTGGCATGGGCGTGCTGGGCTGACACGCCGCCTCCATAGGGCTCCACCACCCGCTCGCCTGGGGAAGATGTATTGTGTCAGGCCATCATGCATCTTCTACAAGGTCATTACCGTCTAATCAGGCAACACAATCTACTTATAATAACACTTATAACTAGCACCACACTTAAGACATGAAACAGCACGGCACAGCACACAACATAGGAACAGCTGTGAACTTCGTGCTTCACAGAATAAACACGCATAACAAAACATCCGAATAACTTGTACAGAAGAATGTGCTCTCTCTCTCCACGGCAGTAGCAGCAGCAGCATCATGAACGATGGTTACACTATCCATTACCATCACTGTCCTGACGCCGCCGGCACCTGCAGCAGTCCCACAAACGCTCCACCACCGCATCCATCACTCGCTGCCTCCGCCCTCAGGAGCACCACCAATCACTTCCCTGACCTCAGCTGCACCACCACGTCACTCGGGCCAACACTTGCGCCTCGAGAACACTCCGGCGCAGTTCAGTTTCTTTAGTCCCAACCACCAAGTCACAGTGCTGGGCCATGAGATCACAATTTCACCAAGTCACTACAGTCGAACAGGAGTTGGTGCCACTGGTCACGTGGAGGGGCGCGGCTGAGAGATACACACCCCGCCTTGTCAGTGGAGCCATAGCCGTGAAGTGAGGTGGTGGTGAGGCCGAGGGCGAGCCTGGGCCAGCCTGGGTGCGGCGGGTGTGTGTGTGTGTGTGTGTGGGGTGGGTGATACACAAAGCTCCACTGAACACAAGGAGCAGCAGTTATCAGCAGGCAGCCTCTTATCACCCCCACCACCCCCTCCCATCTTCACACCCTGATCCGCCAACACTGCCTAACCCATCCCCTACCTTCTCCTCCCCCACACACACCCTCCCTCATACAAGCTGCTTCTCACCCTCTATCAAATCGTGTAGCCCCTTCCTACGGTCACGAGCGTGTGTGTGTGTGTGTGTGTGTGTGTGTGTGTGTGTGTGTGTGTTGTCGCGCAATAACATTTACATGAGTATAAGTTTTCAAATCTGCATATTCGGACATGCTCACGGCGCAGTGCTTAAAAACTCTTGATCGTATCTGATAAGTAATATCCGAACACCAAAGCCATTTATCATTAACGCTGTCGAGCAAGTGTCATTCTTAACACACACACACACACACACAATGTCATAATACAAGGGCAATGTCGTACAATGAAGTGGAAGACAAATCAATACCAGGCTGTGAAACAATCGCTCCTTCGGCAGTTCGGCACATCACAAGTTTGCCTTGACGTCCTGGGGGTCATCGAGGGCCACGTGTCCTCCAAGACAGCGCAGCAGCGTGACATGACTACCTGCCACAATAGCAAGTCGAGACCATTCTCCTTCGAGGCCTTACAATAACAAGGGTCTTCAGTTTGAAGTAACCAAAGCCCAACGAGACACGCAACTGGATTAAAGCACGCTTCGCTGTGAGGTGACACCATTGTCACTCAGTGTGTGTGTGTGTGTGTGTGTCGCACGCTGTAGCAGTGGCACACAGACTTACTTAAGGACTGTTACCCAATGACCAATTAATCTATTTGGACTATCTTCAAAATTTCATCATCTGGCTTAAACTCGACTCGCAACAGTAAACAGTAAAGCAACAGTAAACAGTATAGTGTTACTCACTGCACACTGCTTTCTTTGTTCATGCGAAGCAAGAGGACGACGGCGAGAGCGTGTAAACCTTTACTTCAAGCAGTTCCAAGCTGCAGAATGTTTTCTTAACAGTCGGCTGTAGTTGACTGATTTTTTATTTATATATGTATTTTTTTTTACTTACATGGCAGGAATCGGCCTCATCCTAAGACACCAGCTTGAGCAGGGTGTGACGGGCAGGAACACTAGTCTCGAGAGGTCCACACTTGACCTCAGAGAACAGACGGCAGAGTAT
The DNA here is from genome assembly GCF_017591435.1 of Portunus trituberculatus. Lineage (NCBI taxonomy): Eukaryota > Metazoa > Arthropoda > Malacostraca > Decapoda > Portunidae > Portunus > Portunus trituberculatus. The sequence continues at coordinate 2,105,396 of NC_059292.1, read as the reverse complement.
GAAGCAGCACCTCAACAGTGATTGTTTGCCCCACGCCGCCACGAGACACGGAGCCATTCACATCCCGCCTCCTTCCTACGATTGGAATGTTTTGACAGCGAAGCGTTAAACGACTCGTTCGAAACTGTTGACGCTTCGCCCGATTCGGTAATTCAAGGACACAAACATGATGAATTCAGCGGGGCCCTGCTAGGCCGCTACGCTAACCACAGTATCTGTCTGCACGGACGTGATGTGAACAGTTCCTCATCTTTTAATCATTGTACGTGCTACACCCTCCAGATCATCACAGGACGGAGCGGAAAGTCTCACAATCAAGGAATGTTTACATCTTTCTTTGGCAAAAAACAAACAAAGTAACCGAATAAAACAGGACATGCTTTCTGATGAACTGCACAAGCAACACTCCTCGCCAGGCTCACTCGACTTTATCCAAACACTTCGTGGACCAACTCTATTTTGGAACTCCCATCAGAGAAATATTAATATGTTTGAGAGCCGTGATTAAGGGAACTCTTAAATGCGGTTACACACGAGAGAGAGAGAGAGAGAGAGAGAGAGAGAGAGAGAGAGAGAGAGAGAGAGAGAGAGAGAGAGAGAGAGAGAGAGTGTTTGTGTAATTCACCTTGGTCGCCTGCTGGTCACCCAGCCAGTCTTCCCCATTACGGAGCGAGCTCAGAGCTCATAGACCGATCTTCGGGTAGGACTGAGACCACATCACACACAACACACACCGGGAAAGCGAGGATATAACCTCTCGAGTTACATCTCGCACCTATTTACTACTAGGTGAACACACCCCACACATTAAGAGGCTTACCCATTTGCCTCGCCGCTTTCCGGGACTCGAACCCGGCCCTCTCGATTGTGAGTCGAGCGTGCTAACCACTACACTACGCGGTGTGTGTGTGTGTGTGTGTGTGTGTGTGAAGGCCTCCTACATGACACCCCTTCACTCTTCCCCATTCTTCCAGCTCTGCGCAGCCCATTCCTCGTCCCTCTTCCGGTTTCTACACCACCTTCCTGCTCAGACCATTTCACTAAGACGCGTGGATGTAACAGTGCCGCGCGAGCGCGCGCGCGCGTGTGTGCGTGTGCGTGTGTGTGTGTGTAATTCACCTCGGTCGTGTGTTGGTCACCCAGCCAGCCTTCCCCATTACGGAGCGAGCTCAGAGCTCATAGACCGATCTTCAGGTTGGACTGAGACCACAACAGACTCCACACACCAGGAAATCGAGGCCACAACCCCTCGAGTTACATCCCGTACCTATTTACTGCTAGGTGAACAGGGGCCACACATTTAAGAGGTTTGTCCCGCCGCGCCGGGACTCGAAACCGGGCCTCTTGATTGTGAGTCGAGCGTGCTAACCACTACACTACGCGGTGTGTGTGTGTGTGTGTGTGTGTGTGTGTGTGTGTGTGTGTGTGTGTGTGTGTGTGTGTGTGTGTGTGTGTGTGCAGGCGGATGCAACACCTTGACGCGGTGAGATGATACTGTCAGGTGTCCGTCGCCTCGCCTCCAGTGACTCCTTGGCCTGACTGACTGAGAAGCGCCACACTCAACTGGATGTTATAGTCGTTATCATTTGTTTTCCTACTATTTTCTACTTTGTCAATTTATATAGAGGGTTTCAGGCCAAGGGCAACAAAGAAGATATTGAAAGAAAAGGCTTTACGAAATCGCCAATACTTAAGTCAATCAAGAAAATACCATCCATTGTAGTACATTAACCCCTACAGTATTGGGACGCATTTCTACCATGCGCTTTGGGTGTGATTAGACGATTTCATTGACATTAGGAAAGATGTATGGAGATTAGAAGATTTAATGGCCAGAGTTTTCACTATTCTAATCCCCCCCAAATACGTTTCAAGAAGCTGTATTAAGTCACCAAATAGTAAGCAGAATGAATATGAAAACGTGTCATGGCACTGAAGGAGTTAAGAAAGAAGAGAACTGATAAATACGCGGCCAATACATTATCACACTCTAACGATACTCTTTTTCCCAACATAACATTCTTCCTTTTCGATTCACCTCTCAGCTAAATCAACTACTCAAAACGCAAGTTCCTGTACACACGTCCGACACATCACTGTTACGATATTTGACTTTTCTTACCACATAACGTTCTTCCTTTTCACTTCACTTCCCCGCCAGACCGCCTATTCAAAACGCAAGTCAATAAGGGAAAACCTGGAAACTGGTGGCTACTAATGACGGAAAAGAAACCCCATTATAACATCACCCCGCAGTGACATTGACACATAAAACACGTCACGAAATGAAAGCACCTCTATATATAATATATATAAAAACTTAAAACACACAGGAAGGAAGGAAGGAAGGATACACGCTTAAATAATTAATCAGGAAGCCAATCTTTTCTACCCATTTCATAACACAAGCTCACGAAACTCAAGCGGTGGGGGCGGAGGACGGAAGGAAAGGCTTAGCTCAGAGGGGGCGGGTGACGTCAAGCTGAGAAGCTGTCACCTCGTCACCGCGGCGGCCCTTCGTCAACACAGCGCCGCCACTACCACACCACATACCCTCGCTTGCTCAATGGACACACCACTGACCACACCAAGGACACGGTCACAGGCGCGCGCGCGCGCGCGCTCGTGTGTGTGTTTGTGTGTGTGTGTGTGTGTGTGTGTGTGTGTGTTCACCCTCCCGTCTCTCTCTCTCTCTCTCTCTCTCTGGTCCCTTTAAATAGTTGCAACCATTGTTTATGTTTACGTGTGTCCAGTCCTTGTCATGCCCTAATTTGAAAGACAGGAGAAACTGAGAAGAGAGAGAGAGAGAGAGAGAGAGAGAGAGAGAGAGAGAGAGAGAGAGAGAGAGAGAGAGAGAGAGAGAGAGAGAGAGAGAGAGAGAGAGAGAGAGAGAGAGAGACTTTAGCTCCGACCTGCCGACCTCCAGAGAGAGAGAGAGAGAGAGAGAGAGAGAGAGAGAGAGAGAGAGAGAGAGAGAGAGAGAGAGAGAGAGAGAGAGAGAGAGAGAGAGAGAGAGAAAACTGGAGGCATGTATAGAAAACAAATACAGGCACACAGTCATCTCTCTCTCAAGTATTCCCACACCAAAGACTGAAAGAGTGACTAAGTGGCAGGATTTCCTTCTCTGGGGGGTCCATTCTAACAAAGTCGAGGAAACAAGAGCAGGATGCATTTCCTCACAGCGGAGCGTCAGAGGGAGTGCCCGTCATCTGTTATGAACTAAGCATAAAAGAGTAAATTGTCTAAAGTATTTTCCTTGTCCGGATAAGTAACTATGACGAGAGAGAGAGAGAGAGAGAGAGAGAGAGAGAGAGAGAGAGAGAGAGAGAGAGAGAGAGAAGAGAATTTTCTGATCTTTTTTTGCCTATATGACTGACAATGACACAAGTTACATGGATATTAATGCTATAAAGGAATATAATAATGCTGTTTCTTTGCCTAATATACTTGCTTCTCACGTATATAACCCATCGTTCTCTTGATACACCGCGATACAATTACGCTATAGATTTCAACGTACACTACTTCACCACTCACCTGTACACCAAGAGACGCAATAGTTTCTCTCGTAAGGGTTAGAAAGGATTAAGCTGATTCCCACGTGTACACAATTCCATACTGATGTCGATTCCTTGTTAAACTACACTAGTAATTATGAAAAACACTCTTTAAGCCCTTCAGTACCATGACACGTTTCCATAGTCATTCTGTTTATTATCTGGTGATTTGATAAGAGCTTCAGAAACTTATGTGGGGATTAAAATAGTGAAGACTCTGGCCATTAATCTTCTGACTTCCATAAACCCTTCCCAATGTAAGTAAAATCATCTAATCATACCCAAAACTCATGGTAAGAATGCGTCCCAGTACTGAAGGGGTTAAACCATCAACTTCCATTGCAGTTTGTTAATAAGACGCTCAACACGTCAGATACGGTACTACAACATACCGAGAAACAATGGCACGAAGATTGACGCTGTGGTATTGAAAAGAAAGATAATATTATGAAGAAAATGATCCTAAAATAGCACGGTGGATGACGCGAACAAGAAGGCATGCAGGTTTGAGTAAGTTGATCCCCCCAAAGACAAGCCGAGCTGCTGACGTGAGTAAGAAGCGAGGTATGAACAAAATGACTGGAATGGACTTTTTTTTTATCATTTTACTAGTGCTCAGATTATATATAGAGTATTGAAGGACTGCCACACGTGTATAGGCTTAGTGACACAATGTACTTCGTTTAGATGATAAGCAGCATATGCAATTTTAATAACGGACGTCACAAGTGGTGTTAGATAAGAGAGCGGCGCAACAGTGTGCGTGACGGTACAAGACTCAGAGGGATATACAAGATTCAGTCGTTTGTGGTGGTGGCGTCTCTCTCTCTCTCTCTCTCTCTCTCAATCTAATCCCTTGACCTCCTTGCTACGCTCCGCTGCCACACACACACACACACACACACACGAATGGTTAGCGACACGTAGCACGATGGTATGGTAATGAACTGTTAATGGAAGCAGCAACGAGGGGGAAAAGTGTGCACGGCAGGGAACAGGGAAACAAAACAGGGGTACGAAAAATGTTGTGTTCTTAAAAGATACATGAAGAATAACTTTTTTTCTTCTCTTCCTTCTACTCATTCTATGCAAGGAAATATCACTCTCACCCGTATGAGCTAATGTACTGGAGAAACAGTATACGATTTGATTTTCTTTCCTGAGTTTTTAATGCAGGTAGTCTCTTTCTCTCTCATTAAACCCACCCTAAATTAGAACACCTGGACATAACAAGAGAAGTATAGGTAATAAAAACACCACTTCCACCACCACCCATCTGACGAGGGTTCCACTGCCTACCCACCTCCATTCCCCTGACCTGACAACCCCACCCACCCCACCTCACTCACAGCTGCCCCGCCAGTGTTGCCATAAGTACACTTCCAAGTCATCGGCCACAGTTGCCAGCGCTGGAAGGAGTACCGTTTTATGACATGGGTAGGAATGTTTCTCTTTCTCTTTCTCTGTTGCTGGTACTGGTGGTGTTGATATAGAGGGAGGTAATGGGTCGGTTTCCTCTTGTGTGTGTGTGTGTGTGTGTGTGTGTGTGTGTGTGTGTGTGTGTGTGTGTGTGTGTGTGACTTGCGTTTTCTTGTCCCTAAGGGTGAACATGACGAATCTTCACACACACACACACACACACACACGAGGCCTGCTCCTGGCGCCACACTCACACCTGTTCCTACCTGGCCCACCCCTCACCCCGCCCAATCCCGCCCCGCCTCGCCTCACCCCTCCAGGTGGCCAGGGCACGCCGGGTCGCCGCGGGCAAGGACGGGCAAGGACGTGCCGCGCCACTACTTCCTACAAAGTTGCCGCATAGGGATTACACCTGGACGTGCCTACATGTCTGTCTGTCTGTCTGTCTGTCTGCTTACCTGTTTGTTTGTCTGTCTCCTTGTCTGTAATTTTCTCACTCTAATATCTTTTATTGTTTCTATCTGTTCGCCCGCTTGCCTGGTGGTGTTTCTGTCTGTCCGTCTGTCTATATGCTTGTTTGTCTTCCCTGTTTCTTACTTTTTCCTCGTCCGTCTATTGATATTTCTTTCTGTCTGTTTGTTGGTTGCCCAGGTTGTGCCATACTTTTCTGTCTATGTACTGGTGTTTATGTCTTCTCTATTTACTGTTTTCACTTTCTCTCTCTAACAATACAGTGAAAGCGGAGGACCTAATCAGCACGCCCATGTGACTGCCCTGACATACCACTCAGCAGTTAGGCTTCGCGGCACAGCACTGAGCAGGAGCCAGCCTATAGCAGCGGCAGTCACGCGGGCTTCCCAGGGTGTTCTCAGGTCTCCAGTGATAGCTCAGCCAGGGTTCCTTGAGAACCAGACTACTAAGTATTTCAGCGGCTTTGACCCATCGTTCTTCGCTCATATTTCCGAAATAACCATTCACATCAGCATGATATATTAGCACAGCCTAATTCACATCGTGCCCTAACTTTTGATGTTATAGTGCATTCACACGTGTATTTATTTACGGCGTTTACTCTTGATATTAAGTGTGTCGTAGCCGACACCCGTGAAGGAAATCGAACAAGTGAAGTTGTGAGTCATCACAAACTACCTCGTGTATCCCCATCCTCCTCCCCTTCCCTCGTTTCCCCCCCCCCACCATATGTTTATCCATAGTGGTATGGAATGAAATAAAATGCATGTCCAGTTATTATCATAACTTCCCTATCCATCATACGTATAAACTTGTTATTCAATTCCCTCTCTGGGTGCGCATGGTATTCAATTATTACTTTTTTTTTTTTTTTTTGAGAGAGAGAGAGAGGAATTGGGGAGGAAGGATGGAAGGGGAGGAGGATGGGATACACGAGGTAGTTTGTGATGACGTCACAACTTCACTTGTTCGATTTACTTCACGGGTGTCGGCTGCGAGACATTTGATGTCAAGAGTAAACACCGTAAATAAATACACATGTGAATGCACTATAACGTCAAAAATTAGGGCAGGGTGTGAATTAGGCTGTGCTAATATATCATGCTGATGTGAATGGTTATTTCGGAAATATGAGCGAAGAACGATGGGTCAAAGCCGCTGAAATACTTAGTAGTCATCCCTGGTATTAGAAAACAGTCACGGTGAAAGCCCTGTGTGTGTTTGAGGAATGCCAGACACACTTACGGACGGTCAGACAGACAGGCGAGCGCCCACACACACACGCACACACAAATACACACTCAGGCAAGCAAGTAGTGCTAAATTAGTGTTTTTAAGAGTTTCAGAAGTAATCACTGAGAAATAAGCAGATAAGAAGAAAAGTTATATACAATAAGTAAGCTTCCGTCTCCCCCCCCCTCTCTCTGTTCCTTCTCCTACCCCCAGCACAAAGGACAAATTCTTTTCCCCCGAACATCCTTGACCCCCCGAAGCTCCTCCTACCCTCCCCTCCCCACGTCCATACCCAACCAAACCCCCTTGGGACGCGAGTGGAATGAAGAGAAGGAATGCAGGTATAGTGGTGTATACCTGACTGGATGTAATGCAGCAGTTCCCCCCTCCTCCGCTTCTTTCTCTCTCTCTCTCTCTGAAGTGGAATGGAAGGGAAGGAGAAAAGTAGGGAGAGGGTGGAAGAGGCGAGATAACACTCCTCTCTCCATCTCTGAAGTGGGATGGAAACAAGGGAAGGAGAAAGGCAGGGAGAAGGTGGAAGAGGCGAAAGAACACTCCTCTCTCCATCTCTCTGAAGTGGGAAGGAGAAAGGCAGGGATGGCATGAGAGGGTGAAAGAGAGACGAAAGGAACGCGGGTAGGGAGGGAGGCTTGTGAGGGCAGCAGTGGAGGGCCCGAGGCAAGGTTGTCTGGGACGCCTCAGTGACCACGAGTGACGGAAGACCCACCACTTCTTCCCGCGTCCCTCCATCACCCCCCTCCTTCCTTTCCGCATTCCCTTCCCCTCCTCCTCCTTCCAGACGCTTATCTCCACTCCCGCTACTGCTACTCTCTCTCTCTCTCTCTCTCTCTCTCTCTCTCTCTCTCTAAATTTTGCCTCTTACGTATCCTGTTGCTATTTATTTCTTTCCCACTTGTCACGTTCCTCCCTCTCCTCCTCCTCATCTCCCTGTCCCTCTTTCCCTCCCCCTTCCCCTGTCCCTCTCCACCAAGGCACCTGACCCTTGCTGGCACCACCACCGCCCCCGCCTCAGTGCCAACCCGGCGCCACACAAAACTCGCATCCTCATCCACGCTAATTGACAGCAAGCGGTGCGTGAGTAAATGTGTGTGTGTGTGCGTGCATGGCTCTGTGTGTGTGTGTGTGTGTGTGTGTGTGTGTGTGTGTGTGTGTGTGTGTGTGTGTGTGTGTGTGTGTGTGTTTTAAAAGGAGCTTGGGTCAGTATGTATGAAAGGCACGTGTACAATGTGTGAGTGTGTACGTGCATGGCTCTGGCGCTCTCTCTCTCTCTCTCTCTCTGTGTGTGTGTGTGTGTGTGTGTGGAGGGATAACATATTCTCCGGAGCACACCTGCGTTCCATTCTTACACACTTCCCGGTACTCTTACGTGCGTATATCTGTGCGTATGTATGTATAAACAGGTATGTATGATGACCTTGTACTGGAAGAGGTTAAAGAGAAAAAATACTCTCTCTCTCTCTCTCTCTACTGTCCTGAAAACGTATCTAGGCAAACGTGAACGCCCATTAATCACAAAGCCATGGAAAAAGGAACCTACCAGTGTATTTATTCAACGCATTACAATGACAATGAGAATGCCAGCGTTCCTTGCGTCACTCACGGCGGTTATGCAGTCTTTCAAGTGGCGCTCTGTATATAAGTCTGCCTGTTGGACTCTGCACCTATCTGGCTTGACCTGGTATGCTTGAGTGGGAGTGGGTGTGTAGTCTCTCTCTTTCTCTCTCTAAACCTGCATGCTGCTGTTTTATCCACGCTACATGTACCCATCTGTCAGTGTCTGTTTAGGGTATCTGCTCTTCTTCTAAAGGCACTAAAGACACACATACACACACACCAGCTCTTCTTCCCCCTCTCTCTCTCTCTCTCTCTTAAACACACAAAGAACACGAGTAAAGCCACAAAAAAAAAAAAAAAAAAAAAAAAAACCAGCAGGCCTGCACGCGGCGCTTCCTGAATCATATTCCCACATAATCACAGACTACCTACATTTTTCCATTACCTGTTCCTCGTAAATGTGTCTAATTTCCAGCAACACCTTGATACCCCGGCCTATTCCTGCAGCCATCCCGTTACAGACAGACCCTTTCAGCCTCTACCTCCTTGCTCGCTACATCCACCAAGCTTCAACGCACTATAGTTCTTGTGTTCTTGTTCTACTCTCACTACTGATCTTTGGGAATCTGTACATACCGTTTCTATTTTGCATCCTGTTTCTATCCTTCCTTTATCTGATTCTCTTAGTATACAAAAGTTCAAATAACACAGCTTTTAATTGCAATCTTTCGCAGTATATCATGCATGGACTTTTTCTCTAATTTACCTCAATTTTCGTCTACCTAAAGGATGCAGTTCTTAATACAATATATACACGCTTTTTATATAAGAGTTCTATAATCTACAAGTTACCTCGATCATGTTCTCTCTTAAACTATACGCTTACTTAATGGACACGAAAGTTCTTGATTGATGTAATACACACTTTCTATACAACGCTATATGTTTTTTTTTTTTACGTAACTGGCACACCTCGATCATATTCTCTCAAAACTACGCATCCAAGGAGTACAACAGCTCTTACTATCCTTCTGAGGGCAAGATTACGCATCCAGTGTAACATTTCGTCATCCGGGCAGGCCCCGCACAAAACAGGCCGCACAGGGAGCATTGAGGTCGCCCGGAGCATGCCCATCGCCAGCTCACGTCGGCAAAAACTGGTAAGGATACACTCGCACTCGCACACGCAGGTGCGCGCGCGCGCACACACACACACACACACACACACACACACACACACACACACACACACACACACACACACACACGAGGCCACACATGTTGGGATTCCAGGTGAATCTGTGATGACCTCAAAGTGGGGCGGGGAGGTGACTCATGGCACGCCCCCTTCCCCTCCTCACCCTCCAGACTCCCTCCCTTACCTTACCGACAGACCACAGGGGTTGAGGGGAAGAGGGGGAAGTTCCGCGATATTTGGAGATAAGGAGTATGAGAGGGAGGGAGGGCGAGTGGGAGGATGGGGAGAGGGAGGGAGAATGGCGGGAGGGACGGAGCGAGGGAGGGAAGGAAAGTGATAGAGAGATAATTAAGGTCCGTCCGATGAAGTGAGGTAGAGGTGGCAAACATGACGCAGCTTAGGATGGGGAGGGGGAGGAGGAGGAATACAAAGGAAGTCCAAACACCAACTTATCCCGCGATCCTTACCTGATTGTTTGGGTTAGGATGGAACACACACACACACACACACACACACGACCTCACCCACCGTGACCTCTGCCCCGGAACTCGTGACGAAGTAGGAGTGAGTGTGTGTGTGTGTGTGTGTGTGTGTGTGTGTGTGTGTGTGTGTGTGTGTGTGTGTGTGTGTGTGTGTATGCAAAAGACATCTTGTTGATGTTGTCGCTGAGGAGGAAGAGGAGGAGAAAGAAGAAAGGAATGTCAAGTGCATGAGGTGTGTGTTACATACATACAGAGAGAGAGAGAGAGAGAGAGAGAGAGAGAGAGAGAGACAGAGAGAGAGAGAGCTAAAGTATGAGGAATGAATTCAATGGTGACGGGAGAGGTGGTGGTGGTGGTGGTGATGGAGGAGGAGGAGTGGGAGGGATGACAACAACATAGGGGTAGCCTGTATACAAGTCTTGATTGCTCTAAACAACACACAGACAGACCGATAGATAGACAGACACACACTCACCATGGTAGGGATGACTGGCGTTGCTGAGATGACTGAAGCAAACCATCTTGAAGGAGTCGAGTGGAAGAAAAACCACAACAAAAATCCAGAACAAACTTTTCCAATGACTGCAGAACGACCAACTTCCCAAAACAACTTCCTTATTCTATCTCTTTCAAGCCTCCAAACTCCTCAAAACTTGCACACTCAAAGTCCAAAACGTGTAATGGAGTCTGTTAGAGGGACGTCCGGGCCGGTTTTAAGTGAGGGAAGCACGGGGAGAGAGAGAGGTACACGTCCGCTCTGTACCGTGCCCTGGGAGTAACTGAGGAGCGTGTGAGTGAAGCGCGAGTGGTGAGGCGAGGCGTGGCGACAACATGGGCAGACAGGCGGGGCACGGCGGCGGCAGGAGGGAGCCAACGAGGGTGATGGGATGTTTACGTGCGTGTGACGTCACTGACAGCCACCCCTACCCCCATCTCTCTCTATTAGCTGCACGAGTGACTTCTTCTGAATCCCGTGAATAGGAGGAGGAGGAGGAGGAGGAGGAGGAGGAGGAGGAGGAGGAGGAGGATTTTAAGTGGCTTAGTGGTATGACCGCAAGGGTGACACAGCGAAGGTCGTGTACACATATCCCCTGCCTGTGTGTGTGTGTGTGTGTGTGTGTGTGTGTGTGGTTGATGACCCAGGGATGCCACGTGACCAAGGGACGGTACAGTGCAGGTGGGAGTGCAGGAAAGGGGCATGGGTGGATGGGTGGACGGGTGGGTATAGTAGTTGGGTGGTTGATGGGTTGTGGGGGAGGACTGGAGGCGTGGCACACAGGGGAAGTCCCACTGCAGAGTGCCAAAACCACACACACACACACACACAGATCCTGCCACTGCCAACCCTGCGGTGTACTACTTCTTGCCCCCCTCCTTCCCATCCACCTACGCCCCTTCACCTCATCACCCCCGGAAGACAGTGAACGCTTCCCATAACCTTCCCTTCACCACCCTCCCCTCCCATCACTACCCCACCGTCATCCTCCCTTCCTCCCATCACTTTCCCATCGCCAGCTCGTGCATCCCAAACTAAAAATAAACATGTAACACTAAAACTTCCCCTTCATTCATAACAAACACACACACACACACATCACAGGAAACAATCGTCACTGGGTTTCCGAAAAAAAGATGAAGCTTTATTCCACAGCAGTACAAGTTGTAAGCGTTCACATCAAGCATTAACCCCTTCAGTACCATGACGTGTTTTCATATTCATTGTGCTTACTATTTGACGATTTCGTACAGCTTCAGAAACTTGTGTGTGGGGGATTGAAATAGGAAGACTCTGGCCAATGATCTTTTTACTTCCATAGATTCTTCCCAATGTAAATAATATGATCTAATCGTATACAGATCTCAAGGTAAAAAACGGTCCCAGTATTGAAGAGGTTAAATTGGTAGCTTCTCTCTCTCTCTCTCTTCCCCGAAAAGAAATAAGTTTTTTTCTGTTCATATCAAGCATTAAACTGACAGCTTTTCCATCTCTTCCTTCCCAGAAAAGATATACGCTTTTTTTTTCCATATCAAGCACCAAAGTTCTTTCTCTCTCCCTCCTCTTCCTCGAAACTCCGATGTATGTGTGTGTGTGTGTGTGTGTGTGTGTCCCGCTACCACCCTCCATCACCTCGCCCTGCTTCTCTCTCTGGCATATTAAAAGCCTCGCCCTCCCGCATCGACAGACAGGAAACGCTCGTCATCATCTCGCCTCCTCGTCTCTACATCCTCGACCTCCACACCTCCAGGAATAATAAATAAAAGCAGGGTCCCTAGTTACTGCTCTCTGGTTCACGTCTCTCTCTTCTCTGCTTCACTCACTCCCTCATTCCCTGCTTCGTGACACCCTGCTCAAGTTTCCCTGCTGTGTCACGCTCTCATTCCTTCCCGCTTTTGCTGTGTCATTCTGTTTTCTTCCTTCATTTCTTTTTTCGTTCCTTCCTTCCTTTTTTTCCTTCTTCTACTTTTTTGTTTGTCAGCTTTTTTGGGGGTTGTTGTTGTTCATTCTTATAACTGGTTTGTGTCATGTATTACTATGTGTTTCTTTGTTTCTTTGCGTGTATGTCTCTGTCTCTGTCTCTCTCTCTCTCTCTCTCTCTCTCTCTCTCTCTCTCTCTCTCTCTACTACTACTACTACTACTACTACTACTACTACTACTACTGGTGCTGCTGCTGCTACTACTACTGGTGCTGGTGCTGCCACTACTACTATTACTACTACTACCATTGTTTTTTTTATCATTGTCATTATAATTTTTATAATTCTGAACCAACAAAAAACACCCCTCCATCCACACACACACACACACACACACCGCGTAGTGTAGTGGTTAGCACGCTCGACTCAATCGAGAGGGCCAGGTTCGAATCCCGGCGCGGCGAGGCAAATGGGCGCGGCTCTTAATGTGTGGGGTGTGTTCACCTAGCAGTAAATAGGTACGGGATGTAACTCGAGGGGTTGTG
>NC_059292.1:2080000-2087500 GCF_017591435.1 Portunus trituberculatus | reverse complement strand
AATAAATGAAAATATATAAAAAATATATAAAAAAGGCTACCAACATTACCATATAAATAAATAAATAAATAAATAAATAAATAAAAAAAAAAAAATATATATATATATATATATATATATATATATATATATATATATATATATATATATATATATATATATACCAGAAAAAAATAATCATGCATACCAACGCCACAACTTCAAATTGGGTAGGGATACCAACACTACCAGAAAAAAAAGGAAAATGAAAAATCAGGCATACCAACACCACCACATCAAAATGGCCAGTGGTACCAATACAACCAGAAAAAAAAAAGAAACCAGGCATACCAACACCACATCAAAACAGCCAGAGGTACCAACACAACCAGAAAAAAAAAATAAATAAAAATAAAAATAAAAGGAAAATCACGCACACCAACACCTCCAAATAGCCAGAGGTACCAACACAACGGGATAAAAATAAACAGGGCTACCAACAGCATCATCGGGAAATTGGGGCTTACATCATCTGAACTAACAGTCCCTTAAATTAGACGTTATATTTAGCCCAGCAGGGAGTGAGGAAGCCCCGCCACGTGCGACACCTTTATATTTCAAGAGGCTTCGCGAAAAATGGATGGATATAACGATTTCTTATTCCTTCATCTTATTAAATTCTTCTCGTTTTTATCTATTTATTTATTTATTTATTTATTGCTGGGAAGGCTGGTATCTTGTTTTCTTTACTTGTTTACTTAATTGTTTTTGCATTTATCTGTGAAGAAGAAAAGAAGGAGAAGAAGAAGGAAAAGAAGAAAAGTAGGCGGAGGAGCAGGATAAGGAAAAAGAAAAGGAGGATTAGGATTAAGATTAGGAGGAGGAAAAGAAGAAAAAAAGAAGAATAAAGGAGGAGGAGGAGAAAGAAAGATAGAAAGACAAAAGAAGAGGAAAAAAAGAAGAAAAAGAAGAAAAGAAAATTGTGCTAAAATGCAAAGATTGAGTTTTAAGTTTAAGAATTTCAGATTTGTTTTGTTTTGTTTTGCTGTGAGTGAGAGGGACACTGGCCCACCACACCTACACGGGAAAAAAAAAAATAAATAAATAAAAACACAGAGGTCCGCTGAGGGAAAGGTATGAATAAAAAATAGAATAAATAAATAAATAACTACATAAATAAATAAGTTAAGTAAAATGAAATGAAGCAAACAAAAAAATAAAGAAAGAAAATAAAGGAATGTGAAAAAAGAGGCAATCCAGATAAATAAGAGAGAGAGAGAGAGAGAGAGAGAGAGAGAGAGAGAGAGAGAGAGAGAGAGAGAGAGAGAGAGAGAGAGAGTTCTACTGCTACTAAAACAACAACAACAACAACAACAACAACAACAACAACTACTACCACTACTACTACTACCACCACCACCACTACCACCATCACCACCACCACCACTACTACTACTACTACTACAACTACACTGCTAGAAAAGCTAGGCCCCTTTGCACCGTGGGCCGCGCTGATGAGCCTCGCCTGACTCACTCTCCTGATGGTGATGACGATGGTGATGATAGAGCAGAGGGAGCGACACGGGCAGCGCTACCAACCACCTGCCACTCTATGCCGGGGGTAATTGTGGTAATGGGTCAATTAGGCAACCATTACGGACGCTGCTAACCCGGAGTGAAGTACAGCGTAATGAGTAAGGGAAACCCACGACCAGGGCTGCCAACATGATTACTAACGAGGGGTATAATCAGGAGTACCAATCTTATACATGATAGAAACTCACGACCAAGGCTGCCAACATGCTAATTACTAACGCGAGGTGTATTCAGGAGTGCCAACCTTATACCTTATACTTTTTTTTTTTTGAGCGGAGGGTGGGGGTCGGGGTGAAGGAGGATGTTAGAAAGCGGGGGTGATAGGAAATTGTGATATGCTGAGGAAATTGATAGAAGGGATAGAATGTCATTGGGTACTACTACTACTACTGTACTACTACTACTACTACTAATATTATTACTATTACTAATATTACTGCTACCATTACTACTACTACTACTACTACTACTACTACTACTACTACTACTACTACTACTACTACTACTACTACTACTACTACTACTATTACCACCACCACCACCACCAGTGCTACTACTACTACTACTACTACTACTACTACTACCACCACCACCACCACCACCACCACCACCACCACTACTACTACTACTACCACCACCACCACCACCACCACCACCACCACCACCACCACCACCACTACTACTACTACTGCCACAAAATCAGGTTAGGTTTTAAAAAATTTCCCTCGTGATATATTTCCCAGTACAATTCTTCCTCACCTAACTTTCCTCTTTCTTTTTTCTTATTTCCTCACTCTCTTTTTTCCTTCCCAAGACTCCCATCACACACACCATTATTATTATATCCCCACCACTCAAGGCTACCAACTTTTCCCGGGACTAAAAAAAAGAGCGCGAAAAAAGATCAAGGTTGCCAACACTTCCGAGGCACAAAAAGGAAAGCAGAGAGAGAGAGAGAGAGAGAGAGAGAGAGAGAGAGAGAGAGAGAGAGAGAGAGAGAGAGAGAGAGAGAGAGAGAGAGAGAGAGAGATGCTGCTACTACTACAACTACTACTATTACTACTACTACTAACTACCATCACCACTACCACTTCATTAAGGAATCAACTACTACTACTACTACTACTACTACAACTACTACTACTACTCCATTAAGGGTCATTAGGTCATTAGTGGAGCAGCCAGTCCCTGCATTAAGGCAATCACAGCAACCACTATCTAAATTAAGGTAGAGTTAGTCACCGCACCAACCTCTCTCACATTAAGCACTTGTTTCCTCTCTCTCTCTCTCTCTCTCTCTCTCTCTCTCTCTCTCTCTCTCTCATCCCTTCATCTGTCCTTCATCCATTTTTTCTTTCCCCTTCTGCTCTTCCTCCTTCCCCACCTCAGATCTTTCCCCGCCTCTTATCCTCCTTTTCTTTTCTATTTTTCCCCTTGGCTTCTTCGTGCCCAGTTCCCTTTCACCCTCCTTCCCTGTTCCATTTTTTTTTCTCCTTTCCTTCGTCCTCTTTTCGGCAAATAAAAACCGAACGGGAGCAAGCCAAGATAGACGTGACACAAAGTTCGTTCTTCGTTACCCTCTCTCTTTCTCTCTTTCCCGCTCAAGATAGCAATGACCGCTAACCCCGCCCCACGTTTACGCACAGCGGGGCCTCCTAACCCTCCTACCGCGAAGGTTAAAAGACAAACAGGTGCAGTGAACACACACACACACACACACACACACACACACACGGTAGCTCAGTGGTTAGAGCGCTGGCTTCACAAGCCAGATGACCGGGGTTCGATTCCCCGGCCGGGTGGAGATATTTGGGTGTGTCTCCTTTCACGTGTAGGTGCTGTTCACCTAGCAGTGAGTAGGTACGGGATGTAAATCGAGGAGTTGTGACCTTGTTGTCCCGGTGTGTGGTGTGTGCCTGGTCTCAGGTCTATCTGAAGATCGGAAATGAGCTCTGAGCTCGTTCCGTAGGGTAACGTCTGGCTGTCTCGTCAGAGACTGCAGCAGATCAAACAGTGAAACACACACACACACACACGAGTATCAGTGAAACAGCGAGGAGAGCACTTATGTGTTGTGAACTCACTCTCTCTCTCTCTCTCTCTCACTATTTTCTTCCGTGCAATCAGCGTTCAAATCTAAACATTTTAAATTGTGTGTACGAGTGTGTTGAGAGAGAGAGAGAGAGAGAGAGAGAGAGAGAGAGAGAGAGAGAGAGAGAGAGAGAGAGAGAGAGAGAGAGAGAGAGAGAGAGAGAGAGAGAGAGATTTGTGTAATATCCTGACGTTCTCAAGTATTTTCATCCTTTGATGATGATGATGATGATGATGATGGCGGTAAAAATAACTGGTGGATAAATGATTACGTCCACAATGAAGGGATTAAGTGAGAATTATGACTGAACACTAACGTCACCATTATTATTGTTATTACTCTCATTATTATTACCACCACCACCACCACATCCACCACCACCACCACCTCGCAAAGAATAACTAATTAAACGAGGAAAAGAAATAAACAGATGAAAAAAAAAACGAAATTAATAAAAAACAGCAATAATTATAATAAAACAAACAAGACCACAACCTTTACACCACCACCACCACCACCACTACCTCCTCCTCCCTCAACCCTTTCACCCACGTCTGCCCCGCCCCACCAATCACCCCAACCACCCACACACCCACCACAAAAAAAAAAAAAAACGCGTCACCACCACCACCACTTATATTCTCCCTCCCCTCACCACCACCACCACATCATTCCTTCACTCTCAACCACCACCACCACGGAGGCTTGCGAGGCACCGTCCTGGGAGAGTGCCAAGGCTTGTGACCCAGCTCCTCTCTCTCTCTCTCTCTCACCCCCCGCAAACAGTCCAGTGCACACACCTGCGTCCCTTCACGCCCCCACACCTCAGATCTACCCTCCCCACTCCACTCCTCCCACTGCGACACCCCACCACCACCACCTCTGTCAGTCCGCCACGCACCACGCACGCGCACTGCCCTCCTACTCGCCCACACTACCCTCAAGCGCACACACACACACACACACACACACACACACGTCTTCATGGTTTACATTATACATCCGTACGCTTCATACATACACACATATACACGCTTATTAGAGGTGAAGGGAAAATCAAGAGCAAGAAACTTAAAGAAGGGATTTAAACAAGATAATGAGATGATGATGATGATAAAGGAAGAATAAAATGAAAATAATGATGAAAAAGATAATGGCAAGGAGGTGGAAAATGAAAGCAAACAATTGAACAAACATACAGACATACACACAAACGTACACACAGTACATACACATCACGCTTCATCAGAACACATATCCCCTTTAGTCACGCTCACGACACACACACACACACACACACACACACACACACACACACTAACACACCTCAGTCACGTGATGGTTGGTTGCCAAGTCACCTGACGTGCCACACCTCCTCTCACCTGACCTTACCTTAGCCCACCTGTAGCCACCTCAACTCACCTCACCTAAGCTCACCTCAGTCCCAGCTAGCCCAGCCCTTCCCGCCACGCTTATTCACCTGTTCTATCTGTAATCTCCACCGCTCTACCGCCACCATCACCACCACCACTATAACTGCTACTATTACTACTATTTTTGTTGGTATTATAACTTCAACAATAATATTTACAACTTCTATTGTTGCTCCTACTTCAGAAACGAGAATAGCAGCAGCAGCAGCAGCAACAACTACTATTACTGCTTTTGTTAATTCTACTATTTGAACAACAAAACAATACTACTACTAATAACAATAAATACTGGTGTACTACAAAAAAAAGACAACAAAAGCAACAAGAGCAAAAATTACTATTACTGCTACAGCTACCCATAGCTATTCACAATATATCACCATTTAAGCTGTTCGTGAAGAGAAAGGTTAGGTTAGGGTAGGTTAAGTTCAAACAATCAACTTCTCTTGCACAACCCTAAGTTAATGATGTCTATTGCAATCTAATCTATTCGAAAACTCACGCAAATGAACCTAATCTAACTCCATATAGTCTTGTCTCATCTAATCTATTCCAAACGGACCTAATCTATTCTCACTTTGTCTAATATCACCTAATCAAACTTCAACTCAGCCTCGTCTAAGCAAACTTATTCTAAACTGTCAAACCCTAACTTAACCAAAGAGAAGGCAAGTCAAACCTAACCTAACCTGATCTAACGTCGACCACACCAAACCAAATGAAACTAAATATAAAACAAACACACACACACACACAAAATAATAATAATAAAAAAAAAAAAAAAACAATAAATACAAAACTACTAGACCAGATCGAACCAGAAGGGACCACATCACACCACACCAACCCACACCATACCAAACCAAACCAACCCACACCTAACCTCTCTACAATGGCCCCTGGGAGTGGGTCTGGCTGTGTGTGTGAATGGGGGCCCGGAGTAATGGATGGGTGTCAGATCTAGAGGCGAAGCGTATAGTCAGTCCTTGTCCTTGTGTTGATCAGCAGAAACCCCGGCAATATTCACTCACCAAATCAATGACACCACCAATGAGCTACCGTGTGTTTCGAAGCCAGGAGCCGCCTTAGAGTAGACACGCCGTGAACTGAACATTACACCAGTGACACGACGCCATGAAACCCAATTAACGTATCTGACTTTTGCATGACGGTGACGATAACACATTCAAAGGGAGCGAGAGAGAGAGAGAGAGAGAGAGAGAGAGAGAGAGAGAGAGAGAGAGAGAGAGAGAGAGGATAAGAGGAGGAGAGTAAGACAAAAATAGGAGATGAGACGGAGAAACCCGCATGACTATTTTTTTCTTTCTTTTTTCGTACCAAACAATTTTCCTACGCCCCAAAATAAACAGGACGGAGGAGGGAAAGTCCCAGGTCAACGAGGAAAGAGAGGAGGAGGAAGAAGAAGAGGAGGAGGAGGAGGAGGAGGAGAATGTAGATTGGGGAAGGGAATTGGGAGGGACAGAGTTATAGAGAGAGAGAGAGAGAGAGAGAGAGAGAGCAAGCAAAGGGGGGGGGAGTAAACAGTAAGTAAGGACTGCCATCATTTTTTCTACTCTTTCTCTCTCTCTCACTTCCGACTTGGTACAATTATATGCTTAAATTTAACTCGTTTTGTTGGACGCCACGGTTGCTGAGGGAATGAATAGCGAGAGAGCATGGTTACTGGAGGAGGAGGAGGAGGAGGAGGAGGAGGAGGAGGAGGAGGAGGAGGAGGAGGAGGAGGAGGTGGTGGTGTAAAGTGATCTGAGGTAGAGCACTAGGGACAGGGAGGAGGAGGAGGAGGAGAAGGAGGAGGAGGAAGAGGAAGAGGAAGAGGAAGAGGAAGAGGAGGAGGAGGAGGAGGAGGAGGAGGAGGAGGAGGAGGGAGGGATTGCATGCTGGGGACAAGAGTGGAGAAACAGAATAGTGGAGAATGAGACTTGGGGAGAGAAAGATGGAGGATGAGGATGAGGATGAGGAGGAGGAGGAGAGGGAGAAAGAAGAGAAGGAGGAGGAGGAGGAGGTTGAAAGTCAAGGTTTGGAGGAGGAGGAGGTGAAGGATACATTGCGGGTGGCTGAGGGAGATATGAAGCAAAAGAGAGGAAAAAGGAACAGAGAAGGGCGGCATGACGGTGCTGGAGGAGTAGTAGGAGGAGGAGGAGGAGGAGGAGGAGGAGGAGGAGGTAGTGGTGGTGCCTACACTCCCACAACTTTAAGTCTCGTTTCTCTCGTAGTGGGGAACAAGTTTAACCTCTCCTCCTCCTCCTCCTCCTCCACCTTACCCCCTGGAGAGACATCTGGGTTCTGGCTTGAGTCCAGGTGAGGAGGAGGAGGAGGAGGAGGAGGAGGAGGAGGAGGAGGAGGAGGAGGAGGAGGTACCCCGTTAGTGTTTTAAAATAT
>NC_059292.1:2072500-2077500 GCF_017591435.1 Portunus trituberculatus | reverse complement strand
AAGAAGTGTGGTGCGTTTCAACATGACTTCTACACAACACCATCTCATCAGCACCAGTATTAGTCTTTGTTGGTGCTGTCTTCCCCTTCATTCATTGCTTTGTAAATAAGAAATCAGGTAACAACATTAATAAGAGAGAGAAGTGTGGTGCTTTTCAACATGTCTTCTACACCACAACATCTTGTCAACACCAGTATTAGTCTTTCTTGGTTCTTGTTTGTCTTTCATTCATTGCTTTGTAAGTAAGAAATCAGGTAACAACATTAATAAGAGAGAGAAGTGTGGTGCTTTTCAACATGTCTTCTACACCACAACATCTTGTCAACACCAGTATTAGTCTTTCTTGGTTCTTGTTTGTCTTTCATTCATTGCTTTGTAAGTAAGAAATCAGGTAACAACATTAATAAGAGAGAGAAGTGTGGTGCTTTTCAACATGTCTTCTACACCAGTATTAGTCTTTGCTGGTGCTTCCTTCCCCTTCACTCATTCATTCATTCATTCATTCAGGTAACAACACTAATGAGAGAGATATGTTGCCACTGACCCCATGACCTCCATACCACCTGATCAAGTGCAGTACTGGACAGGTGTTTGTTGCGTGCACTGCTGGTCACAATGCCACAAACACCTTTAACTTTCACTCACCACACGCTAAGAAGTCTCTCTTCTCTACCGAACTATGAGCCTCGTATTCTTAATGTTCGTTTGTCAGTCTGTATGTCGGTTTCCATTTCTCTGCCACTATTTTTCTTTTCTAGTCTTGAGAAGACCCGCACAACTCCTTCGAAAACATATTGAAAGTTGTAGAGGCAAGAGAGGGCAATGAAATACAACCTAAACTATCACAATAACTATAAAAATTAATTAAAAACCCGCACAACTCCTTCGAAAACATATTGAAAGTTGTAGAAGCAAGAAAAGGCGGTGAAATACAAGCTAAACTGCCACCACAACCATACAAATCAATTTAAAACGCTACAATTACAATCAAACCTATTGAAAGTTGTAGAGGCAAGACAAGGCAATGAAATACAAGCTAAACTATCAAAACCACAAAAAAAAAAAAAAAAAAAAAAAAAAAAAAAACACCTAAAAAACGCTTCAGCACCTAAAAACCCATTGGAAATTGTAGAGAAACAAGGCAACACAATGAAACACTTAAAAATACCACAAATAAAAAAAAACAAACCTTAAACTATCACTACAACACACACACACACGGTAGCTCAGTGGTTAGAGCGCTGGCTTCACAAGCCAGAGGACCGGGGTTCGATTCTCCGGCCGGGTGGAAATATTTGGGTGTGTCTCCTTTCACGTGTAGCCCCTGTTCACCTAGCAGTGAGTAGGTACGGGATGTAAATCGAGGAGTTGTGACCTTGTTGTCCCGGTGTGTGGTGTGTGCCTGGTCTCAGGTCTATCTGAAGATCGGAAATGAGCTCTGAGCTCGTTCCGTAGGGTAACGTCTGGCTGTCTCGTCAGAGACTGCAGCAGATCAAACAGTGAAAGTGAAACACACACACACACACACACACACACACACACACACACACACACCGCGTAGTGTAGTGGTTAGCACGTTCGACTCACAATCGAGAGGGCCAGGTTCGAATCCCGGTAAGCGGCTAGGCAAATTGGTAAGTCTCTTAATGTGTGGCCCCTGTTCACCTAGCAGTAAATAGATACGGGATGTAACTCGAGGGGATGTGGCGTCGCTTTCCCGGTGTGTGGAGTGTGTTGTGGTTTCAGTCCTACCCGAAGATCGGTCTATGAGCTTTGAGCTCGCTCCGTAATGGGTAAGTGGCTGGGTGACGAGCAGACGACCGAGGTGAATCACACACACACACACACACACACACACACACACACACACACACACACTAACCACTTCCGTACCATAACGCATTTCTTTAATCATTCAGCCTACTATCTGGTGATTTTACAAAACTTTAAAAAACTTATGAGGGGATGAAAATAGTGAAGACTCTGGCCATTAATCTTCTAACCTCCACAGACCCTTCCTGATGTAAACAAAATCGTCTAATCACACACAAAACTCACGGTAGAAATGCATCCACGTACTGAAGGAATTAAAAACACACTACAAATTCAATAAAAACCAATAGAAATGAACAGAAGAGCCAAACACACTGTAAAACCTTAGAAATACAAACCTGAATATTTTGCAACACGTGACACAACACTTAACCAGAGCCGAAGATGTGAGGAAACGTGAAGTGGTGCAGGTGGTGGAGGTGACACGGTACAGACAGGAGGGTGATTAGCTTAACAGGTGCAGTGAAGGGAGGCTGCAGGTGTGATCTATTTAGGCAGTTGTGGGAACATGTGCTAAACAAGTGCGCAAGGTGGTGAGGGGAGCGAGAAACGAGGGCAGAGAGAGAGAGAGAGAGAGAGAGAGAGAGAGAGAGAGAGAGAGAGAGAGAGAGAGAGAGAGAGAGAGAGAGAGAGAGAGAGAGAAAGTAATTAGGCCAAAATATGTAAGGTAAATAATATAAACACAGGCAGGAGATAAGCAAGGTGTGTGTGTGTGTGTGTGTGTGTGTGGGAAAGGAAGCCAAACAAATAAACAAGCAGATTATGGCAAGGAAAACAAGAAAATCAAACACCTAAACATACAAACACACTATCAAAACTGATTTCACGAGAGAGAGAGAGAGAGAGAGAGAGAGAGAGAGAGAGAGAGAGAGAGAGAGAGAGAGAGAGAGAGAGAGAGAGAGAGAGAGAGAGTAAAAGCAGAACCTCATTGCTACCGGGAAACTCCAGAACATTCGAGTACGCGCGCGCGCACACACACACACACACACACACACACACACACACACACAAACAGGCAAGCACGAAGTTGGCACTGCAATAAAAATCAAGTGCTTGAAGGTTGGCACTTGTGTGTGTGTGTGTGTGTGTGTGTGTGTGTGTGTGTGTGTGTGTGTGTGTGTGTGTGTGTGTGCAAGTGCCATGTAATATGAGTCCTTCAGAGAAATGCAAACACACACACACACACACACACACTAAGGGGAAGCCAGAAAACAAACATGACTAAGAGTGTATGAAGGAAATGAAAGAAGAAAGGAAGGAAAGAAGGAAGGAAGGAAGGAAGGAAGGAAGAATGAAACAAAAATACAAGACATCGGAGAGGAGGAGGAGGAGGAGGAGGAATGAAGGAATATGAGAGTTAGAGAAAAGGAAAATTAGAGAAAATAGAGAGAGAGAGAGAGAGAGAGAGAGAGAGAGAGAGAGAGAGAGAGAGAGAGAGAGAGAGAGAGAGAGAGAGAGAGAGAGAGAGAGAGAGAGGATGGACGATTGTTACTATTATGCAACAAGAAGGAGGAAGAGGCGGGGCAGGAAGAATAGAAGAAGAAGAAGAAGAAGAAGAAGAAGAAGAAGAAGAAGAAGAAGAAGAAGAAGAAGAAACAACAACAACAACAACAACAACAATAGCATATCCACCACAACAACAACAACAACAAGTACTAAAACTTAACTAAAGTAATACCACTCTCTCTCTCTCTCTCTCTCTCTCTCTCTCTCACCCTTCGCAAACATCATCTTTATTTCACTTTTCCTCCTGTTTTTCTTTTCTCTCTCTCTCTCTCTCTCTCTCTCTCTCTCTCTCTCTCTCTCTCTCTCCCAGCCTGACCTTGACCCGCGGGCCTGACTGAACTCTAACCTTCATGCCGCCATGGTGCTCAAACACCAAATAATTCTGTGGCCCGGACTTGCCTGCCTCTCCCTTCCCTCTCACCTCTCCCAACACACCCAGTTACTCTCCCTCCCTTTCCTGACATCTACTCTACACCCAGTTACTCTCCTCTCCCTTTCCTGACATCTACTCTACAGCTTCTCTTATTAACCCCTTCAGTACCACGACGCGTTTCCATATTCATTCTGCTTACAATTTGGTGATATTCTACAGCTTCAGAAACTCATGTGAGGGATTGAAATTGTGAAGACTCTGGCTATTAATCTTCTGGCCTCCATAGACCCTTCCTAATGCCAATGAAATGGTCTAATCGTACACAAATCTCAAAGTTAAAATTGTGTCCCAGTATTGAAGAGAGGGTTAATATTGTTTTCTCGTTCTTGTTCCCATCTCATCTCTCCCAACACACTCAGTTTACTCTCCCGCCCTTTTCTGGCATCTACTCAGCAGCTTCTGTTATCAATACTGTCCTTTTAACGTGTCTTTCTTCTCTCTCTCTCTCTGTGTTCCCTCTCACTTTTCTATCATCTATACAGCTTCTCTCTTCCTTTTTTTTTATGCCTCTTCCTTCTTCCTCTCTCTTCTCTCTCACCTCCCCCGTTTGTTTCATATACTATACAACTTCTCTTATCATTTTGACTTCCTTGTTACGTAATCTTTAGAATTTTTTGCCCCCCCTCTCTCTCTCTCTCTCTCTCTCTCTCCACGACTATTTTCCAAGGCCACAGAGATGAACAGACGGGTTTTGAAGAGTGTTTATCATGCTTATCATGTCTATATCTTGTTCACGTCACTACAACTGTATAAACACGCTACATAAACCTGTCATTTCAACTCTATACAGACAGTGTTTTGAATGAGGTGGGAGGTGAAGGAAGGGGACGAAAGAAGAGTGAAGAGAGGGGATGGATTAAGGAAGAGAGTTGATAGAAAAAAAAAAAAAAATGGTATGTAAAATAATGTTATGGTTCTGCCTCTCAGTTCCTCTCAGCTCCCCCAACTCCCCCTTTAAAAATACTCCAGTCCCCCCAGTTTCCATCTCCGTTTTCTTTGATTGTCCCTGATTCTTATTCCCCGCTGGTTCGGTTTCACTCTTTGGAAAATCGTGGTTCTTTATTTATTTCCTCGCGTTTCAGTATCCAGTGTCTCTCTCTCTCTCTCTCTCTCTCTCTCTCTGAATCGAAGTGGGATACTCAATGATCCTTTTTCATGAGAGAGAGAGAGAGAGAGAGAGAGAGAGAGAGAGAGAGAGAGAGAGAGAGAGAGAGAGAGAGAGAGAGAG
>NC_059292.1:2067500-2070000 GCF_017591435.1 Portunus trituberculatus | reverse complement strand
CCACTCATACGTGTCCTAACTTGTTCCCTGTACTAGAAGAACGGTGTTATTTCCTGACTAGAACCTGGAACAACTCTCTGCTAAACCTCTTAACTTGTCAATATTTTCCGGGTTACCTCAATCCTTCACTTCTTTTACTGCCTCTATTTCCCTTTCCTTCGTCAGGCAGGTGCTCTGGTTTCCCTTCCCTGACTTAACCTTGTAATATTTCTTAGCCATACGTATAAACCTATTAATATTTTTCAAGTTACCTCAAATCTTTAATTCTTCACCTCCTCCACTGACTCTCTTTCCTTCGTCAGGTAGGTCTTCAGATTTCCCTTCGCTAACTTATGACCTGTAACACTTCTTAACATAATCTTTTGACCTATTAACATCTTCTACAAATCACAACAATCCTTTACTTCCTCACTCCATCTAATGACTCTATCTCCCTTTCCTTCGTCAGGTAGGTGTTAATTAAGACTTCCCCTCCCTAATTTAAAACCTGTAAGACTTGGGACCTGTAACCTTTCTTAGCCAAATCTTTTACCGTATTAATATCTTCTACAGGTAACAACAATTAATTCTTTACTTGCTCACTCCCTCTGATGACTCTATCCCCCCCCCCTTCCTTCGTCAGGTGCATGTTCAGATTTCCCTTCCCTGATTCAGAACCTGTAATATTTCTTAGCCAAACACATACACCTACTAGTATCTTCTACAAGTCACTTCGGTCCATCACTTGCTTGACTAAACGTACTTCCATCTCTTCGTCAGGTAGGTATCGTGAACTCCCCTCCACTCTTCCACCTTTCCACTTTTTCTTTACCATTTCCACCTCCACTATTCCCTCTCTACCTTTTCTAATTGCATCTTCCCTCCATCCATTCCACCCTTCTTTCTCTACCATTTCCAGCTTCACCAGGCCTCGTCTCTCCCACCCAGCGTTGCCTCCTTCAGCTAACGGGCACAGCAAGGCCTCCCACCCACACCAACAGCCTTGACCTCCTTTCCTTTTGACTTTTTACCCGGTTTCCCTTCGATAGAATCCTGTATGTTGTTTATATATTTATTTGATCAAAGCGTCTTGGTTCGTTCTCTATTGATGTTTTGAGAGAGAGAGAGAGAGAGAGAGAGAGAGAGAGAGAGAGAGAGAGAGAGAGAGAGAGAGAGAGAGAGAGAACAGATGGAGAGAGACACAGACACACACACAGACACACACACACACACACACACACACACACACACACACACACACACACACACACACACACACAAGGTCACTCTCTTGAACTTGCTGACCCGACTAGACAACACACACACACACACACACACACACACACACACACACACACACACACACACACACACACACACACACAGAAAGAAAGAAAGGCAGAAGGAAAGCGCATGGAAATAATAAATGAAGGGGCAGAGTCGTAAAATGAAATGAATAATGGCACGAGAGAAATCAGAATTATCTCAACATTAAATTCAACGAGGAAAGTGAGAGAAATTATGAGATCCAAGACGAGAGAGAGAGAGAGAGAGAGAGAGAGAGAGAGAGAGAGAGAGAGAGAGAGAGAGAGAGAGGTTAATAACAGAAAGTGACACAAAAGAATTCTGTGTCCCTTCCTCTCTTCTCTCCCTAACCTCCCACCGCCCCCTCTCTCACTCTCTCTCCCCATCTCACACAGAACCCGTCCCTCTCCCCCCCACCTCTTCCCTTCCCTTCCCTCCCCACGCCTCCTAAAACAACAGTAGGTGTGAAACAGGTGACTCGAGTTATATCACCGTGTGTGTGTGTGTGTGTGTGTGTGTGTGTGTGTGTGTGTGTGTGTGTGTGTGTGTGTGTGTGAAGTAATATTCTTGCTGTTCTTATTACGAGTGTTTATACAAATACAACCTGCCTGATGACTATTCTCTATTAATAACAACAACAATGGCGACGAGGAGGACACTGACAACAAGAAGGAGGAGGAGGAGGAGGAGGAGGAGGAGGAGGAGGAGGAGGAGGAGTAGCAAGGGGTCATAACTACACTGACAACAACACTGCAAAGAAAACGGAACAAGAAATATGAGGAAGAGGAAAATGAAGAGGAGGAAAAGGAAAAAGAGAAGAGAAAGGAAAAAAAAATGAAGACGAAGAAGAAGAAGAAGAAGAAGAAGAAGAAGATCAATAATAACAACAATACCCCCACCACCACCACCACCACCACCACCACCACCACCACCACACAACAACAACAACAACAACAACAACACGTGCCATTGTTGTCCGCGGGATCAATAATGATTAACAAGGGGACAACTAATTACGCAGGTGTGTGTGTGTGTGTGTGTGTGTGTGTGTGTGTGTGTGTGTGTGTGTGTGTGTGTGTGTGTGTGTGTGTGACCGGCCACTCAGGGGAATTAATCCTTTCGGTACATTAGTGGCTAAAATTCTAGGACCGTTTTTCTTTTTCTTGTTTATTTTTATGGATTGGGACAGGTGGAGGTGTGGAAGGGTGGGGGAGGG
>NC_059292.1:2057500-2065000 GCF_017591435.1 Portunus trituberculatus | reverse complement strand
TGTCCCTCTCCTGCGTCACAATCTCAACGCAACACCCACTGGTCACCAATACACTGTGCCAACTTATACGGTGCCAGGGATGATAAAAAGACCCTTAACTCTCTCTCTCTCTCTCTCTCTCTCTCTCTCTCTCTCTCTCTCTCTCTTCTTCTTCTTATCGTACGCATTCTAGTTTATTTTTTCTAATTTCATAACATAAAGACTTTTTCCTTCTGTTTTTCTTATATTTTCAGTGTGTCCCTCTCTCTCTCTCTCTCTCTCTCTCTCTCTCTTCTCATTTTTCTGTTTATATTTCTTTAATACAGTTTGTCTCCCCTCTCTCTCTCTCTCTCTCTCTCTCTCTCTCCCAGGTGTTGTCCAGGTCACTTTTATAAACAGCGACGTGCATTGTGCCAGCTCATCGCATCCGCACAAGAGGTCAGAGGTCAGAGGTCAATGGCGGGGCGTAGGCGGGGCGTGGGCGGATAGGGCGGGGTGGAGGTGGAGGGGGTGGCAGTGCTAAGGGAATGCAAGGTGTCGGGTGTCGCAGTGAGAGGTTAAAAGGTCACTGGCGTCTTGTTTGGATCACACAGCCTCAGGGCCAAGGGTGAGCAAGAAGGTGACATCTGATACTACATTCTGTCTTGCCTCCACTCCTCCCCCCTCTCCCTCACCCTCCATATTCTTTTCCTCCTCCTCCTCCTCCTCCTCTTGGCACTATCACACAAAGGATCACAAAGGAAGGACAATCTGCAGTGTTACTCTTGGGTCCATATCCTGAAACACTTCCGCGCCTCACAGCACCTTCACTATTTTCAAAGGGCTCTCTAGTTGAAGTGACACGGGTTTTTAAGGGTGTTTCTCTAGTTCTAGTGAAATGTTAACAAGTTCTTTGCACTATTAACAGGACAAATGTTCCTTTTAATGGGTCTAGTAGAAGTGACACGGGTTTTTTTAAGATGTTTCTGTAATTCTGGTAACATGTTAACAAGCTTTCTGCATTATTAACAGGACAAATATTCTTTTTAAAAGGCTCTAGTTGGTGACACGGGTTTTTAAGGGTGTTTCTGTAATTCCAGTGACATGTTAACACATTTTCTGCATTATCAACATGACAAATACTCTTCAGAACTCAGCTAATCGTCTCTGTGGTCTGTTTTCAAAGGCCTCTAGTTGAAATGACTCGAGTTTTTAAGAATGTTTCTATAATTCTAATGACAAGTTAATAAGCTTTCTGCATTGTTGTTAATATTGTTGTTGTTGTTAATGTTGTTGTTTTGCAGATTTTCATTTTTTTGTTATTGTATTTGCTGAAGAGCTTACTTATTTATTTATCTATTCTTTTGTCACTCTCGGTGTGTTCTAAGAGTGTGTGATGTTTGGTAGTGAAAGTTGAAGGATTCTCCCCGTCTAGTCCGTCACTGTATCTTGCTCATTGTAGTGTTATTAAGTTCTTGTATTTCTTCTTTCTTATCAACCGTCCACTATTATTTTCTATTTCACGCATTCTGGTTTCAATTCAAAGTTGTAGTATCAATTGTAAGTTCCTCTATTTCTCTTTTTTTTTTTTTTTATATCAACCGTCTATGTTTCTCCTTTTTTTTTTTTTTATCAGCCGTCTACTCTCTCATTATCTATTTAACTCATTGTGGTGTTCATTCAAAGTTGTAGTGTTAATTGTAAGTTCCTCTATTCCTCTTTTTTTTTTTAATATCAACCGTCTATGTTTCTCCTTTTCTTTTTTTTTTTTTGATCAGTTGTCTACTCTGTTGTTTTCTATTTCACGCATTGTGGTGTTCATTCAAAGTTGTAGTGTTAATTGTAAGTTCCTCTATTTCTTCTTCTTTTTCTTTTTTTTTTATCAACCGTCTATCTGTTTCTCCTTTTTTTTTTTGTTTTATCAGCCGTCTACTCTCCATTATCTATTTAACTCATTGTGGTGTTCATTCAAAGTTGTAGTGTTAATTGTAAGTTCCTCTATTTCTTCTTCTTTTTCTTTTTTTTTTATCAACCGTCTATCTGTTTCTCCTTTTTTTTTTTTGTTTTTATCAGCCGTCTACTCTCCCATTATCTATTTAACTCATTGTGGTGTTCATTCAAAGTTGTAGTGTTAATTGTAAGTTCCTCTATTTCTTCTTCTTTTCTTTTTTTTTTATCAACCGTCTATCTGTTTCTCCTTTTTTTTGTTTTATCAGCCGTCTACTCTCCCATTATCTATTTAACTCATTGTGGTGTTCATTCAAAGTTGTAGTATTAATTGTAAGTTCCTCTATTTCTTCTTTTTCTTTTTTTTTTTATCAACCGTCTATCTGTTTCTCCTTTTTTTTTTTTATCAGCCGTCTACTCTCCCATTATCTATTTAACTCATTGTGGTGTTCATTCAAAGTTGTAGTATTAATTGTAAGTTCCTCTATTTCTTCTTCTTTTCTTTTTTTTTATCAACCGTCTATCTGTTTCTCCTTTTTTTTGTTTTATCAGCCGTCTACTCTCCCATTATCTATTTAACTCATTGTGGTGTTCATTCAAAGTTGTAGTATTAATTGTAAGTTCCTCTATTTCTTCTTTTTCTTTTTTTTTTTTATCAACCGTCTATCTGTTTCTCCTTTTTTTTTTTTTTATCAGCCGTCTACTCTCCCATTATCTATTTAACTCATTGTGGTGTTCATTCAAAGTTGTAGTATTAATTGTAAGTTCCTCTATTTCTTCTTTTTTTTTTTTTTTTATCAACCGTCTATCTGTTTCTCCTTTTTTTTGTTTTGTTTTTATCAGCCGTCTACTCTCTCATTTTCTATTTATTTATTTATTTGTGGTGTTCATTCAAAGTTGTAGTATTAATTGTAAGTTCTCCTATTTCTTCTATTTTTTTCTTATCAATCGTGTACCTGTCTCTTCTTTTCTATCACCCGTCTCTCATTTTCTATTTCTCTCATTGTAGTGTTCATTCAAAGTTCTTCTGGTTTTTTTTCTTATTAGTTTTCGTGTCCAGTTTTTATTCTTTTTCTTTGACTTTCTTCTCTTCTTTTCTTTCTCACTTGGTTTGTTATGTTTACGTTCAATTATTTTTCTTTACTTTTTCTTTACTTTTCATTTGGTTCATGTTTGTGTGTTGGTCTTCTTTATTTTCTTGCCTGCTTACTCCTCCTCCTCCTCCTATTCCCTCTTTTTTCCTCTTCCTTCATTTCATCTCCCTCACAGCTCCTCCTCCTCTTTCTCTTCCTTCGCCTTATCTACCTCATGCACTCCTCCTCCTCCTTCTTCTCTAACTACCTCTTCCTCTTCCTCCAAAATACTTCTCCAAATTCCTTTCACTAGCTTCCCTTGCAGCTCCTCCTCCTCCTCCTCCTCCTCCTCCTGTGCATCCACGTACACAACGCACACACAACATGACATTCACCAAGCGTTGACACTTTCCCCCACAAACACAAGTAGTCACACGTAGATTACACATTTCCTTTTCACTCTCTACTAAAATTCCATGTGATTTTTTAATATCACATGGTTTCGCCTTTTTTCCTGCCAGCCTCGGCTGGAGGGAGGGGTGGGTGGGGAGGAGCCTTCTACTTTGCCGTCCTGTCTCTACCACTGATATTTAGTAGAGTCTCCACAAACAGCCTAGTAAGGACCTAAGGGTCTGTTGCTGTTTGTCTTCCTTCTTGTATTCTCTCCGTTTACTATCTCTCAATTTCTCTTCCTTCTCCTTCTCCTCCTCCTCCTCCTTGCTACGCCACAATCTCTCAGCTGCGCCGCCGCCACCACCACCACCACCACCTCCTCCTCCTCCCTAAAGCCATTGTCGTCATCCGGCCGCCAGGCACAGACGCGTTATCTACACAGAGCGCGTCGAGAAAGAAACACGGTGAAGATAACCTCCTTTTTATTTGCCTTTATTTTTGTTCGACGCCAGAGCAGATACGAGGAGGAAGAGGAAGAGGAAGAGGAGGAGGAGGTGGAGGAGGAGGGGGAGGAGGTCTTTTTACATCGTTTTCCAGAACGATACAGTAATTCCTTTGCAACATCAACAAAAAAGGAGGACGAGGAGGAGGAGGAGGAGGAGGAG
This sequence comes from Portunus trituberculatus, assembly GCF_017591435.1. Classification (NCBI taxonomy): domain Eukaryota; kingdom Metazoa; phylum Arthropoda; class Malacostraca; order Decapoda; family Portunidae; genus Portunus; species Portunus trituberculatus. The sequence goes on along the minus strand of NC_059292.1, from coordinate 2,060,964 downwards.
GAGGAGGAGGAGGAGGAGGAGGAGGAGGAGGAGGAGGAGGAGGAGGAGAGGTGCGAGGGATTGAAGGAAGGTTAAGGGAAGATGAGGAAACAAGGCGGGAAGATTGGAGGGATAAAGCTAACGTGAAGAAGAGGAGGAGGAGGAGGAGGAGGAAGAGGAAGAGGAAGAGGAGAATGAGGAGGAAGAAGAGGAAGAGGAGGAGCTTTTAACTGATCGACTCACTGACTAAACATAAATCAACGAAAAAACCGCCACCACCACCACCACCACCACCACCACCATCACCACCACCACCATCACCATCACCATCAGCTGCAGGTTCCCGCCACACCAGGGCAGAGGAACACCGCGGGATGACGTCAGGACTCATCTTGAAGGCTATTGGTCATGCAGGAGGAGGAGGAGGAGGAGGAGGAGGAGGAGGAGGAGGAGGAGGAGGAGGAGGAGGAGGAGGAGGAGGAGGAGGGAAAGGTCACGGTAACATTCTGGCTCACTCGGCACTCCAGTATTCCAGCGTAGATAGATAAAATGTTTGACGCTCTCTCTCTCTCTCTCTCTCTCTCTCTCTCTCTCCTATATAAGTAACCCTGCCAACACCCTAACTAACCCTTCCTCACTTATCTTGCACCCTGCCTTACACACCCTAACACAATCTTACACCCTAGTTAGCACCCTTCCTTACACCCTTGTCTTCCTTTGATTAACACCCTAACTAACTCTTCCTCACTTATCTTGCACCCTCCTTTGCATCCTAACACCCTGTCCAGCACTCTTTTTTTAGCACCCTTCCTTAAACCCTACCTTGCATCCATCCTTCACCCTGCCAGATACCCTTTCTCATAATGTGCAAAGTCCAGTCACCTTGCTATACGTACACCCTGCCAGATATGTTGCCTCTCACCCTGTTTCAATGTTTTAACTTCCTTCCTGGCATGATCTGACTTACTCCCTGCCTCCCTGCCTGCCTGTCCCCCACAATGCCTTACACACTGGCTTGTTTTATTCCTTGCCAAGCAGTTTATATCTATGTACACCTTCCCAGACAGTAGTAGTAGTAGTAGTAGTAGTAGTAGTAGTAGTAGTAGTAGTAGTAGTAGTAGTAGTAGAAGCAGTAGTAGTGGTAGTTTATTGGTGGGAAAATTTTGCCACTAACACAGAAATTAATAAGTTTTTTTTTGGGGGGGTCCCATTTATAACGAACATCATAAGATTGTACGGAGGCAAACCCAACACACACACACACACACACACACACACACACACACTGGCCAGCTCTCACAACCCCAGTAATGAAGACAACGACCTGGTTTCCTCCCCTCTCTCTCTCTCTCTCTCTCTCTCTCTCTCTCTCTCTCTCTCTCTCTCTCTCTCATTTTCTTGCAACCTTGACCAGCTTTTCCTTCTCTCTTTTTTTTCACCTTTTTTTTTTTTAATCTTCTTCACACGAGATAAAAAAAAAGACGAAAAAAGTCCCCTTGATTTAAACACACTTGCTATTCTGATCCTGTACTGTGTGTGTGTGTGTGTGTGTGTGTGTGTGTGTGTGTGTGTGTGTGTGTGTGTGTGTGTGTGTGTGTGTGTGTGAGCAAGCGCGCTTTTCATAGATGCTTAAAAGTGTGTCAGTGCATCTCTCTCTCTCTCTCTCTCTCTCTCTCTCTCTCTCTCTCTCTCCTTCGCATCAGCTGCAGGCGTAATATACCATTCCTCTCCCCCCCTTCTCCCTCGTCTTCCTCTTCCTCTTCCTCATCCTCCTCTTCCTCCTCCGTTCCCAGGGCGCTATCAGACCCAAAATGATGCATGAGGGAGAAACGTGCGGCGAAGAAGAAGAAGAAGAAGAAGAAGAAGAAGAAGAAGAAGAAGAAGATGGAAGAGGATGGTAATGACAAAACAAGTGCATGAAGCAGTTTTAGATGGAGGAGGAGGAGGAGGAGGAGGGGAAACTAATGGGTTTAAAAATATGAAGAAGATGAAATGTATGGACACGAACATGAAGAAGAAAATGGAGAAGAAAAAGAAGAAGAAGAAGAAGAAACAATTAGGAACATCAAACTTATCTTCATTTCAAATATCTTTTCTTCTTCATCTTCTTTTTCCTTTTTCTTCTTCTTTCTTCTCTTTCATGTATTTTTCCTCTTCCTCCTCCTCCTCCTCCTCCTCCTCCTTCCTTCACAATCAGAAGCAAACTGTGTCTCCCACAAACAATGAACCAACCTTGTCTTTTGTTCCTTCCTTCTTCTTCTTCTTCTTCTTCTTCTTCTTCTTCTCCACCTCCTTCCTCTCCTCCTCCTCCTCCTCCTTCTCTTCCCCGTCTTCCTCTGCTATTTGTTACACCAAAGAAAACAGGGAACGGACCAGTTAGCGCTCACCAACTCACTAATTCACTCTCCCTCCCTCTCCCCTCTCTCTTTCCCCTTCCTCTCCCTTCTCACCTCTCCGCCCTTCCCTCTCCTCTCCTTCCTCTCACCTCGCTGGAGTTATTGACGCTTCTGTTGTTGTTGTTTATGATGGTGGTAGTGGTGGTGGTGGTGGTGGTGATGAGGGAGTGGAATGCAGGGGGTGGATAAGGGGAGGGAATATTGAGTGGTGGTGGTGGTGGTGGTGGTACAGTTTTAATCTAATGAACTAATATTATTTTTTTTATGCTTTTAATCACAAGGTTTTTTTTCTCCACGTAAACACCTGTTGAACTGATGAAAAAAAACATTATTACTACTATTATTATTATTATTATTTTCATTACTATCGCTGTTGTTGCTGCTGCTATTAGAATACTCGTGATGCATTCGAGAAAGGCGGTGCAGAACTGAACACTAAGGAAAAACAAGCAGCAGCTGACATGTTGGCCCTCGTAACACTGTTCTGACACGAGAGATGGACAAGATTACTCACACATCAACAACACCAATTACTACAACTACCACCACCACCACCACTACTACTACTACTACTACTTAAAATACTACTAACTACTACTACTACTACTACTAATATTACCACCACCACCACCACCACCACCATCACCCAACACAAAATACAGAAGTCACCCCTTGTAACCACACTCACTTCCCCATTTTCTCTAACGTAGGAGGCAAGAAGAAAACGGGACGTGCTCTGGGAGGGAGGTAAATATAATCACTATGACACCCCCCTACACTTCCACCACTACCTCCTCCACCTCCTCCTCCTCCTCTTCCCCTTCGTTAGCTATAAGGAAAAAAAAAAAAAAAAAAAAAAAAAAGAGGAGGGAAAAAATGTGAAAATTACCCGGAAAAAATGAATGCACAAACTTTGCCTCAAGATTACGGGGAAAGTAAGGCCATTTTTTCAGACTTTTTTCCCTTTTTTTTTTCCAGGAGGCGTTAAGTGGATGCAAACCAGGGAGGGAGGAAAGGGAAAGGAAGGAAGTGGTGGTGGTGGTGGTGGTGGTGGTGGTGGTAGTAGTAGTAGTAGTAAAAACAGCAGCA
>NC_059292.1:2042500-2052500 GCF_017591435.1 Portunus trituberculatus | reverse complement strand
ACATATATTTGCACGAACACACACACACACACACACACACACACACACACACACACACACACACACACACAGGAGTGTGTGTGTGTGTGTGTGTGTGTGTGTGTGTGTGTGTGTGTGTGTGTGTGTGTGTGTGTGTGTGTGTGTGTACAGATCCACTTTTACTGACTCATGGGAGGGTATCTTCGTTTACATATGACTGCAGCTCATATGACACACACACACACACACACACACTAAAAGAGAAGGCCGTAGCAACTAAAGATCTATTTTTCCTAGAGAGAGAGAGAGAGAGAGAGAGAGAGAGAGAGAGAGAGAGAGAGAGAGAGAGAGAGAGAGAGAGAGAGAGAGAGAGAGAGAGAGAGAGAGAGAGAGACCCGGGTCAACTCCTCCCTTCCTCCCTTTTACCTCCATCCTACCCCTACTCCCCTCTAGTAACACAACCCACGTCTTGAAGGTTACCCTAGAGAGAGAGAGAGAGAGAGAGAGAGAGAGAGAGAGAGAGAGAGAGAGAGAGACTATCATATTATTCACTGCTTTGTTTATTAATAGCATTGTCAGATCAACGTGTGTGTGTGTGTGTGTGTGTGTGTGTGTGTGTGTGTGTGTGTGTGTGTGTGTGTGTGTGTGTGTGTATGGGCCTTGAAGCATTGTCACAAAAAACCCAACAATAGTCCATTCACCGGCGCGTGTTACACACACACACACACACACACACACACACACACACACACACACACACACACACAGATGGCACATGCATAATTAGGCACAAATTCCTACAAAAAAGAAACATTCACAGCATATCAATTACATTCTCTCTCTCTCTCTCTCTCTCTCTCTTACGCAAAACTAATTTAATGAAAAGTCTATTCAGAGTGAGCAGGAACTGTAAAGATAGCAATAACTTCTTCTTTTCTTCTTATCATCATCATCATCATCAGCTTCGTTAGTATTTTATTCCTATTATTGTTCTTGTTGGTAGTAATAGATGCATATGCACTCGTCTGTAGTAGAAGTGGTGGTGGTAGTAGTAGTAGTAGTAGTAGTAGTAAACACGAGAAAAATAAGAGTAATTTTGTAAGTAGTAGTAGTAGTAGTAGTAGTAGTAGTAGTAAAGCAATAGCAAAAACAGCATTGTCACCACCACCACCACCCAACAAGCAGCACACATAACACACACCACCGTCAGACAGTCCCCAATAAACAAACAAGGGGGTGGGGGGGTGCAGGTGGCGGCGGGGGCGGCGGCTCACCAGGTAACTTACTCAAGACACTGACTGGCCTGCCCACACACGGAATCCAGGCCAGCGAGGAGGCGGAGGAGGGAAGGGGAGGGAAGGAGGGAGGAAGGAAGGAAGGAAGGAAGGAAGGAGGAAGAGAGAGATTGGAGATGAAGAAAATAGGAGGAGGAGGAAGGAACGAAGGAGAGAGAGAGAGATAGAGAAAAACAAGGAAGGAAGTAGGAAGAAAGATTGGAGAAATGTAGAAAGTAGAAGGAAGGAAGGAAGGAAGGAAGGAAGGAAGGAAAGAAGGAAGGAGGGAGGGAGGGAGACAGACAGATTGGAAAGAAGAAAACGGGAGTAGAAGAGATAAAACGAGGAAGGAAGGAAGGAAGGAAGGAAGGAAGAAGAAGAAGAAGAAGAAGAAGAAGAAGAAGAAGAAGAAGAAGAAGAAGAAGAAGAAGAAGAAGGAGGAAGAAAACGTGATGTGAGGGGAAGGAAGACAGGGATGAAGGATAAATAGGAGAGGTGAGGAAGAAAGAGGAAAATGAGGAGGGAAAAATGGAAAAGTGATAAAAGTGAGGGAAGGAAGGAAGGAAGGAAGAGGAAAGGAGGGGCTGGGCTGAAGTGAGAGGTGGGTGAGGGAGAGGGAAGAGAGGAGGGAGGAAGTGAGGGCTGTAGGAGTAGAAATGAAGAAAATGAAATAAAAGAAAGAAGAAAGAAATGAAAGGAAAACAAGAGAAAAGAAACAAGAATGAGTAAATGATGATGAGAGAGAGAGAGAGAGAGAGAGAGAGAGAGAGAGAGAGAGAGAGAGAGAGAGAGAGAGAGAGTATGGATTATGATGAAGAGGAAGAGGAGGAGGAGGAGGAGGAGGAGGAGGGGACGACCATGACATAGTTGGGGTCTTTAATTAACTGCCTAACGAGAGGTAATGGTTCCCCCCACCCCCTCCCTCTCTCTTTTCAACCCCCCTCTGTTCCCCTTCACCTCCCCCTTTCCTCCCCCCCGTAGAGGCAGTAATAGCAACGAGGTGCCTTATTATTATTATTATTATTATTATTAGTAGTAGTAGTAGTAGTATTTTCCCAGTTGAAGGCAAGGAATGGGATGGAATGGGACTCTCTCTCTCTCTCTCTCTCTCTCTCTCTCTCTCCTTCTATCTCTATTTTGTTCTCCCTCCATTTTTATTTCCTCTCCATCACCCTTTTCTTTTTTTTTTTACTTTTGCACCTTATATTCTCTCTCTCTCTCTCTCTCTCTCTCTCTCTCTCTCATTTCAAGGTGAATTATTGATCTCGTCTCTAGATTATCAAATATTTAGCCCTTATTTGCTTTATTTTTAGCTGCTCTGCCTTCATTCTCTCTCTCTCTCTCTCTCTCTCTCTCTCTCTCTCTCTCTCTCTCTCTCTCATTAATAAATAGTTACGAGGTATTTAGTTTATTTACTCTATTTTCTGTGTCTTTGCTTTCATCTCTTCTCTCTCTCTCTCTCTCTCTCTCTCTCTCTCTCTCTCTCTCTAAATTTACGTGTTACTTGCTTTATGTTTTCTTTTCCTTACTTTACTTACATGTGATTCTCTATAACAACCCCCACTCCCCCCCCACCCTCTCTCTCTCTCTCTCTCTCTCTCTCTCTCTCTCTCTCTCTCTCAATTACCCCGCGAGTCTAAGCTTCTTGTGTGTCCCATAATGATTCCCCCTGTGATATTACCCCAGGGATGAAGAAGAAGAGGAGGAGGAGGAGGAGGAGGAGGAGGAGGAGGAGGAGGAGGAGGATATGGAGAAGAATACAGAGGTGATGATGATAATGAAAACGATAATGACGGAAGAGAAGGAGAATAAGAAGAATAGGAAGAAGAAGAAGAAGAAGAAGAAGAAGAAAGAAAAAGTAGAAGAGGAAGAAAGAAAGAAAGAAAGAAAGAAAAGGAAAGAAAGAAGGAAGGAAAAGCGAGAGGAGAGAGAATGGCAACAATAATAAGATTCAAAACTTTTGGCGTCGCAATAACGAGGTCATATGGCGCAGTCAGAGAGAGAGAGAGAGAGAGAGAGAGAGAGAGAGAGAGAGAGAGAGAGAGAGAGAGAGAGAGAGAGAGAGAGAGAGAGAGAGACCACGCAGTAATATGGCGCATCTCACTGCCTGAACTGAAAATGATCGTAAAATAATAACATATTCTCTCTCTCTCTCTCTCTCAACGAAACTCATCCACTTAAAGCAATAAATAAATAAATAAATAATGAATAAACAAAAACAAACATATAAAATAGTAATAAAACCAATATGTGTGTGTGTGTGTGTGTGTGTGTGTGTGTGTGTGTGTGTGTGTGTGTGTGTGTGTGTGTGGAACCTGATGCAATGGTAACAAAAATCCCTACCATTAGCCTACTACTACTACTACTACTACTACTACTACTACTACTACTACTACTACTACTACTACCACTACCATCACTTCCTTAGGTAACTTTAGAGTTTAGGTCAGGGTGAGGGAGACGTAGTAGTAGTAGTAGTAGTAGTAGTAGTAGTAGTAGATAAGGAGAGGAGGGAGAGAGGAAAGGAAGGAAGGAAGGAAGAAGGAAGGAAGGAAGGAAGGAAGGAAGGAAGGAAGGAAGGAAGAGAAGAGAAGAGAAGAGAAGAGAGAGAAGGGAAGAGAAGGGAAGGGAATGAAGGTAGATAGAGAAAAGAGGGAGAAAGGAGGGAAGAAGGAAGGAAAATAAAGGAAGAAATAAGGAAGACAGACACGTAGGAAAGAAAGAATGCAGAAAATGAATAAATGAAGCAAAAATGAGGAAAATTAAGGAAGGATGAAAGGGCAACACATGAGAGTGGAAGAGAGAATAGGAGGAGAAATGTAATAAAAGGAGATGAGAGAGGACAATAAAGAGAGAGAGAGGAGGATAAAGGAGAGGAAAATTTTGAATGAAGGTGGATAAAAGAGAGGAAAAAAAAACGAGGAAATTGAAGAGAAGGATAGAAGAGAATAGAGATGGAAGAGAGGAATAAAGAAAAGTGAGAGAGGAAATGAAATGTAAAAAAAAAAAAAAAAAAAAAAAAAAATTCGGATTGGAAAGAAAATAAAAAAAAATAATAAAATACACAAAAACACTCGAAAAAATAAAAAATAAAAACGAAAAACAAAACACGATTAAATAAACAAAAGAAAGAGAAAGAAAGAGGTTTTGATTAGATAACAAACAAAGAAAGAAACAAACAAAGAAAGAAAAGGAAAGGAAAAAAATAAAAATAAATACGTATTTATTTACCATTTCTCTATTCCACCCAAACATCCCCCCCCCCCGATCTCTCCCCACTAGCGCCCCCTCACACTCCTCCTTTCTTCCCCCACCAGCCTCCTCACACCCGCATTGCTCTTTCACCCCCACAAACACCCTCTCCCTCCCCAACACCCTCTCCATCACCCCCACCCCAACTAGCCTCCACACACCCTCTTTCCCAGCCACCCCCTATTCCTCACCAGCTCCCCACACACCCCTCTCCCTCCGCCAGACACCCCCAAACCCCCTCTCCCTCCACCAGACACCCCCACACCCCCCTCTACTGCTTTGTTTCCCTTCCCTTCTCCTCCCTTCCTCCTCCAACGCCTCACCTCAAAACTCACTCAATATTCCTGTTTGCGTTATGACAACAGCGGCGGCGGAGGAGGAGGAGGAGGAGGAGGAGGAGGAGGAGGAGGAGGAGGAGGAGGAGGTGGTAGAGATTCAGTATTTACATTCTTTTCTGTCCCTCCTCCTCCTCCTCCTCCTCTTCGCTTCATCCCTGTCCAGCTTCACTTTTATGGCTTGCATATGATTGTAGAAGGAAGGAGGAGGAGGAGGAGGAGGAGGAGGAGGAGGAGGAATTAAGGTCTAAAGGTAGGAGGATAAGCAGTAAAACAAAGAAAGCGGAAGAAAAACAGAAGAGGAGCAGGAGTGTGGAAGAAGAAGAAGAAGAAGAAGAAGAAGAAGAAGAAGAAGAAGAAGAAGAAGAAGAAGAAGAAGAAGAAGAAGAAGAAGAAACATCACCATAAGAACAACAGCAAGGGAAGAAGAAGGAGAAACAATAGGATGACAAGGAGACGGAAGAGGAGGAGAAAGAGAAGGAGGAGGAGGAAGAAGGAGGAGGAGAAAGAGAAGGAGGAGGAGGAGGAGGAGGAGGAGGAGGAGGAGGAGGAGGAGGAGGAGGAGGAGGAGGAGAAGGAGGAGGAGACGTCATCCACCCAGCAGACACAGTAAACTCGAGACACCCATGTTACATTTCCTTTGCGATGTTCACTACTTGCCCACTAAGAAAACAAAAATAACAATAAAAAAATAATAAAAAACAAATAAACGTAAACTAAAGCATAAACAAATAAAAAAAAGAATAAATAAAACAGGAAACTCGGATCACCACACAATTAAAAGCAAAAAAACAAATATACAAATAAAAAAAATAAAATAGAGGCCAGGTCACCATAAGACAGCATTCCATTACAGCCGAGGTGCACAATCGGGCGAGTCAGGTGTAATGGTTGGGACAGGTGCGTGATTCATGGCCCGCTACTGTACGCACTCACACGGGCTAATCTGACCGTGGTGAGGTGCGTGTGTGTTTGCTAGGAGGAGGGATGGGAGAGGGAGGGGAGAGAGGGAGGGGAAGATGGAAGGAAGGAGAGGGAGAGAGGAAAGGGAGAAAAGGGAGAGGGAAGGGAGAGAGGGGAAGGAAAAGGGAGAGGGAAGGGAGAGAGGGGAAGGAAAGAGGAAAAGGGAGAGGGAAGGGAGAAAGGGGAGAGAGAGAGAGAGAGAGAGAGAGAGAGAGAGAGAGAGAGAGAGAGAGAGAGAGGTAAGTGAATGACCTGCCAACACGCGTGCCACCACACCACCACCACCACCATTGCTATGTCACTTGTTGGGGTGAATAGATGTGGTGGTGGTGGTGAAGCAGGTTAGGGGGGGGGTGAGGGAATGGTATGGTTTCTGTGTAAATTCCTACCTCCACCCCTACCCCGCCTTCCCCCTCCCGCCCCCAATGAAGGTTAGCTAATGAGTAATACGACCCAGATTAGATTATTCAAGTGTCTCTATCTCTATCTCTTGGTAATAAAGGTGTGTGTGTGTGTGTGTGTGTGTGTGTGTGTGTGTGTGTGTGTGTGTGTGTGTGTGTGTGTGTGTGTGTGTCTAATCTAACCTAATTGATTCAACTCTCACGTTCTTGGTAATAAGTGTGTCCATCTTAACTCAACCTAACCTAACCTTACCTAACCCAAATAATTCAGCTGTTCGCCTTTCTTGCTAGTAAATCTGTTCACTTGAGGAATTTTATAACATTCCTCTGCATGTTTATTTATTTTGGTTTTCATTCTCTCTCTTGTAATTGAAACGCACACACACACACACACACACACACACACAGTAACATCTTTTAATTCACGGTTTTCCCATCCTCTAAAGTAAACGTGTGATTGGTACGTGAGTAAACATGATATCTTCACTTGAGGCTAAACTTTCCCTTCCACCTCACCCACACAGACACACGAGATGGCCACTGGAGGACATGTTGCTATTCTTATCCTATCACCGACTTCACTGTTTCTGTCCTGCTGTGTTCCAGTCTTGAAGGGGTTAAGTCTCCCCTCTGATGTCTTCTCTCTCTCTCTCTCTCTCTCTCTCTCTCTCTCTCTCACAGTTTTACCTTGCCTCACTTGTGTTTACTAGAAGATTTATTAGCCAGGATAAAATAGAAAAGAGTGGTAGAACAGTATTACTCGCTGTAGTTTTGTTTCTGCTCAGTAATACAATCGAGTAAGGAAGGAAGAAGTATTGAAGAGTAACGCAATCTTAACTCCTTCAGTACTGGGACACATTTTGCCTTGAGATTTGTGTACGATTAGACCATTTTATTGACATCAGGAAGGGTCTAAGGAGGTCAGAAGGTTAATGGCCATAGTTTTCACTACATAAGTTTCTGAAGCTGTGTATAATCACCAGATAGTCACCAGAATGAATATGGAAACGCATCAGATTACAAAAAGAGTGATCGTGTAATTCTAACGCCTGTGGTTTCATTTCTGCTTAGTTACGTCATCGAGCCACTTAAATAAAGGAGTGATTTTGGAAATAGGACACATTTTAAAGCCACTACTGACAACATAAGGGAGTGACTGAGTGAGTAGCATCAATACTTAAATACCTAAAGCTTTTTCCAGGTCAATTATATCATCAATGGTCACTCATATCAAGCCAAGTGTAGTATCATCATAATCATACAGCCAGAAAGTTAACCCTTCAGTACTGAGACACATTTTTATCTTGAGTTTCGAGTACGATTAGACCATTTTATTGACATTACGAACGGTCTATGGAGGCCACAAGAGTAATGGCCACAGTCTTCACTATTCTAATCCCCACGTAAGTTTCTGAAGCTGTATAAAATCACCAAATAGTAAGCAGAATGAATATAGAAACGCGGCCCAGTACTGTCACGGTATACTGAAGGCGGTTAAGGCAGTGACAGGTATGTATACGTTACAATATCTCTTACTATGTCCCCAAATGTTACACGGTTACACGCGAGGCTGAGCGGAGGATACTGGGACATATGGAGCGCGGTGACAGTAATGATCCCTAAAATATTTCTTACCGTACTGAATATGAAAGAAACAGCTGGAGTATATACGTAATCTTTCCTTAGTGCATCCTTCACTCTCGAAATGAAAAGAAGAAACAAAAACAACAATAAGAAAAAAATAAGAAAAGAGAGATAAAGAAGGAAAGGAAAGACCAATATATCAAACCTAACCTAACCTAACCTATCCTAAGCAGTACGTGACAGAGCCAAGAGGGAAACAATTACGTACAGGTGAAAAGCAAGACAGGTGAGAATATAGCTTAGTAAGAGACGGAATGCCAAAACCGCTCTCTCTCTGTGTGTGTGTGTGTGTGTGTGTGTGTGTGTGTGTGTGTGTGTGTGTGTGTGTGTCATGTATTTTTAACTGTCATTTATGTAACCAGCTCTTTTTTTTCTTACAGAGAGAGAGAGAGAGAGAGAGAGAGAGAGAGAGAGAGAGAGAGAGAGAGAGAGAGAGAGAGAGAGAGAGAGAGAGAGAGAGAGAATCCGTTGGTGTCTAAGTTTCCCTAAAGTTTGTAGAGGAGAAAAACAAGAAAAAAAAAAGAAAAGAAAAAAAAAGAGCAAATTCAGTGTTGGAGGTGACTTGATACTTCACTTTTGACGAGGAGGAGGAGGAGGAGGAGGAGGAGGAGGAGGAGGAGGAGGAGGACGTAAAGGAAAAAATAACATTAAATTTTCCTCACAAGCTTACTATGAAAGCTTTTATACGGGACAAAGGATGGATGAGAGAGAGAGAGAGAGAGAGAGAGAGAGAGAGAGAGAGAGAGAGAGAGAGCCACACACTCGTAACATGTTCGCTCATCTGCCGCCAGTCAACACAGGACCAGCGGAAGATGAGTGGTGTGAGGAGGAGGAGGAGGAGGAGGAGGAGGAGGAGGAGGAGGAGGAGGAGGAGGAGGGATAAGAGACTACAATAACAACGCGAAGATGGAAGAAAGAATACTGATAATGGTGACAATGATGATAATGTAATAGTAATACAACAACAACAACAACAACAACAACAACAACGAAGAAAGACAACACCAACACCAACAACAAAAACAAACAGACAAACATACATACATACAGACATGACAAATCTACAAAGGTATATATAGTTACATACAAAAACACGTCTCAATCACAAGAAAGGAAACTCATCACACATTACCTGCCCTTCCCACCTCAGCTCTCTCTCTCTCTCTCTCTGTTCCTGCGTGACCACATTCTTGCTCGCTAAATGCCTGGCCCACTCACGCGTATCCTTCGTGTGGTCAACCCGCTCACGTAACACCCACACTGCGCCGCCGCCAACAAAATTACACATTACCACAGAGAGAGAGAGAGAGAGAGAGAGAGAGAGAGAGAGAGAGAGAGAGAGAGAGAGAGAGAGATGGTGTGTCCAGGAGGTGTTTGCAAAGAAGACAAACGTAAGGTAAAGAGTACATCAGTATTTGCGTGCACTGGTGGCCATGCAGATTGCGTGCGTACTGGGGAGAAGTAATGGGAGGCGAGCTGCGTGAGCGTGCGGCAGCCACTGGGTGATGGGGAGTGGGTGGGGAGAGAGGGGTAGGGTGAGGAGGGGGGTGTATGAGAGAGATGGGTGGTGGAGGGAGGGGGCGTCTTACCTGTGCCTGCCAGGGATGATTTGAGGCACGTGGCGGCAGACCTCCAGCAGAGACACGCCAGCTGGGAGGCCGCTGCGGCAAGCGATGCAGCGTCAGGCATTGTCCTCCGCGGGACACACAACAAAAACAGCGAATTTCCTTCCTGTCTAGAGTCTGGCGGCAACGGCGGCGGCGGTGGCGACGGGGAGGGAAGTAAACAAAGCGAGACGGGAGGGCGGTGACGGTGGTTGATCGGGTGGACAGCAGGTGTTTGCGGGGCCAGAAGCAGCGGCAGCACCAGTCAGTAACAGCACCAGCACAACAATAGCAGCAGCAACAGCAGCAGGCGGTTGGGTAAGTAAGCTTAAGCCGCCGGGGTTCTGCTTACGAGGCACTGGCCGCCAGTTATCAACCAAGAACTGACAGACGAAGAGATGCCGCCGATGAGGACGCCGCCACCCCAGCAGCAGCAGCAGCAGCAGCAGCTCGCGGCCCGCCACCCAGCCGCGTCAACTGCCGTGTCCGCCAACATGTCGCAGGCGGCGCGCCCACCTGCTCCCACTCTCACTCACAGCCCCTCCCCG
>NC_059292.1:2025000-2040000 GCF_017591435.1 Portunus trituberculatus | reverse complement strand
AGCAAGTGTGTGTGTGTGTGTGTATTCACTGTTTGATCTGCTGCAGTCTGTGACGAGACAGCCAGACGTTACCCTACGGAGCGAGCTCAGAGCTCATTATTTCCGATCTTGGGATAGGTCTGAGACCAGGCACACACCACACACCGGGACAACAAGGTCACAACTCCTCGATTTACATCCCGTACCTACTCACTGCTAGGTGAACAGCACCTACACGTGAAAGGAGACACACCCAAATATCTCCACCCGGGGAATCGAACGGTTATCTGTGAAGCCAGCGCTCTAACCACTGAGCTACCGGGTGTGTGTGTGTGTGTGTGTGTGTGTGTGTGTGTGTGTGTGTGTGTGTGTGTGTGTGTAATTCATCACGGTCGTCTGCTGGTCACCCAGCCAGTCTTCCCCATTACGGAGCGAGCTCAGAGCTCATAGACCGATCTTCGGGTAGGACTGAGACCACAACACACTCCACACACCGGGAAAGCGAGGCCATAACCCCTCGAGTTACATCCCGTACCTATTTACTGCTAGGTGAACACACCCCACACATTAAGAGCCGCGCCCATTTGCCTCGCCGCACCGGGACTCGAACCCGGCCCTCTCGATTGTGAGTCGAGCGTGTTAACCACTACACTACGCGGTGTGTGTGTGTGTGTGTGTGTGTGTGTGTGTGTGTGTGTGTGTGTGTGTGTGTGTGTGTGTGTGAACAACGTAAGTATCTGTACAGTCTTTTTCTCTTTACTCGTCTGTATTAGCAAAATTAAATAAATAATTAGATAAATAAATAAATAAAATAAAAAGAAGAATAACTGAAAAAGAATAACAACGAAATAAAAGATAAATAAAAACAAAAAACAAAATAACATCAGAATCATTGCAAAGTCACGCGCGCCATCACACACACACACACACACACACACACACACACACACACACACACACACACACACACACACACACACACACACACACACACACGAGACGAGGAAACAAACACAAACACGTCGCCAAAATAAACAGAGCCGACAAACACAGTAACGAATACAAAATGGAAAGAGAGAGAGAGAGAGAGAGAGAGAGAGAGAGAGAGAGAGAGAGAGAGAGAGAGAGAGAGAAATAATAATAACTAACACACACACACACACACACAAAGACAATATGATATGAATGCATGCACAGCGCGTGGGAATGATGAATGAAATAAATGAAAGAAATGAAATAAATAAATGAATAATGGATGAATTGACAGCGCTGGTTGAATAATTGATGCGTCGCTGAGGAAGGATGGGCATTCTGCGTCACTCACTCACACACACACACACACACACACACGAGTAATAACACTCCTTCATGAACAAACAAAACAAAAACACCACCACAAATAATAATAATAATAATAATAATAATAATAATAATAATAAGGGGAACTATACATACAAGGAAAAGAGAAAGGAATAAACAAAGAGAGAAGCCAACACGTGTGAGGGACAAAATAAATAAAGGGAAGAGGCGAGCACAGGTAAGAGGAAGAGGAGAGAGGGAGAGGAAGAGGGAGAGTGGAGTAAATGGGAAAGGAAAGTCAAGGGAGAGAGTCAATACCTATGTTAGTTTTCCTCATCTCTCTCTCTCTCTCTCTCTCTCTCTCTCTCTCTGCCTCCAGGTGTATTGGTCATGGTGGAGAAACAGAGTAGAGTCGATTCTATAGTGTGTGGAGGAGGTGGAGTTATGTGGTGGTAGCAGTGGTGGTGGTGGAGTGGAGTGGTGGTGTAATGTCAGTCTATCGTGCCAGTGTGGTGTTGCTGGAATCTATAGTGTGTGTGTGTGTGTGTGTGTGTGTGTCATGCGTTACTCTGGTTTTATGTGTGTGTGTGTGTGTGTGTGTGTGTGTGTGTGTGTGTGTGTGTGTGTGTGTATACCTGCGTGCGTCAGTCGCAAGGAAAGATTGAACAGATAACAAAACTCAGAATACTACGATTTTTTTTTCCTTTCCCAAACTAAACATAAAAAAATGTTAAAAAAAAATGCGTTTATTAAAATGTTTCTTACGAAGCCGCACTATTTCTCAAGACTTGGGGAAGGTTGGCAGGAGGAAGGAAGGAAGGAGGAGGGAGGGAGGGAGGGAGGAAGGAAGGAATAGAGGGAGGGAGGGAGGGAAGAGATGGAGGTGAGGGAGGTAAGGTAGGGAGGGGTTACCGTGGCCAGCGAGGAAGGTCCGGTTTGTTAGTAAACACTAGACTAAGCCCGTTAATTCAAGCTATATTAGGGGTGGGTGGGCGACAGCTATGCAATAATTACCCTCAGTGACCACCGCCTCGCACGGGCCACCGCTCCTCACAGCCCCGCCAGCCCAGCGCCACCAGTAATCAAAACTTTTTCTCCAGGACAGAACTCGCAAAGACGGCAGCGGCGGTGGTAGTGGTGGTGGTGGGGGTGGTGAGGACGCCCACGAGGAGCAGCGTCCGTCCTCACAGCTCAACACCTGACATAACACTGAGCGACCTTTTCCAGCACCACCACCAGCACCAGCAGCAGCAGCAGCAGCAGCAGCCTCAGCCCGACCCGCCGTCCTCGCCCCTCCCGACCCCGCTGAAACACTCACTAACTCTCACGCTCTCCGAATCATTCCCACTGTTCTGCACGTTCTGCTGATTGATACGTGTCCCTATCGCTCCTGACACTCTCCCTGTGCTGAGTGATGAAGCAAGCGAGTAGTGGTAAGGCGGTGGTTCAGGCGCTGGGTGGGTTGTGACGAGCGAGGAAGATGAGAGCGAAGATGCAAGTTGACGTCAGCGGAGCATCCCCCGGGCCGCCAAGCCTGTGAGATTTAGCGCATCTGGCGTATAACAACAAAAGGAACGGAGGGAATTATTTTCAATTTTCATAATAACATCAACTCTTTTTCTCCTGATATGCTGTGCCACGCTCGTCAAGCCGCGGAGGTGAGAGGGGCGGGAAGAGGGTGTTTCCGGCTTGCCTCGCACTCACTGCCTCAACACCCGCATTCCTGGGACCGCCCTCAGTCTGCCCTCCCTCCTTCCCTGTCTCCCTCCCTCCCTCCCTTACCGCTACTCCGTCAGGGAAACAGGCAAGTCGTGAATGCTTAATTAACAACACACGACTGGCTGCTGCACCCGCCATTGCCTCCTGATAAGCGGGCAGGCAACAAGACATCAGCTGATACCGCGGCAAAACGCTGCTGGGGATTGGAGACTGGGGAGGTACAGGAGGCGTTCTAGGGGTGACTGGTGGGGGGTGAGGGGGCGTTTAGAGGCACTGCAAGCTTATGACTATCCTCTCCCCCTCTCCCCATCTCTTTCTCCCCCTCCCTAACTGCTCCACTTCAAGTCTCCGTTATAATCTTCCTTTTACAGACAAACCTCTTCACTGTTCACAAATCACACACGTTGCACACAAAATACAGCCCATATTTCATTAACTAAGTAACATTTAGGAACAATATACCTCAGAATCAGATGGGCAAGTCAACCTTTTTCTCCCCTCGACCCATAAACCGACAAACTAGCGAGGGATAATCACCACTATGAGTTGATGAGTAAGAGTTAAAATGTTCTGCACGTAAGGTTGTCTTGTATGTGTCAGGAGGTAATGTGTCTGTCAGCCTTGTGTTTTGGAGTGATGCGTGGTGTCTTGTATTAGCCTAAAAACACAATAATAAGTAGATAAAGTAATAAAATAGTGTCTTATAACTGTTTGAAGACATTTATCCCCATTTTTTATTTATACCATGTAGGCTTTTCAGGGAATTCATGGGCTAAAGGGGGTACTTTTTGTGGTACCTCCTATCTCAAAGCCCACCTGCTAGGAAACCGTTGCCCTGAGTGAGGAAGCCCAACTTACACTCGGACCGTGGACAGGATTCGAACCCGTGCGCTTGGAGATCCCTCGGGCCCCAAAGCACGCATGGTTCCACTGCACCCCGGCTAACTCTCGGACCTGCCAGGGGACTGCCAACTTAGTGAACTTTTTTTTCTTTCTTTTAATGTTGCTCTTACTCAGCTTTCCATTCATCTTACATAAAAAAATCTCCATCAATATAATTTTAGTTCCAGTTTTCTACGTAATGTTCTTTATTTTAGTTCTTCAGTGACATGTAGTATCTCAGGTTTCTAGTTTGTGGTTAATTAGTGCGTGGAAGTCACACTGGTCTCTAAAGGGAAGCGTCTCGTAACTCATTCAATAAAATTCTATCAACAATTGTCTACATAATGTTTTTAACCCCTTCAGTACCAGGACGTGCTTTCATATTTATTCTGGTTACTATTTATCGATTTTATACAGCTTCACAAACTCAAGTGAGGATTAACATAGTGAAGACTGACCATTAATTTTCTCACCTCTATAGAAGTATCCTGATGTAAATAAAATTGTTTAATCACACCAAAAATTCATGATAAAAATGCGTTCCAGTGCTGAAGCGGTTAAAGGAGGGATGTGTTAGCTGGGAACTTGTATCTCAGCATCAATGTTTGCGCCACATTCAGAAACACTTTCTTCTATCACGGTGACCATTTTTAAAGGCCACAGAGACAATTAACCTCTTCAGTACTGAGACACATTTCTTGAGATTTGAATACGATTAGACCCTTTTATTGACACTATGAAGGATCTATGGAGGGCAAAGATTAATGGCCAGAGTCTTCACTATTTTAATCTTCCACATAAGTTTTTGAAGCTGCATAAAATCACCAAATAGTAAGCACAGTGAATATGGAAACGCGTCATTGTGCTGAAGGGGTTAATCGAGTTCTAAAGATAATTTGCCCTGTTGATAATGCACAAACCTTATTGACATGGCACTAGAATTACAGAAACACTTAAAAACCCGTGTCACTTCAACAAGAGGCCTTTGAAAGTAGTGGAGGTGAGGCGCAGGTGTTTCAGAAGATGGGCCGTAGAATGACACTGGTCGCGAGAAGAAAGTGTTACATAATTTCAACATAACCTAAGCTGTTTCATTCGATCTCTGTAGTATTGGTGTTTTAAGCTTAAATTTTTCACTGCTAATCTCTCTCTCTCTCTCTCTCTCTCTCTCTCTCTCTCTCTCTCTGTGTTTGTTTACTCCACTCACTCCTACTTTTCTCCTTCAAAGTTAAGACACAAAGTTGGCACTGGAGTTTTTTTAAGGTGGTAACGATGCATGGCTTTCATTTCTCGACCACGGCAAGTCTGGACTCACGCAAACAAACTGTTCACTCGCTAAGTATACCGTGCATGCTCTAAGTAGTGACTGAATATTTAACTTATAAAATGGTGAGCAGTATAACCTTCTCTCTCTCTCTCTCTCTCTCTCTCTCTCTCTCTCTCTCTGCAGAAATATCAACTCGTAGAGATGTAAATGTTTGCCACCAGCTTCGCCTGTCCTCTCTCTCTCTCTCTCTCTCTCTTTACGAGCCAACTTGCCGCCAGCCTCGTAACTTCCCAGCCTGTTATGACTTGGAGTAGCTGGTGAATTTACGGCACGCTATTCACACCGCGCCCTGGAGCCACCCACGCCCTCCAGACATTCCCGATTTTGTTTGCAATATAGGACCATATTCTAAAACACTTTTGCGCCGCGCCTCGACTGCATTCTAGCCTCTAGTTGGAGTTTCAAGGGTTTTTTAATAATCTTTTTACGGTTCTGGTGATTTAATAATGAGATATCCACGTTATTCACAGGATAAACACTCTTGGGAACTTGGCTAATCATCTCTGAGGTCCTTGAAAATCGTCGTGGTGAGCTCCGTATTCAGAAACGCAATGCTCTCTCACTAGGACTAATTTCCAAGGCCACAGAGATGATTAGCGGGGTTTTTAAGAGTGTTTTTCCGGTTAATAAGGTAGATATCTTGTCAATGTGCCTCTAGAACCGTAAAAACACTTAAAAATACGCGTGTAGACTTAAATATAGCCTTTTGAAATAGTGGAGGTGAAGCACAGAAGTGTTTGAGAATACGAGCCTGAGACAGCAAAGGGTTTCTGAACAAAGGGCATCATACTTCAACTAACCTCTAAGTTCTTTTCGTTACACCTCTTCAATCGTTTCATTATTCCAGTATCTTTCCCCTACGGCCACTGCTCTTCCTCTACACACGCTCAGTCGGACGTGCTTCAGTGCCTCAATCATCTCATCTGCTGAGGTGGAAGACACAAAGCTCCACTGTTCCCACTCTTATTGTTTACTCGCACATTTCTTCCACGTGAGCGATCCACCTGTGATCTTCCGTGTAATTGTACCAGCAGAGTAATAAGGAAGTCTCCCCTCGTTCGCCTCATAAACCTCCACCATTCCAGTCTGCTTGCTCTCCTCCTGGCCAGGGCGACTCACAAAGGTGCCCTCCATGGATGTACTGTACTGCGCGGGTATGTAGATAGACACACACACACAGAGACCCATAACGGACATAGATAGATAGATAGATAGACATACAGATATATAAAGGAGATAGATATATAGATAGAGACACACAGACACATAACGGAGATAGACAGACAGATAGATAATGGAGAATGCATTTGCTATTCATTTTGGGAGTGCTGGTCAGTGGTCACCTGTCAACTCATTAGAACAAGGAATCAAATACATAAAATAAATATTAACCAACCAACAAACGAAAGTAAACAAACCACTAACTAAACTGTCATCAACGAAATGAATGAATGAATGAATGAGCAAACCAACACACAAGACAATGCTTATGTAAACAAATAAATATCAAGAACACTGAACTTAAAAAAAAACAAAATTAAATGCATTCTCAAGTCATAAGGAACAAACTTCACAAAGAAACACACAAAAAAAAAAAAAAAAAAAAAAAAAAAAAAAAAAAAAAAAAAAATCCGTGGCTCTTATGAAATACAAAATAACAATGTTTATGTATCTTTCCTTCCCCTGCGTCGCCTTCAGAGCAGCTCCAGCCACCCCGAGCCAGCCAGCCACTTAACCACCAACCCGGCCACCCATCCAGCCAGCGCCGCGGCCTGCATGTTGTAAGGCTGCTGGACTTTCACGTGACTTTGTGCTATAAATACTAGAACGACTCTGATTCCGGACTCGGTTTCCCCTTCACGTCTGACCACAGCTTGTCTTGGCGAAGGGCGACATCCACTACTTCACACACATACACACACGAAGAGAGGGTGATTGTTTTAGTGTTCTCATCAAACGTCCATTAGATAAGAGCTCCTCAAGTCTCGATGCTTCTCTTGTGCTTCAGTTCAAGTCGTAGGAAACATGCCGAGGGTTCCAGAGTTTACCAGTGAAGGGGATGAAGGACTGATGAGAGAGATACAGGTTAACTCTTGCACTAGTGAGGTGGACAGTGGTAGAATTGTCTGCTTCTCTGAGTTTTAAAGATGTAGCCGCGAGAAACAAAACCCATTCTTACGTTATGGTTTAAATGGAATTATATTTTTATGAGCTATAAGAAAGCTATATAAAAAAAGGATACGAAATAAAAAAACTTCCTCCTGATACCACAGAGGAAGAATGAAGAAGGGAAGGAAGGAGGAAAAGGAAGGAAGGAAGGAAGGAAGGAAGGAAGGAAGGAAGGAAGGAAGGAAGGAAGGAAGGAAGGAAGGAAGAAGAAGAAGAAGAAGAAGAAGAAGAAGAAGAAGAAGAAGAAGAAGAAGAAGAAGAAGAAGAAGAAGAAGAAGAAAAGAAAAAAGAAGAAAGAGAGAAAAGATAAGAAAAACAAAAAAACAAAAAGGAAAGGACAAAACAAATCCATCTTAACACCTGGCAAAAACAATCAGCAGGTAAACACGTCACTTGTTGGGAGGCGAGTGCTGGTAAGGAGTGAGCGGCTTTCAATTACAGGATTTGCATGAAGATGAAGTTCTGAATGATCCCCTTGAGGATTTGTGATCGTCCTCTGTGCTCCCCTGCCCCACCTACGAGTATATCTCCCACACTCCATTTCTGGCACTTGTAGATAAGTTTGACATAATCCTAGCGTTATTATCTTCTGACATTACGATATACTAACCCCTTCAGTACTGGGACACATTATTACCTTGAGATTTGTGTACGATTAGACCATTTTATTGACATTAGGAAACGTCTATGGAGGCTAGAAGATTAATGGCCACATTCTTCATTATCTTAATCACCCCACATGAGTTTTTGAAGCTGTGCAAAACCATCAAAACAGTAAGTTGAATGAATATGGAAACACGTCATGGTACTGAAAGGGTTAACAGTGCAAGGTTCTATGTAGAGGTGCTGTTAACGTAAGTGCTTTTGTATACAGATAGATAGATGGATAAATATCTATTGACCATGACCAATTATTAGTGCAAGGTTCTCCGGTTGTTCTATGTAGAGGCGCTGTTAACATGACTGGCTTAAAAACATGAAACACACTAAACATTTATCTATACAAACATACATATGAAACGCCTTGACCCCTTCAGTACCATAACGCGTTTCCATTTTCATTCTAGTGACTATTCGGGCATTTTATAAAGCTCTAGAAACTTACATGAGGGGATTAAAATTGTGAAGACTGTGGCTATTAATCTTCTGACCTCCATAGACCCTTCCTAATGCCAATAAAATAGTCTAATCGCCCAGAAATCTTAAGGTAAAAATGTATTCTAGTATTGAAGGAGTTAAGCAAACCAAACTATCTTACAAATAACACACGCGCGCGCGCGCGTACACACGCGCACACGCACACACACACACGCACACACACACACACACGGCCCGGTAGCTCAGTGGTTAGAGCGATGGCTTCACAAGCCAGATGACCGGGGTTCGATTCCCCGGCCGGGTGGAGATATTTGGGTGTGTCTCCTTTCACGTGTAGCCCCTGTTCACCTAGCAGTGAGTAGGTACGGGATGTAAATCGAGGAGTTGTGACCTTGTTGTCCCGGTGTGTGGTGTGTGCCTGGTCTCAGACCTATCCCAAGATCGGAAATAATGAGCTCTGAGCTCGTTCCGTAGGGTAACGTCTGGCTGTCTCGTCAAAGACTGCAGCAGATCAAACAGTGAATTACACACACACACACAATACACCGCGTAATGTAGTGGTTAGCACGCTCGACTCACAATCGAGAGGGCCGGGTTCGAGTCCCGGTAAGCGGCGAGGCAAATGGGCAAGCCTCTTAATGTGTGGCCCCTGTTCACCTAGCAGTAAATAGATACGGGATGTAACTCGAGGGGTTGTGGCCTCGCTTTTCCCGGTGTGTGGAGTGTGTTGTGGTCTCAGTCCTACCTGAAGATCGGTCTATGAGCTCTGAGCTCGCTCCGTAATGGGGAAGAGTGGCTGGGTGACCAGCGGGCGACCGAGGTGAATTACACACACACACACACACACACACACACACACACACACACACACACACACACACACACACACACACACACACACAGCAACAATAAAACACATACATCACACACACACACACACACACACACACACACACACACACACACACACACACACACACACACACACACACCAGTCACAATAAAACATATACAACATCTTCCCACATGAACTGGAGGAGATGTGAGGGAAAATCTGTTCATGTAATCCACTTAAGCCTTCCTTCCGTTACCTGGAGCGGTGCGCGGGAGTCACAAGGACGCGTGGGAAGCTCCTGACTTTTCTGTATATGATGTGGTGTGAGGAAAGGAAAGTCGTGGTATGAGAGTAAAGCCTGTATTCTGAAACGCTTTGCTCTCTCGCCATCACTGCTTTCCAAAGGCTCCAGTAAGAGATGGTCGAGTTTTTAAGGGTATTCTTTATGGTTCTGGTGATAGATTGGTAAGATTTCTAGTGTATCATAAGGAGAAACTGCCTAGAAAACAGTGCTAGTCGTCTCTGTGGCCTTGGAAAACTGTCGTGGTGAGAAAGCAAGGCGTTTCTTAATACGGTTGGTCTTAAAAGGAACATGCACGTCTCATGGTCTAATATATACTTCAGGTGAGAAAGCAAGGCATTTCTGAACAAAGTAGGTCTTAAAAGGAAGGTGTATGTATCAAGGTCTAATATATACTTTACTTTTATCGCATCCTTATGGCCTTGACCTTCCTCCTCACCATGCCGACCTTTATAACACCAGAACATTTCACTCGCTTGCTATTCCTTTTCTCCCTGTTCGCATTTCCAGCACTCCGATGTCGTCACTTCAACCCAGACAGTGATTGCCAAGTGTTGTTCTTTAATTCATTCAAGTCGTGCAGTTCTTTTATAGCACGGATCTCTATGACACCAGAGAAACACTTCAATGATTCACACAAGAGCCAATACACCCAATATTCATTTATTTTGTCCTACCTCATTTCCAGCGCACCAATGTCGTCGCTATTCCAGTCATGTAGTTATTTTATCGTCACCATTCCAGTCATGTAGTTGTTTCATAGCACGGATCTCTTATGACACCAGCAGAGCAACACTTCAATGATTCACACCAGTCATTTATTTTCTCCAAGCTCATTTCAAACACACCAAAATACTAACTTCAACTCAACAATTCTCAGCTCTTTCATTTCATTCCCGTTTTCTAACTCTGTCCCATCCACCACCACCGCCGCCACCTCCAGCTGCGTGGTTTCAAGGGCAAGGCTCAAGGAGGAAAGGTGGATAGTTCCTGAAGAAGCACGACGCGAGCCTCACTCCAGCCACTTCTCAGCGAGGCGCGAGGAATCCGGCGAATTTAATTGCCTCAAAAATCCAATTCACGAAGTCACAAACTCGAGGTAATCTATTGTAGCTCCCGGGAAAAAGAGAGAGAGAGAGAGAGAGAGAGAGAGAGAGAGAGAGAGAGAGAGAGAGAGAGAGAGAGAGAGAGAGAGAGAGAGAGCGCTTCTCATAACTCCCACATTGAAAGTTATTGATGCTTCATATATAAAATGTTCCGGTGATTCCTCGAGTATTATACTCTCTCTCTCTCTCTCTCTCTCTCTCTCTGTCCATCAGTGTCCTGGCGTGTGTGGCGTGCGAGTGGTCTGTCACACCCAAACCCTCAAAACCTTCAGCTATTTTCGCAGGGGAACAACTGAGTGAGTGTCTCGAGAACAGCAGACGACCGTAGATGAATAACACACACACACACACACACACACACACACACACACACACACACACACACACACAAAGCAGGAGCAGGAGCATTGGTTAATCCGGGTAGCGGCAATAAGAGCATTATGTAACACCTGCTGGTCTACACTGCTGGCTGGCTGGCTGGGTGGGTGGGTGGTTGGGTGGGTGGGTGGATGGGTGGATGGGTCTGAGAATAGCTTAACATCTCACCTGGTGCTAAATGAACTCCACACCGAACTATCTAATCAACAACAAACAACAATAACAACAACAACAACAACAACAACAACAACAATAAACAGACAATATCAACAACCATTACAGTGAATTATTGCGGTGACTACGATGATGAGCGTGATGAAGATGAGTGATGAATGACTAGAAACACCACCACCATCACCATCACCACCACCACCACCACCACTGTCACTGCTGCTAAATCCTGACGCAATATCACCAAGAGGTACAGATGCATATAGCCAATACTTTAATCTCTCTCTCTCTCTCTCTCTCAAATTATCCTAGACTCCCACACACTCTTGCTGGAATCACCTGGAAGCGTTGAACCAGCCCCTCCTCCTCCTCCTCCTCCTCCTCCTCTTCCTCTTCTTCCTTTTCTTCTTCCCTCCAGCGCAGACGAAAGGAGGAAGTGGAGGGAAAGATGACAAAGATAGCAGATCGAGTATTGAGTTGAGAGAGAGAGAGAGAGAGAGAGAGAGAGAGAGAGAGAGAGAGAGAGAGAGAGAGAGAGAGAGAGAGAGAGAGAGAGAGAGAGAGAGAGAGAGCCTGGAGGAAGACGGATGGAGGAAAGCAAAGAGGGGAAAGGCAACTTTTTATCAAATATGAAACAAAATGACGAGAGAGAGAGAGAGAGAGAGAGAGAGAGAGAGAGAGAGAGAGAGAGAGAGAGAGAGAGAGAGAGAGAGACACACGCAATTCTTAAAGTTAACTATAGCTAACCAAAAAGAAAAGAAGAATAATAGACTCTCTCTCTCTCTCTCTCTCTCTCTCTCTCTCTCTCTCTCAGTGTAAGAAGAATTTATAGACCATTTTCTGCTACAGTTTTCAGGGGTGACTCAACGGGGGTGAAGGGCGCAGGAAGGGGAGAGGAGAGGAGATGGAGAGAGGGAGAGGGCGAGGACAGGAAGGGGAGAGGAGAGGAGATGGAGAGAGGGAGAGGGCGAGGAAGAGGGGCGGCCCACGCTCACCCAGACTGTCGAGGCGGTACAAAACTTTTAGAGAGAGAGAGAGAGAGAGAGAGAGAGAGAGAGAGAGAGAGAGAGAGAGAGAGAGAGAGAGAGAGAGAGAGAGAGAGAGAGAGTTATAAATACACTACCATTTTGTATATTAAAAAAAAAAACAAATAAACACAAGAACAAATAAATAATAAAAAAACAAACAAACAGGAATATAAATAAAAACAAACGCATCTCTCTCAATTAACTCCCAACACACACACACACACACACACACACACACACACACACACACACACACACACACACACCTTTTCCTCCCTCCGGTGCAAGGCTTAAACTAACTACGCTTGTGAATGTTTTTAGTTAATTTCTCTTTTCCTTCCCCCGCGCCAGCAAAGAACAGGGGAAGGCAGGAATAGGAAACAATTTACTGATGGATGTACTGCACTAGTGTATGCATGTATGTGTGTGTGTATGTATGTATGTATGTATGTGGGTAGATAGGTAGGAAGATAAATAAATAGATTGATAGATAAATATAGACACATACAGACAGATAGATGAATGAAGGAAGAGATAGGTAGATGGACGAACAGATAGATAGATAGATAGATTGAGATAAATAGAAAGAAAAAAAAAGACAGATAGATAGACAGACATACAGACAGATAGATAAATAAATGTAACTACTCCCTCGTGTGTGTGTTTGTGTGTGTGTGTGTGTGTGTGTGTGTGTGTGTGTGTGTGTGTGTGTGTGTGTGTGTGTGTGTGTGTGTGTGTGTGTGTGTGTGTGTGTGTCCAGTTTCAGAGAAAACGAGAAGGGGAGCGTGACATAAACGTGACATACACAGACGTAAGGAATAAATATAAGCAACAAGTGAGGAGGAGGAGGAGGAGGAGGAGGAGGAGGAGGAGGAGGAGGAGGAGGAGGAGGAGGAGGAGGAGGAGGAGGAGGAAGAGAAGGAGAAGGATAGTCATGTCAACCTCCACACACACATACAAACACACACACACACACAGTAAAGAAGGAAAATAATCACTCTAAACTCACATCCCTCAAATCATCTTCATATATTGCACGTTTTCTAATACTCAGCTTGACTTGACATTCCATTTTCTCCACATTTCCCATTTTCTATTGAATGTGTAAGAACTGTATTCAGAAACGCTTTGTTCTCTCACCACGACTGTTTTCCAAGGCCACAGAGATAATTAGCTGGTTTTCAAGTGTTTTTCCTGTTAATAATGTAGAAATTTTGTCACTCTGCCTCTGGAAACGTAACATCACCTTAAAATACTCCTGTAAATTTTGATCAAGTCTTTTGAAATAGTGGAGGTGAAGCACAGAAATGTTTGAGAATACGAGCCTAAGATTCCCTGCACTTCTGTACCACTAATAAAGAACTGTACGGAGTTAACATAGGAGAGAATAGAAAAAACAATGAACATGAACAAGATTTGAACAATGGAAGGGGGCATTAATTATAAGCCCTGCATAATAACAAGGAGTGGAAAGGCGTATCATTAGAAAAAGAAGAAGAAAAAAGAAACATCACAAATAAAAGGGAAAAAAATGTATTAAAAGAGATGCCATATTCACTCTGCTTAGTATCTGGTGATTTTACACAGCTTCAGAAACTTATGTAGGGGATTAAAGGAGTGAAAACTGTGGCCATTAATCTTCTGACCTTCGTAGACCTTTCCTAATGTCAATAAAATGGTCTAATCGTTACAATCATGAAATAGAAAAAAAAAATAAAGAAGAAAAAGAAGAAAAAAAGCTATACAAAAGGCCAAAAGGCAAAACAATGTACTATGAAAGGCGTATCATTAAAAAAAAAAGGAGGGAAAAATACAAACGTCATTACTAAAAGGCAGAGAATGTATAAAAAAAAAATGGTGTACTATGAAATACAAAAAGAACAAAAAGAAAAAAAGAAAAGAAAGCTTTATAGAAAGGCAAAAAATGTGAAATAAAAGGAAAACTATGGAAAAAAGAAAAGGGAAAAAACAATTAAAAAGACAAATAATGTAAAAAGAAGGAATACCATGAAATAAAGAAAAGGAGAGATAGAAAGATAGATAGATAAATAGACAGACAGGCCGAAAAATAGATAGACGGCAGACATATAGAGGAGATAGATAGAAAGGTAGATGGATAGATGAAGGAAAAGATAGACAGATGGACGGACAGGTAGATAGATAGACAGACACACAAAGACATACATACATACAGACAGACAAAGGGCTAAGAATGTCCAAAAAGGCGTACCACGACAAAAAAAAAAATAAATAAAAGGAAAGAAGAGACATTGTAAAAAGGCAAACATGTAAAAAAAAAAAAAAGATGTACAAAGAAAATAGGAGAAAAAAGGTTACACAAAAGGCAACATGAAAAAAAGGGAAAAAGAAAAGAAAAATCATGAAAAAAGGGAAAAAAGTGAAAAAAAGGCTGCATTATCTCATAAAAAACGAAAAAAAATATGAAAAAAAATGAATAGACTCGTGAAAAAAGGAAAAAGGAAAGGAAAACATTAAAAAAGAATATAAAAAATAGCCACAATGAAACAATAGTAACAGCTAAATCAACAACAACAATACCACCACCACCACCACCACCACCAAGGAAGACAGCAGCGAGGTGATGAGGAACACACTGGAAACACGTAACAGGAGGGAAAAATACGAGGAAAACAACACACACACACACACACAGCAGGTATACGTATTAGTGGCGAGGCGGGCAGGAG
>NC_059292.1:2015000-2020000 GCF_017591435.1 Portunus trituberculatus | reverse complement strand
CCTCCTCCTCCTCCTCCGTCATCCTTCTTCATCTGTTGTAGCAATCAGTTTGGAGTGCAGAGATCAAGAACGTACTCATTTCTATGCATCTTTTCTGACACACTCCTTCCTTTTAGTTCAGATACGTGCCGCCCCCCTCCCTCCCTCTCTCTCTTCACAGGCATCACGAGCATGGTGAACAGAAACACGAGACACGCGACATTGGAGAGGGGCGAGGCTGTGACAAGCTGATGGACTCCTAAACTAACACTGTCACCGGTGCTTCATTCACACACAGGGCCACCGCAGCCTGTGTTCACGTGTAACATAATATGCGCTGTCTGTCTGTCTGTCCGTCTGTCTCTCTCTCTCTCTCTCTGTGTGTGTGTAAGAGGGGAGAACCGGTCAAGGGCAATGAGAGAGAGAGAGAGAGAGAGAGAGAGAGAGAGAGAGAGAGAGAGAGAGAGAGAGAGAGAGAGAGAGAGAGAGAGAGAGAGAGAGAGAGAGAGAGAGAGAGAGAGAGAGAGAGAGAGAGAGAGAGAGAGAGAGAGAGAGAGAGAAAGGGCTCCATCTCTATAGGCGTCGATATGCATTTGTTTGTTTGTGTAGAAACTATCATTTATGTATGTCTGTCTTTCTGTCTCTCTGTCTGTATGTATGTAAACTATACGAAGGTTTGCCAATCTGTGTGCACTTCTTTCAATTAATCTATCCATTTCTGTCCACGTATCCGTCTATCCATACACGAGTGGCTACCCCTTTGCAGGTCCACCCACCAGTGAGCCCATCCACACTTATCAAACTAGACTTTTCCATCTCTTTATACTATTCTAACTAAACACATTCATTTCTTCATCTACATTATTCTATCAAACTTGACTTATCCATCTTTTTATTCATATTATTCTATCTAACTAAACATATCCATTTATTTTACCTATGTCATTCTACCAAACACAATCCATCTCTTTACTTATATTACCCTATCAAACTACACATATCCATTTCTCTATCTAATTCATCCAATCAAACTAAATATATTAATTTCTTTACTGAATTTATCCTATCAAACTGATCATATCTATCTATTTAGCTATATCATTCTACCAAACACAATCCATCTCTTTACTTACATTACCCTATCAAACTACACATATCCATTTCTTTATCTAATTTATCCTATCAAACTAAACATCAGTCTTTTCTATTCACACTTTTATCTTTCCAACAAATGTGTGTATCTCTGTCCATCATCCACCTATTGACACACTCTCATTTTCCACTTTAAAACACACACACACACACACACACACACACACACACACACACACACACACACACACACACACACAAATATTTTAACGATGGCTATCCTTCCCCTTTTTTTTTTCGCACTAGGTAGATATATATGTATTTTTTTCCATTTACTGTATATACAAACTAAAAAAAAAAAGGAATAAAAGAATATAAATAAAATAAAGGTAGATTTCCATATTTCATTGACGAGAGAGAGAGAGAGAGAGAGAGAGAGAGAGAGAGAGAGAGAGAGAGAGAGAGAGAGAGAGAGAGAGAGAGACTTTATGACTTCAATTTGTTCCGGATTCTATGAAAATGAGATCCTAATAAATGAGATTCTCCTTCTGATGTTGCTCTTTGTGGAATGTGTGTGTGTGTGTGTGTGTGTGTGTGTGTGTGTGTGTGTGTGTGTGTGTGTGTGTGTGTGTGTGTGTGTGTGTGTGTGTGTGTGTGTGTGTGTGTGTGTGTGTGTGTGTGTGTGTGTGTATGGATGTATGAATGTGTAATGTAAGATACTTGTGTGTGTACGCGTGTATGTATGTATGTATGAATGTGGAATGTATGATACTTGTGTGTGTATCCATGTATGTATGTATGTATGTATGTATGTATTTTTATGCAGGAGGGCAACTGTCCAAGGGCAAAAAAAAAAAAAATAAAAAAAAAAAAAATAAAAAAAAAAAAAAAAAAAATAATAAAAAATAAATAAATAAAAAAAGGCCCAGAGTTGCCAGTTCCCCAATAAAAAGTCAAGAGAGTTATCCAAATTCATGGACAAATGTATGTATATGTGTATGTATGTATGTTTATGTATGCACTGACCCACCTATCTGTTTATCTAAGCTATCTACATATCGGTATTCACTATCTATCTATCTATCTGTCAATCTATCTACACGCTCGTATTTACTCATCTATCTGTGCTGAGAGACGTACCCTACTCTCTCTCTCTCTCTCTCTCTCTCTCTCTGAAGCACCACCCTAATCACTACACGGAAAAAAATAAAAATAAAAATAAAAATAAAAATCCCTTGAGCCAATATGGAAAGGACTGTGTGTGTGTGTGTGTGTGTGTGTGTGTGTGTGTGTGTGTGTGTGTGTGTGTTTTTCCTCCTTAACTGGTCTTTTTTTTTTTTTCTCCAGTCTTACAAACAACCTGAACACAAAACCCTAGACGTGTGTGAAGCAAGAAAGTGATACACGAGTGGCGGGATCTATATTACCGGGGGAGGGGGGCGGCGGCGGCGGGGGGCGTTGGGGGGAGATCTGTTGATAGTTTTAATTTCTCCATTTCACCATTTTTTTTTTTTTTAGCCTTTTTCCGTTTTTGTTTGTTTGTTTGTTTGTTCGTTCTTTTCCCTTGTTTTTTTTTTTCTCTTATTTTCTGTTTCTCCTTGTTTTCCTTCTTTTTCCACTGTTTCATTTCCTGTTTCACTCAGTTTTCTTGATTTCCTGTTTTTTTTTTCTCCTCAATTTGTTTCTTCCGTTTTTTTTTTAATTTTCCTTCATTTCCTTCTATTTCCTTTTTTCCCGTTTCTTATCTTCCTCCCTGTTCTCCTCTGCTATCACTGACACACATATTTCCTTGTTTCTCTCTGTTTCCCCATGTTCTCCTATTCTCCCCTATTCCTCATATTTCTTGCTTTCCATTTTCCCGTTTCCCTGTTTCTCTATTTCCTCCTTTCTTTCTGTTCTCCTAATTCCCTTTGTTTCTCTCTATTCACCCTGTTCCCTTGTTTCCTCTCTCTTTATTCTCCCTGCCTCCCTCTGTATGGCGCCTACCCTCGCGCCCTATGCAGTATGTAAGTCGGGCAAGGTCAGAGGTGGCGAGGCGTGGTGTGCTGTGTGCTGTGAGGGTGAAGTGAAGTGTGTTATGCAGGGCTGTGGCTTGGCTGTGGCTTGGCTGTGACTTCCCGGCTTCCCCCCACTCCCACTCTCTCTTTCTTTCTCTCTCTCTCTCTCTCTCTCTCGCTCCTCTTCACTGTTCACTGCTCACTCACTCACTCATTCATTCGTGGGTTCCTTCCATTCACTGGGGCGTGTTTGGGGCGTCTTTAAAGCGCAGTGATGTTTTGTGGTGTTACTTTCACTTTTAATGGTGTTCATGTGAGTTGTTGTTTGTTTGGGTGTGTCAGTGGGTGTTGTGGTGGTGGTGGTGGTGGTTATAATGAGTAGGGTGAGGTGTGTTTATGTTTGTGTGATTGGTGGTGGTGGTGGTGGTGGTGATGGTGGAAAAAATAATAAAAAATTTACTATAAAACCTCTGCAGATATTAGCCTCAAAGAAGAAGAAGAAGAGGAAGAGGAGGAGGAGGAGGAGGAGGAGGAGGAGGAGGAGGAGGAGGAGGAGGAGGAGGAGGAGGAGGAGGAGGAGGAGTGGAAGTGGAAGTGGAAGTGGAAGTGGAAGAAGAAGAAGAAGAAGAAGAAGAAGAAGAAGAAGAAGAAGAAGAAGAAGAAGAAAAGAAAACGAAGATTAAGCTAACAAACCAAAACATCACTACCACTACCACCACCACCACCACCACCACCACCACAACACACACCATGCCAAACGCTCCTCATTCCGTAGCACATCACCAACCAGTGACGTTTAGTACTGTCTGTCTGTCTGTCATACCTGCCCGACCCGCCCGGACTGCAACATTACTTTTTTTTCCCTGCCCTCTCAATGCTACCTGCCCAACACACACACACACACACACACACAGTAGCAGTACGTCACTAACCTTTTGACAGCTATAAACTTTTGATGCTTAATAAAAGGATAGATGAATAGATGAATAGAATAGATAAATTATGATATTGATAGATGAATGAATAAAAAAAGGTATGATGTAAGTTTATAAAAGGGAATTATCTTTCTTTTTTTAAGCTACCATTTGTAATAATATTTAACCCCTTTCACGGCCAAGTCTTTTTTTTTTTTTTTTTTTTAAGTCTGCATTCACAACCTATTTTTTTTTTAACCCTTTATTACTCCTAAGCTTCTGTCTCTTCAAATAAAACTGTAACCCACGAACAAATAAATAAGAAATAAAAACAAAATCAGAAAATATATAAACTCCCTTTTCTGTGCCTAGAGAAAAAAAAATTGACTACAACCACATACACGATTTTCAACCATCTTATTTTTGAGGTCACGTCTTTTTAAATAGTTCAGTAACCCATGGAAATAAAATAAAAACAACCTCTTCCTATTCTCTCTCTCTCTCTCTCTCTCTCTCTCTCTCTCTCTCTCTCTCTCGTTTTCCGTGTCAAGCCAAACAATAATTTTCAACAAGTGTTCTAGAAAGCAGAGAGAGAGAGAGAGAGAGAGAGAGAGAGAGAGAGAGAGAGAGAGAGAGAGAGAGAGAGAGAGAGAGAGAGAGAGAGAGAGAGAATATAAAAAAAAGACAGGGAAAGAGAAAGAGTTACGTTAAGTGGCCCTTGTTACATTTTCTCCCGGCAGTAAAATCACAGAAGAGGCGACTTACTTAAATAGAATAAACAAAAATAAATATAGAAACAAGAAGCATTACATTAACATCACAAAGCACTGACAGCCGAAGATTTAACTCCCTGCAATACCGGGACACATTTTTACCTTGAGATTTGTGTGCGATTAGACCGTTTTATTGACATTAGGAAGGCTCTCTGGAGGTCAGGAGATTAATGGCCACAGTCTTCACTATTCCAATCCCACATATGAGTTTCTGTAGCTGTATAAAATCACCAAACAGTAAGCAG
>NC_059292.1:2010000-2012500 GCF_017591435.1 Portunus trituberculatus | reverse complement strand
GAACAAATTGGAAGGAGGGTGGAGAGGCAGGGTGATGGCGGCGGTGACGGGGACAGACGGGAGAGGCGGGGCGGGATGAGGGATGGGTGGGGGAGGAGGCTTTACTGGATGGAGTGAGACAGGAAATAAAGCACTGCTGGCGCACTGAAAGGGACGGCAGCAGCAGCACCAGCAGCACCACCACCACCAGCAGCAGCGGCAGCGGCAGCAGCAGCATCACACGACACAGAGGGACACACGGACACGCGGGAAGACAGTACCTTCTAAGGCAGAGGTGTGCCCGCCCCAGGTGAGGGCGCGGGGGCGGCCCAGGCTCAGGCTGACCAGCTCACCGGAGAGATGCAGGTCTGTGGTGGGTGGCCTCGGGGAGGGAGGGCGTGGGGAGTCCAGGCGGGGAGCCAACACATTGCCCAGCAGGGCGCGCGCCGCCGCCCGTGAGGCTGCCTCCCGCCCAGAGTATGGCACCAGCTGGCCCTCGGGCTCCGGTAGGCGGCGTCGGCGAGAGTTGCCTCGCAGGGGCGGCTCATCCTTCTTCTGTACCCGAAGCTTCTGTTCCTCGACGGGCGGCACGTACAGCACGCCGCTGTCAGACTTGCAGTGTTCGGGTATGCGGGGCACGAAGAGGGTGCCCGCGGCGGTGGACGGGTAGTCCAGGGCCAGCTGGCCGGAGCGGGGCCTGAGCGGGCTGGGGGCGCGGTCCTGCGGCGCCGTGAATTTGTTGGTAGCGACAAGATCGTTGTCGTCGGAGAACACCTGAACGAGGGGCAGGGGCTTGCGGCCCACTAGCACCTGGGGCAGAGGCGGCGGCCCCACGGGGCAGGCCTCGCCGGGCGGCATGATGCTCAGCTGGCCGGGGCGGGGCTGTGTGCCCACCGTCAGGCAGGGTCGCCCGTTCACACTCTTGGTGGCACGAAGCTCCCTGAAGGTGGCATCGGGCGGCGGCGTGAAGGTGAGGGCGGGGGAGTCTGGGCTGAAGGTGAGTGTGGGCGGGGCGAGGCAGCCGCCCTCGCGCATGGGCCGCCGCAGCTTGACATTAATGGTATACTCGTCCTCCACCATAAGCTGGCCCACCATGCTGCCGGCACGCGCCTCCCGCCACGCAGCACTCACGGCGCGGTACCAAGAAGCGCGCGTCGCCCGTCACTGAAGCCGCTCTGAAGGCGTCACTTCAGAGGGCGTAGTGAAGGACGCTCGTCACGTCACACTCAGCGAGTCCTTAGTGCGTACAAACACAATCCCGCAGACACACACTGACACACACGCAGGCAGGCACGCAGACCTACGGGGGCGCGGGCGGGACCGGCAAGGTGACGTCAGAGCGGGTCAGGCAAGGTCACAACACAGCTTAACATTTAGTCGGTCGGTCGGTCGGCAGCAGTTCGGCGAGGAAAAATGTTGCTACGCTTTTCTTTTTCTCTCAGAGTCAGAGTTTATCGTGGAGTCCTGGTGGTGGTGGGCGGGGAAGAAGCACAGGTCACGCCGCTGCATCTGTCCGCTGAAGTCTCCCAAGCACGCACATACGCACAAACAAACACAAACACTCACTCACTCACTCACTCACTCACACACACACACACACACACACACACACACACACACACACAAATCTTACAATACAAATGTCAAAAAAAAAAAAAAAAAAAAAAAAAAAAAAAAAGCTAAGACCTCTTTATCCATGGCGGCCACGAGCCCAACAATAGCACAGCGTTCAGATTCCTACAAGCACGTCACCGCCAATGCCAGGCCAGCGGAGGCATGGCACACGCCAATGCACGCCTGGCTGACAACCTTGCGCATCTTACATACCATTATCATCATCATCTACTCCATCTTCATTTATTATTTTTTTTTCATTTGCCTCTCCAGCATCGCCATTTGGAAGGACGCTCATCTGACACACCACGAGGGACACACGAGGTCGTACTCTCAAACACTTCTGTGCTTTACCTCCATCATTTCAAAGGCTAAGTTTACACGAGTTTTTAAGGTGTTTTTACGGTCCTAGACGCAGAGTGACAAGATTTCTGCAGTATTAATTGGAGAACACTCATGAAAACTCCGCTAATCATCTCTGTGGCCTTGGAAAACATCATGGTAAGAAAGTAGAGCGATTTTTAAGGAGTTTTTACAGTTCTAGAGGAAGAATGATAAGATTTATATACTATTAATTGGAGAAACACTTGAGAATCCCGCTAATCACCTCTGTGGCCTTGGAAAATAGTCATGGTGAGAGAGAAGAACGATTTTTACAGTTCTATGGAGGCAGAATGACCAGATTTCTACATTATTAATTGGAGAAACACTATTGAATACCCCGCTAATCACCTCTGTGGCCTTGCAAAATAGTAATGCGAGAGAGGAGAGCGATTTTTAAGGTGTTTTTCACAGTTCTAGAGGCAAAGTGACAAGATTTCCACATTATTAATTAGAGAAACACTATTGAATACCCTGCTAATCACCTCTGTGGCCTTGCAAAATAGTCATGGTGAGAGACAATAGT
>NC_059292.1:1997500-2005000 GCF_017591435.1 Portunus trituberculatus | reverse complement strand
CCACCACGCGCATCAGTGAGTGAGTGCGTGGGAGGGTACAGAGAAAGGGGAGGGTGGGGGTTGGCTAATGATGGGGGTCCTTGGGTATGTGTGCTGTTAACGGGGAGAGGGAAAGTAAGGGGAAGACGATGTAAAAATAAGGATGAAGGGGAAAGGAAGGGAAAAGCAGGGGAAGAGAAAATAACAATGAGAAAGGGAAAGGAAGAGAAGGAAGGGAAGGGAAGGGGAGAGAAAAATGAGAAAGGAATGGAAAGAGGGAAGGGAAAGGAAGAAAACTTAGAAAGGGAAGGAGGGAAGGAAGGAAGAGAAGGAGAGAGAGAGAGAGAGAGAGAGAGAGAGAGAGAGAGAGAGAGAGAGAGAGAGAGAGAGAGAGAGAGAGAGAGAGAGAGAGAGAGAGAGAGAGAGAGAGAGAGAGAGAGAGAGAGAGAGAAAACCCTAAAAACCATAAAAAAAAAACTAGAAACCAGAGGAAAAGTAAAAAATACGAAAAAAGACAAATAAAATATAGAGCCAAGGAAATCTACACGCCATTTCTGAACAGTGACAGCGAAGGAGGAAGCTGCTACACGTGGCGACTTCATGGCAACTGGTAACACTGCTGACGGAGGAGGAACACGAGGAGGAGGGGAGGAGAGGAGTGAAAAGAGAACAGATGGAGATAAAGAAAAAAAAAATGAGAGAGAGAGAGAGAGAGAGAGAGAGAGAGAGAGAGAGAGAGAGAGAGAGAGAGAGAGAGAGAGAGAGAGAGAGAGAGAGAGAGAGAGAGAGAGAGGAGAGGAGAGGAGAGGAGAGGAGAGGAGAGGAGAGAGGAGAGGAGAGGAGAGGAGAGAGAGAGAGAGAGAGAAGAGAAGAGAACAGAAGAGAAGGGAAGAGAAGGAAAGAAAGGAATGGAAAACAACGGTAAGAGAAGAAATGGGAGGGGAAAAAATGCAGGAATGGATGAATAGGATAGAAAGGGAGAGAAAGAAGGGAAATCAAAAGGAGACACCATGGAAGAGAGAAAGAAGGGATGGAATAAAACGGAAGAACAAAAAGTGGAATGAAAAAAAGGAGTAAAGAAGATTAGGAAAAGAAAAGGGAATGAAGAAGGATTTGAAATGAAAAAAAAAAAAAAAAAAAAGGAAAGAGAAATGGAACGTGGAGGGTTGAAGAGGAGGCAGGGTGGCAAGGAGTGGGGGCTGGTGGTGGGGGGTGGTTGGGGTATGGGGCAGTGTGGCTAAGTGGTGGACCTTAACAGAGAGGGTATGAAGAGGCATGAGGTGTGTGTGTGGTAAGGGCGATATGACAGCAAGAAGAGGCAGGAGGGGACACGGGGAGAGAAGGGTTAAGTAAGGGGAGAGGGGAAGAGAGAGAGATGGAAGGGAATGGGGGAGGAGCAGTGCATTACCTCACTCACTGATTGGTCAAGAGGAACGTCGGTTACATTTCCTCTTCCACGTCTCTTAAACATCATCTGCTTTCCTCTCGCCTGCTCCTCACCACTTCACCTCCTCCTCCTCCTCTTCATCGCTGGGGAGGCATGATCAGTCCTCGGCGGCACGGCTTCTATCGCCTCACACTCACACACTCACGCACTCACACTCACACCTGACGAAGGGGGACGAGCGGGCGGACTGACTGAGTGAGGCGGCGAGCGAGTGCCGGAGTGGCAGTGCGAGGGGCGGGGCGGAGGGCGAGGAGGGGCGGGAGAGAGTAGGGGTTGAGGGGAAGGAATTGGGAAACCCTGAGGGCGCCCACGATTTGGCACCAGCTCACGCATTCCCCCTCCCCCCCTCCACCTCCTTAGTGAGAGCACGCCCCTCAGCTTGTCCCACGCCCCCCGCAGCGAGGCGAGTGGCGACGCCGTGTGGTGGTGGCGGTGGTGGTGGTGTTGCCTCCTGCACAGGCACGCCGCGGCATCTCGGCGGGCAGGGAGGGGGAGATAAGACCTGCTTTTACTGGTGATGGTGACGGCTGCAGGGTGAAGGGTGAGGGAGGAGAGGTGGGTGCTTAGCAGGCGCTGAACGGGTGCCAACCTTACCCTCCTTCCCTCCCCCATCCCCCTCCATCCCTTGCACCTTCGCAACCCTCTGGCATGCTGGAGCCAAGGTCAACACACACACACACACACACACACACACACACACACACACACACACACACACACACACACACACAGTGCCGTGGGTGCCAGGAGATGCCGCCTGGTGACATGCATCCATCCAACCCTCCGTCACGCTGCCCGGTGGCGCTTGCACCTCCTGAGCGCCACCCACACACTAGTGGGTGGCGCCGCGGCCTGCTGCTGCTGCTGCTGCTGCTGCCTGCCTCCCTCCCTTGGCACACCACCTTGTTTACCTTCCTAGTGCCTCTCTCCTTTCCTCCCTCTTTCCTTCCCTTTCCTTTTCCTGCCCTTGACCTCCCTCAGGACTTATCCCACCTCCTCCCCCATCCTCCCTACCCCCCCTCACCTCTACCGTCTCTTCCGGGTGCGTGTGAAATAAACATTATCCCCGCGGCACCTCCCGGCCTGCCTGCCTGAAGGGACGCGGGGCCAGGTGGTGTGGCACTACTGGACGCAGGTGCCATGCTAACGTGTCCCAGAGCACGTGACACACACACACACACACACACACACACACACACACACACACAGAGAAGGGGTTGAACGTGTCACCATAAATACAACGCATGTACCATCCACCTCCTCCTATCACACACACACACACACACACACACACACACACACACACACACACACACACACACACACACACACACACACACACACACACACACACACACACACAGAGAAGGGGTTGAACGTGTCACCATAAATACAACGCATGTACCATCCACCTCCCCTCCTATCACACTCACTCTCACTCACTCTTACACACACACACACACACACACACACACACAACGCGTAGTGTAGTGGTTAGCACGCTTGGCTCATAACAGAGAGGGTCTGGGTTCGAGTCCCGAGAAGCGGCGAGACAAATGGGCAAGCTTCTTAATGTGTGGGGTGTGTTTACCTAGCAGTAAATAGGTACGGGATGTAACTCGAGGGGTTGTGGCCTCGCTTTCCCGGTGTGTGGAGTGTGTTGTGGTCTCAGTCCTACCCGAAGATCGGTCTATGAGCTCTGAGCTCGCTCCGTAATGGGGAAGACTGGCTGGGTGACCAGCAGGCGATCGAGGAAAGAAGGAAGGAAGGAAGGAAAGAAAGAAAGAAAGAAAGAAAGAAAGAAAGAGAAAGAAGGAAGGAAGGAAGGAAGGAAGGATGTGGCAGCAAGAATGAAGGTAACGTCACACCTGAACGCAGGAAGACTCACAAAGGAACACAAACGAAGAATAAACGCTAAGAGAGAGAGAGAGAGAGAGAGAGAGAGAGAGAGAGAGAGAGAGAGAGAGAGAGAGAGAGAGAGAGAGAGAGAGAGAGAGAGAGAGAGAGAGAGACGGGAACTACGTATTATAAGAACAGGTACGCGTGATCGTGAAGGTGAGGGCGGTAATCAGTAAACAATATACAGGTGAGTCAGGTGTTGAATTGACGTGGGCGGGACGGAGGAGGGGTAGAGGGAGTGGGCGGGGCTGGACGGTGCGAGGTAGGGTAAAGAAAGCAGCCCACACGCCCCCACGCCCTCACTTCTGCCAGCGATTAATTACGCATGAGCTTGGCGGTGGTGTCACATTTCAAGACATTAACAGTGGCGGCACATCCTCGCCTCCCACAATGCTTCACTATCAACGCTCCTTTCTCCATTATTCAGAAACGCTTTGCTCTCTCACCACGACTATTTTCCAAGCCCACAGAGATGAATAGCGGGCTTTTCAATTGTTTCTACAGTTAATAATGCAGAAATGTTGTCACTCTGCCTCTAGAACTGCAAAAACACCTTAAAATTCGCTCTTCTCTCTCACCACGACTATTTTCTAAGGCCACAGAGATGAATAGCGGGCTTTTCAAGAGAGTTTCTATAGTTAATAATGTAGAAATGTTGTCACTCTGGCTCTAGAACAGTAAAAACATCTGAAAAGTCAGTTCTCTCTCACCACGACTATTTTCCAAGGCCACAGAGATGATTAGCAGGGTTTTCAAGAGTGTTTCTATAGTTAATAATGTAGAAATGTTGTCATTCTGCCTCTGAAACCATAAAAGCACCTTAACAACTCGTATAATTTTAGATGAAGCCTTCTGAAACAGTGGAGGTGAAGCACAAAGTGTTTGAGAATACGAGTCACAGTTTCGAAAATAAATAAATAAATAAATAGCGATTTGCTTTCCTCAGACAAACAAGAACGGGATTTTTTTTTTTATACATTTAGTTTTTTTTTTCATGTTCCTCAATACATTTTTTTTTTTTCCCTGGGGTGTGATTTTAATAAGCTTTCCTTCCAATATTCAGGTTGACGTAAAGAAAAATGAGTTCAGACGCTTATTTTTCTTTTTACAAATACAGTAGGTCTCTCTCTCTCTCTCTCTCTCTCTCTCTCTCTCTCTCTCTCTCTCTCTGCGGACAATTCAATATATTCCGTGTCACTCTGGTAATAGTTCGCTCAAATCCTTATAATTCTACGTATCACCTTTGAGAAATACAACAATAAACCTTTTTAACAAACACTTCAACAACACTCCTCAAGAAACACAAGTCATAAATACATGGAGAAAATCTAGATGTACTAACAGGAAACATCTCAACACAAAGGAAGCCAAAGGAAAAAAAATCACAAGTCAGCATCCACTACCAACACTACAGATACACCGGTACTACTATTACTACAACTACTACTACTATTACCACCACTACTGTTACTATAGTCTGTCTGCTCTAAAGTGTCTCCTGGGTCTCAGTTTGAATCGTGTCCCAGAGAATGCTTGTTTTTTTTTTTTTCTTATACCATATAGGCTTTTTTACAGAGATTTATAGGCTAAAAGTAGGGAGGGGGCGGGGGTGCTTTGCTTGGCTGTCAGATCTTGAGGGAAACCGTAGTCTGTCCTCGTGAAAAGTGCGTGGATCAACAGAAAACGAGTAATATTCTCATAAGATCAAGTCAATCATCAGTACATTAATTTTCTACAGTGGAACCCTGCGTGCTTTGGGGTCCGAGGGGTCTCCAAGCGCACGGATTAAAATTCTGTCCACGGTCCGAGTGTAGGTTGGGCTTCCTCACTCGGGGCAACGGTTTCCTAGCGGGTGGTACCACAGAAATTACCGTGAAAAGCCCATATAGTAAAAATAAATAAATAAAAATAAATAAATAAATAAAAGCTACACTAATTTGAATCCAGGAGTGACTTTAGAGCAGACTTAATATACATGCACAGCTCAGGGTAAAGAGTGGCCACAGTGACTCTACACCATCTACAGTTTCTTTGTCTCTTTTTCTCTCCTTCTCCTCCGGCAAGGCAGCAATGTGACCTACCTGGCGTGGTCACAAGGCTCACCTGTAACGGGAAAGGGAAAGGTCAATTAAGGGTCACCTCCACCACTCCACACTGCTCATTTTAAGTGTTTCGTGTATTTTGTTTGTATTTCATGTCTTTGCTTTAATGATAACTTGATTTTCTAGGGCTTCTATTATTCTTGCTATCTATTTTTGTGCTGTTTTATTTATAGCTATCCCTTCTTTGCCCCCCCCCTTCCTTCTCTCCTCCATTAATCCTGCCCCCCCCCTCCCCACCAGGTATTTCATGATTCTTATTTGATTTTCTAGTGCTTCGATTTTTTTTTTCTATCTATTTCCTTGCTGTTTTATTTATAGCTACTCCTCCTCTCTTCTTCCCCTTCCCCCCCCCTCCTCTCCTCCATTAATCCTGTCTCCTTCCCCTTCCCACCCATTAAGTTCTCACCAGTTCGTTTTTTTTTCTTTTATTCTTGTTAGATTTCATTTTTTTTTTTGCTTGAATCTGAGGCAACGTTTTTTTTTTTTTACTATTTTTAGACTAAGGCAACATTTTCTTTACTTTTTCGTTTTAGACTGGTATCATTTTTTTTACTTTTAAACTATGGTGCTTTTTTTTTTTTTTTTTTTTTTAAACTTTTAGACTAAAGTACCATTTTTACTTTTTTTTTTTTTTTTTTAAGACCATTTTTTTAGACTGAGACTATGGTATTTTTTTTTACCTTTTTTTAGACTATTGGGTTTTTCTTATTTGTTTTATTTATACTACTGTATCATGTGTATTTACTTTTCCATTTTTTATTTTTACTCTCCGTTATCTTTTGTTTATCTTTCGTCAGTCTGGTACAGTAATCATTATTTTGCCCTTGCTTGTCATCTTTTTCCCAGACATTCATTATCTTCTTCATTTACGTTGGTCATCCTTTTCTAATCAAGACCACGACATCAATTTATTTCTCTACTCGTGTTAATATTCTTTTAAATCAACATCAACTTTCTTTATGCTCGTAGTTTCTTGTTCCATTCTAATTTTAACTGTCATATATTTGTAAGGTTTTGTTAGACACTGTTGTTACTGACACTCAAAAAAGAATAAGACTGACTTTAATAACTTTCTATGTAAACATATTTTATCTGACACTAACCCCTTCAATACTGGGACATTTTTACCTTGAGATTTGTGTACGTTTAAATCATTTTATTGACATTAGGAAGAGTCTATGGAGGCCAGAAGATTAATGGCCACAGTCTTAACTATTTCAATCCCTCACATAAGTTTATGAAGCTGTATAAAATCACCAATAATTTGCTAGGTAAACTTATATCTTATCTGACATTAACCCCTTCAGTACTGGGACACATTTTTACCTTGAGATTTGTGTACGATTAGATAATTTTATTGACATTAGGAAGGGTCTATGGAGGTCAGAAGATTAATGGCCACAGTCTTCACTATTTTAATCCTCACATAAGTTTCTGAAGCTGTATAAAACCACCAAACAGTAAGTAAAATGAATATCAAAACGCGTCCTGGTAATGAAGGGGTTAATATTTCACATACTAGTCTTCTCCAAAAAAAAAAAAAATAAATAAATAAATAAAAAATAAAATAAAATAAAAATAATAAAAAAACTTAACTCTATCTTTTCCTGCGCTTCTT
The DNA here is from genome assembly GCF_017591435.1 of Portunus trituberculatus. NCBI lineage: Eukaryota > Metazoa > Arthropoda > Malacostraca > Decapoda > Portunidae > Portunus > Portunus trituberculatus. The sequence goes on along the minus strand of NC_059292.1, from coordinate 1,997,955 downwards.
TGCCTTCAGTCACCATCACTCACACCACACCCAAATATTCCTGGAACCTTAGCCGCTTTCCCTCCTCTTTCACAACCTTTCCCTCGCTGCGGCAAAGTGTGCGCTATCATCTTTACGAGCGTCCTTCAAGATTAACGGTGGGGAAAAGCGGACAAAAGAAGGATTTTTCACTAACTGTTGGGGATTATGAGGCAGAGGATGAGGTGCAGGGATGAATGGAGGGAAGAACAGGTGCAGGGGTGTAGGGGGGTGATGGGATGCAGGGATGTCGGAGTGTTGGTAGGGGTGAAGAGGAAGAGATGCAGGGATGTGGCAGTGTTGGCGGGGGTGAAGAAGTGAAGGGATGTGGCAGTGTTGATAGGGGTGAAGAGGAAGAGATGCAGGGGTGTGGGAGAGTAGGTATAGGGATGAAGAGAAGCAGGGGTGTGGAGGTGTTGGTAGGGGTGAAGAGGAAG
>NC_059292.1:1987500-1992500 GCF_017591435.1 Portunus trituberculatus | reverse complement strand
ATGCGTACTGTTCGCCTTTCAAACTCTCTCTTTTTTTGTGTGTGTGTAAATAATGGTGCAACTTTTCCTATTTCTATCGTTTTTTATAATTTCAATCTCTTTTCGTTTTCATGGTTAAAAAAATTAAATAAATAGAAAAAAAAAAATGGTTTGTTTGAAGAGAGGTTGTATATATCGTGACATAATCTTGCTGACTTTCTTTTTTAACGTGTCAACTTTTTCTTTCTTTTTTTTTTTGTTCCATCTCATCTCAATCTCTCTTTTCGTATTCATAGTAAAAAAAAAAAAAAAAAAAAAAAAAAAAACCCTGCGTGCTTTGGGATCAGAGGGGTCTCCAATCGCACGGGTTCGAATCCTGTCCACGGTCCGAGTGTAGGTTGGGCTTCCTCACTCGGGGCAACGGTTTCCTAGCGGGTGGGCTTTGAGATAGGAGGGACCACAAAAAAAGTATCCCCTTTAGTCCAGACATTCCCGTGAAAAGCCCACATGGTATTAAAAAAAAAAGGTACAAATCGGGTAACATTTAGCTGACTTTCTTTTTTAGCGAGTGAACAATGGAACAACTTTGTCTATTTCTAGCTCCTTTTTTTTTTCATCTCAATCTCTTTCTTTTTTGTTTTCCTGGCTAAAAAAAAAAAAAAAAAAATGGTTTGTTTCAAGAAAATTAAAGAAAATCAAGAAACAATTTAGCTACTTTTCTTCTTTATTAACGTGTAAACAATAAACAACTTTGTCTCTTTCTCACAATTCTTCATCTCAATCTCTTTTTTTTCATTTTCATGGCTTAAAAAAAAAAAAAAAAAAAAAAGGTTTGTTTCTTGAGAGAGAGAGAGAGAGAGAGAGAGAGAGAGAGAGAGAGAGAGAGAGAGAGAGAGAGAGAGAAAATCAGTATCACACTTTATTCATTCATTCCTCTAAGTCAATCTTGCTATTTTTACCTTTATTACAAGCAACAAGTCTGGTATTCATGTTTATCTAATTGTCTTACTGTGTGTGACCTTGCTGGTTTATTTCAAGCCTGGAAAATGAATAAATAATAAGTCTCGCACGCCAACACAGCGAGTGGGCGAGGAAGAGTGAGGAATAACGATTAAAAGCCGTGGTGAGTAACAATCAGATGTTGTGGAAAAATGTGAGGCGGTGAGTAACATTTAGAAAGAGTGGATAAACTTTTAAAGGAGGGTAGGTAAACGTTTAGAGATAGTGGATAACGTTTAAAACTGTTAGATAAACGTTTAGATAGTGGATAATTGTTTGGATGTAGTGGATAAACGTTTAAAATCAGTGGCTAACGTTTAAGGGCAATGGGTAACGTTTAAAGGCAGTGGCTAACGTTTAAAGACAGTGGCTAACGTTTAAAGGCAGTGGATAATATTTAAAATCAGTGGGTAACGCTTAAAGGTAGTGGACAAACATTTAAAGACAGTGGCTAACGTTTCAATCCAGTGGATAAACATTTACAAGAGGTGGCTAACGTTTAAAGGTAGTAGTATGTGAAGAATGCTAGGTAACGTTTAGAGGGAGAAGTGGCTAACGTTTGAAGACAGCAGTGAGATGTGGTAAGTAACGTTTAAAGGCAATAGTGTGAGGAGAATGTTGGGTAACGTTTATTTGCAACAGTGGGTAAACGTTTAAAGCTGGCAGTGTGAGTAGAACGTTTAAAGATAACAGTGAGAGAAGCGCTGGATAACGTTAGGTGGTGCTGAATATACGTTTAGAGGCAGTGGATAACATTTAGAAGCAACAGTGCGAGAAGAGTGCTGGGTAAATAGAGGCGGTGGTAGTGTGAGGGTGGGATAGATGGGGGCCGTGTGAGCCACCTGGTGTGTTTCAAGGTGAGTGGCTACACGCGACAGGTTGGCACGCGTGATTAACCTTGGCACACCTGTGGTCATTCGTTACACCCGTTCAGATCACCGTGAAAAAAGATTATTTGCATGGTGTGTGTGTGTGTGTGTGTGTGTGTGTGTGTGTGTGTGTGTGTGTGTGAGAGAGAGAGAGAGAGAGAGAGAGAGAGAGAGAGAGAGAGAGAGAGAGAGAGAGAGAGAGAGAGAGAGAGAGAGAGAGAGAGAGAGAGAGAGAGAGAGAGAGAGAGAGAGAGAGAGAGAGAGAGAGAGAGAGAGAGAGACATTAATTTGTGTTGTCTAGGCTGAGGCAGTGTGTGTTTTAAGAGATTGGTGCAAATTGTGTGCCTGAAATGTTGTGGTGATTACGGGGCGGAAAAAACTGATAATCCGGCATTGTGAGGATTAAGTCATTAGATATTTGCGGGGTTGTTGCTATTACTTACATTACAATTACTAAAACCTGGCACTGCGATCCACGAGTATACATCATTGAGCAGACAAAATGTATAGAAAAAAAAATAATAAATGAGTAGATAGATAAAATAGAATAAATAAAGATAGATAAAGAGTAAAATAAAATTTAAAAGTTGTTTTTCGTGGTATAGATGCACACGCTACAACAATGTTATCATGTAAACGTTGCACTCTGTCTAACGTTTGTATTAATCTAAAACGTTCCGGTGCCTTACTGTGTTTCAACTCTATTCACCACGTTTTACTGCAACTACTGAAGGTTTTAGGCATATTTTCACGACTCAGTGTATCAGTTTCACACACACACACACGATAACCCAACTTTTCATATCTGTGGCCTTTGAAGACAACCTTGCTCTTTATGGCCTTTGCACAGTCCTAAAACAGTCTTGAGACAGCAGAGTATTTGAGTAACAGTCTGGCCCACGAGACTCCTCCCTCGGGGCAGAGAAGGCATTGTATAGACTTCTGGTTATAGTGAATCAGGCCACACAGTATTGGGTGACCGGCAGCGTGGCCAGGAGGGAAAAGTATTGGGAGACTGAAGCGAGGAACGAAGTGAAAACATCATTACTATCATCATGTTATTCCTTTCTTCTCTGTGCCGTCCTGAAAGAAGGTACTGTGAAGACTCCTGCTTACTGTGAATCGAGCCACAGTACTGAGCCATCAGCATAAAGTGTCCAGGGATGAAGGTTCGGTAAGTTACAATGACGAAAAAGCGAGGAAAAAAAAAAATCTTATCTTATTCCTCCTTTCTCCTCTGGCACGCGTCCTCAAATAAAGTACTGTATACATTCCTGGTTCCTGTGAATCAAACCACAACACTCAATGATCAGCTGCGTGGACAGACAGAGAGGAAAGTTTTGTGAGAAAGCAGCGAAGAATGAAGCAAAAATATCACTACTCTTATCATGCTATTCCTCCTCTTTCTCCTCCGTCCGCCCTCAGAGAAGGTACTGTATAAACTCATGGCAACTGTGAATGAAGCCAAAGTATTGAGTCATCAGCAACGTGGAGATGGAATAAGAGTATTGTGAGACTGCAGTATGGAATGAAGCGAAAAAAACATCATTACTTTTATCTTATTCCTCCTCTTTCTCCTCAGTCCCGTCCTCAGAGAAGGTACAGTATCAACCCTTGCATATTGTGAATCAAGTCACAGCATTCAGTGACAAGCAGCGTGAACAGAGAACAATGTTTAGGGAAACTGCAGAGAGGAACAAAGTGGAAAAAAAAAACATTGTTACTGTCTTATTCCTACTTTCTCCTCCGTGCCGTCCTCAGAAAAGGTACTGTATCAACTCGTGGTAATTGTGAATCAAGCCACAGTAATGAGTGATGAGCATAAGGTGGCCAGGGAGGAATAAAACAAAAATATCACTACTCATAATGTTATTCCTACTCTTTCTTCTCATTCCCGTCAGTGAAGGGACTGTATAAACTTGAGGTAATTGTGAATCAAGTCACAGTATTGAGTGAGCAGCAGCGTGGACAGGGCGGAAAGTTTGGGAAGTTACAATGCTTATCATGTTATTCCTTTCCTTTCCCTTCCTTTCCTCCGTCCTCAGAGAAGGTACTGTATAGACTCCTCGTTATTAGGAGTGAGCACCAGCATGGCCAGGGAGGAAGGTTTGAGAGACTGAAACGACGAAGGAAAGGAAAACATCATTACTCTTATTATGTCATTCCTCCTCTTCATTCTCCTCCTCCTCCTCCTCCTCCACTTCTTCTTCTTCTTCTTCTTCTTCTTCTCGTCCTCCTCCTCATGTCCCTCCCTAAGCTCTCTACGCGGACAGAGCAAAGGGTTGGAAGCTCCCGCGGTGACGCACGTATGTACAGCATTATACTGCGAGAGCTGTGGGATGCCCTTTACCTTTTTTCCCTTCAACAGTACCGTATTAGTCTTTGTCCAAGCCTCTTACTGGTGGGTTTCCGGTTGTTCTTTTTTTTAATAGTCTTTTCATGTGTGTGTGTGTGTGTGTGTGTGTGTGTGTGTGTGTGTGTGTGTGTGTGTGTGTAGGTAAATAGGTACGTACACCGACATCCAAGAGAGAGAGAGAGAGAGAGAGAGAGAGAGAGAGAGAGAGAGAGAGAGAGAGAGAGAGAGAGAGAGAGAGAGAGAGAGAGAGAGACCTAAGCCGATACAAGACGCACATCATTCCAAAATATAAACAAATCGAAATAAGAAAATAAATAAATAAATTTCTCCAATAACTTTACACCATTAAGGTAAATAGTTTGATTATATATATAAGTAGTGAATATAGTACTCTCTCTCTCTCTCTCTCAAACACATTTACACTTCATTATCAGATCAGTGATAGGTATCTCCCCAAGAACCGATGGGAGGAGGAGGAGGAGGAGGAGGAGGAGGAGGAGGAGGAGGAGGAGGAGGAGGAGGAGGAGGAGGAGGAGGAGGAGGAGGAGGAGGAGGAGAAGAAGAAGAAGAAGAAGAAGAAGAAGAAGAAGAAGAAGAAGAAGAAGAAGAAGAAGAAGAAGAAGAAGAAGAAGAAGAAGAAGAAGAAGAAGAAGAAGAAGAAGAAGAAGAAGAAGAAAGAAAAAGAAGGAAAGAAGTAAGAGAAAGATGACAAACAGAAGAAGAAGAAGAAGTAAAAGCAGAAGAAAGAGAAAGAGACAAATATAGAAAGGAGGAAGGAGAAGGAGAAGAAGAAAAGA
>NC_059292.1:1957500-1985000 GCF_017591435.1 Portunus trituberculatus | reverse complement strand
CTGTGAAGACGCGTGAAAGGCAAGGAAACAGAGCAGTTTTATTAATAGAGGCCATGAAAGTTGTGGAAAACGTCACTGGTGTTGTTGTGTGGTGTTGGTGTGGGGTGCTGGTGTGTGGTTTTGGTGTGGGGTGCTGGTGTGTGGTGCTGGTGTGGGGTGTTGGTGTGGGGTGTTGGTGTGTGGTGCTGGTGTGTGGTGTTGGTGTGGGGTGTTGGTGTGTGGTGCTGGTGTGTGGTGTTGGTGTGGTGCTGGTGTGTGGTGTTGGTGTGTGGTGTTGGTGTGTGGTGCTGGTGTGGGGTGCTGGTGTGGTGTTGGTGTGGTGTTGGTATGGGGTGTTGGTGTATGGTGCTGGTGTGTGGTGTTTGTGTGTGGTGTTGTGTGGGGTGTGGGTGTGTGGTGTGGGTGTGTGGTGTTGGTATGTTGGTGTTGGTATGTTGGTGTTGCGAAATGGTGTTGCGATTTGGTGTTGTTATCTGGTGTTGGGGTATTGTGTTGGTGTGTGGTGTTGCTGTGTGATGCTGGTGTGTGATGCTGGTGTGTGAAGTTGCTGTCTAATGTTACTATGTGGTGTTACTAGTGGCGTTGCTATCTGGTGTTGATGTTGGCTGCACTCTCTGCACCCACCACACGTGAGTTTGTTTACACCCACCACGGCAGTCAGGCAGTCAGGCAGTCAGGCAGCCAGGCAGTCAGGTAGCCACGGAGAATATGGGTGAAGTTGTGCAGGAAAGCTATCCTCTCCAAATATTTGCAGTGCTTCTAACAGTCGCACGCTGATTGTGAGGGAAATTTATTGAATATGAACTAAACTGCGTGTATAATAGTTCCATGAAAGATATCCCTGTGTAAAGTTTGTCTGTTTTCTTTTTCACTAACACTTCCGCAATAAAGGCTTAATTAATAAAAAAAAAATAGAATAATATAAACTAGAAAAATCTTATCACGTAAAAAGGAAGGAAAGAAAAACTAAAGAGAAAAGTAAAGGGAATAAAAATGGCAAGGAAGCAAGAAGAACGAGGAAAGAAGACGTGAAAAAAAAAAGGAAAAGAAGGAAAAGAAAAAAAAAAAGAATCAGAAGGAAGAAGAGAAGGAAGAAGAAGACTAACGTTGATTATTTTGGCACCGTCACGACGAAATCATAATCCTACCACACCTGAACGGAGCAGGTGCGCTGAGAGAGAGAGAGAGAGAGAGAGAGAGAGAGAGAGAGAGAGAGAGAGAGAGAGAGAGAGAGAGAGAGAGAGAGAGAGAGAGAGAGAGAGAGAGAGAGAACACAGTAAGTCCAAGAGGAGGAGGAATTGAAACAGGTGCAAGGGGAGGGACAACAGGTGAAGGCCAAGAGAGACACAGGTGCAGCAGATCCCAGCCCATCACACACTAATCACGTAACGTTGTCTCCTTTAATACAAACACACACGCAATTGTTGGATCTATACTTATCCAACCCTGCCCACTCACTCGCTCTCCAGGTAACGCGCCTCAGAGCTATCGAATTTCAATCTCATTTTGTTCCATGCGTGTGTGTGTGTGTGTGTGTTTTGGGTGGGAAAGTGCAGGTCTCTCTCTCTCTCTCTCTCTCTCTCTCTCTCTCTCTCTCTCTCTCTCTCAAAGTGCCAAGTTATTCCAGAACTAAATGACATGTATCCTTAAAGTTTGTAGTAGTAGTAGTAGTAGTAGTAGTAGTAGTAGTAGTAGTAGCAGTAGCAGTAGCAGTAGTAGTAGTAGTAGTAGTGAATTAGAGAATTAACAAAGAACACAAAGGCCAACACAAGGGAGAAACAAAACTAAACAAAACACAACAAAACAAAAACAAGCAGCAGCATCAGACCTGTTGCCTCCTACACAGCTACCTATTCGTCATAAGAAAGGGAGGGTGGAAGGTTAAGCCGCGTTATGACTACACGGAGAGACAAAGGGTTGGCTTATCTCACACACACACACACACACACACACACACACACACACACACACACACACACACACACACACACACACACCTGTAATCTCACTGCTATATATCTTTAAGGGCGATACGTACTGTAATTACGAGAGAGAGAGAGAGAGAGAGAGAGAGAGAGAGAGAGAGAGAGAGAGAGAGAGAGAGAGAGAGAGAGAGAGAGAGAGAGAGAGAGAGAGAGAGAGAGAGAGAGAGAGAGAGAGAGAGTGACTAACTTACATACCTACTGTAATACCAAGCTTTTAAATTCCTCTCTAAGGACGTGGGCAAAATAAACCACAGGACACAAAAATAAAAAAATATATATAAAAAACTTCTATTCTTGAAAAATAAAGAAAAAATGTAAACAAATATAAAAATCGTGAGTCATTAATGGTTCTCCTGTGACTTAAATTTCCACAATACAGAAAGAAGAGGGAGGGGGGGAGGTGGAGGGGAGGGAGGAAATACCTGATGGAGGAGGAGGGAGGGTGAGGGGCAGGCGGGGGCTGCAGGGGGTGTCATGGGAGAGGGCTTCATCCAGTACCAGCCCCCGCCCCTCCACCCCTCTGCACCCCCGCTATACATCCCACACCCCGACAAAGAACCGGTACACCTTCGGCGGCCCACCACCACCACCATCACCGCCTGCCGCCGCCGTGCCCGGGGCTGGGGGCGACCGACACGACGGGGCTGAGTTTGTGGTAAAATAGTGCAAAGAAAATGGGCTTGTAGAGCATTACTATAGTCTTGTCTACTCTAAAATGGCTCGTGGGTCTCAGTCTGAATGGTGTCCCTGGGAGTGCGTGGTTGTCAGATCTTGAGGATAACCGTGAGCTGTCCTTGTAATAAGTGCGTTGATCGACAGAAAACAAGTATTATTCACATCAATTCAGTGACGTTATCAATTAGCTCCAATATGTTTGAAATCCAAGAGCCACTTTAGAGTAGACAAACTATACACTACAGCACGTGCTCTGCCTCTCTGTCTTATGGAGAGTGGTTGATGGTCACAGATGGCGGGTGAACACGTGAGTGGGAAGTGCTACAATAAAAAAAAAGTCCAGGTATTTGCATTGCAGGAACAAATTATAATGTAATTCCTGTTAAGGGCAAATGTTATCAACTCCTTCAGTACTGGAACGCAATTTTACCTCGAGTTTTGGGTGTGATTTGATAATTTTACTGACGTTAGGAAGGATCTATTGAGGTCAGAAGATTAATAACCACAGTCTACACTATTTATTTTAATCCCCCACATGAGTTTCTGAAGCTGTACAGAATCGACAAATAAAAAGCAGAATGAATATGAAAACACGTCATGATATTGAAGGAGTTAATCATTCGTGATATTCTGTGATATTGTAAAACTGAGTGGGAGAGGAGAGTTAGAACCTGAAAAATTCCAAGGAGGTGCATAAAACAGTCAGACATGAGGCCTTCCTGGAATGCTTAGTCATGGAGTGAAAAGAGAAAGAAAAAAAAAAAATGAATAAATAAAAGAAGATTCCTGCATATACTCGTACACCTGACAAAATTACCTCACTGACAGCAAGCAGATAGCAAGAGCCATGGTAAGCTGTTCTGCAATGGTCAAATTCCTGGAAATACATGGACAGCACACCACATAACAGGTTCCTTCATAGAGAAACACACCTCAGTATGTTTCAAATGAAGTAATAATGACTTAGGTAATTCTTTGAGTACAGCACATGAGAGAGAGAGAGAGAGAGAGAGAGAGAGAGAGAGAGAGAGAGAGAGAGAGAGAGAGAGAGAGAGAGAGAGAGAGAATTACAACATTACAAAAACTAGGATCCATTTCACTGGCTCTACCAATAACCTTCGGAAGAAAATCTAGCAAACTTCAGCATCAGCAGCTCAAATACTCATACGCCGGCCAGACAACAGCACTACACACTGGCACAACCTTACGCACGTCACTCCCACCCACTCAAACACTGGCACTTGGGTCCTGGTGTGGCACTTCAGGGCTCTAAAGGTAACACTGGCACTTCTCTGTGTGTGTGTGTGTGTGTGTGTGTGTGTGTGTGTGTGAATAAAGATGATGTGGGGAAGGTTGAATAGAAAGAAAATAGAGAGGAAAAGGAAAGAAAAGAGGAAAGGAAAGGTGAGAAGAACTAAAGGAGTGTAAACAGTAGACAAGACAACAAGGAGTGATATAAGGAGCAAAAAAAAAAAAAAAAAAAAAAAAAAAAAATAAAAATAATAATAATAATGATGATAAATAAATAAATAAATAAAATCTATATCTATATCTATATCACAAACTATTCCAATTTACTTTGTTTTATACCATTTCTCCACAAAGATCACTGTACTTGATTTAACCCCCTTCAGTACTAGGACGCTTTTTTTACTGAGAGCTTTTGGTGTGATTGGACGATTTCATTTATATCAGGAAGAGTCTATGGAGGTCAGAAGATTACTGGCCTGAGCCTTCACTATTTTAATCTCCACATAAGTTTCTGAAGCTGTATTAAATCGCCAAATAATAAAGAGAAAGAAAATGCGTCCTAGTAGTGAAGAGGTTAAGAAGTTTGTGGTTGAGTTGATATAAAACAGTAGAGTAGTAAGTGAATGTGAAGGAAGGTTAATCTGACCAACAGTACGTGTGTAAATAAGTTTGGGTGGTCTAAGGCAGTGCAGAGGGAGTTCAATAAAGCACGGTAAGATAAGCTAGGGCTGGGGTACTTCTTAAAATTGTACCAGAAGGAAAGAATAAGAATTGGAAAGAACATGGATTGAGAAAAATAGAGTTGGGAAGGCCACAAGCTGAGAAGGCCAAGGGTAGAGAACAGAAGTTAAGATGAATATTGAAGACTATAGGGTGAAATAAGACAACAGGTGTAAACACACTACTGATGAAAGGCAGCAGCAGCATCACTTCCAAAATAACTTACAAAACCAACAAAGCAAAAAAAACAACAGGCTCACAAAAACAAAAACAAAAAAAATGCAAACTACAATAAAAGAGATCAATAAAAAGAGCTTCAGAATGAATACAAATAACAAAAAATCTCAGTTAATTATAAAGGACAGTGCCTGTAATGGTAATAAAGGAATACAAGGAATTATCTTACCTGATGTCACTTTGAGGTCAGGCTGGCTAGAGGACCTGGGTAGAGGCGAGGCAGAGGCAGCGGTGAACCTCTCAGAGACAGGCGCTGCGGCACTCTTCCCGGCGGCACTGATGTACTTAGTGGCGCAGTGAAGAGAGGTGGTGGTGACAGGCACACTCTTGATGGAGCAGGTGGCACTGGTGGCTGGGGTGGCTTGTCCAGTGGTGGCGTCAAAGTCAACGGTCTTGGTGGTGGCATCTGTGGTGAAGTTAGATGCCGTGATGGAGGGGAGGTCATCTTCCAGTGCAGTGGTGGTGGTGGTGGTGTCTGGTTTGTTCTTAGAGGTGATGAAGGTGGAGCCACTCTTGGTGATGGCCGGGGAGTCCTTAGTGGCAGTGTCTGTGTCATCAGTGGTGGCATGGGTAGCAGTGACAGTGGTAGTGGTGAAGGTGTCCTCTTCAGTGGAGCTCTCATCAACACTTGTCACTGCAGGGATGTATTTGGTGGTGGCAATGTAGAAGTGTGGGGCAGAGGTGGCCATGGCTGTGGCTGTGATACTGTGTCTCTCAATGATGGCTGATGAAGCTGTGGTGGTGGTAGTGGAGGTGGTAGTGGTGGAGGTTTGTGTGGTAGTGGAGAGAGGGAAGACCTTGGTGATGATGGGCACGTGCTTGGCAATGTCTGGGTGAATGGTGGTGCTGGCGCTGGCCTCCCTGATGGCAGCATCCCTGTAGCCCCTGCTGGTGGTGGTGTGGCCTCTGTTGGAGGAGTCACTGTGGCTGGTGGACATTGGAGCACATCTGGGAGTACCACAGCCTTTTTCTGGGGATACAGGGGACCACCTTGGAGGGTCAGAAGCCTTCTCTGGAGAGAGAGGGGACCATCTTTTCTCTGGGGACATGGGAGTCAGTCTTCTTTCTGGATACACAGGTGACCATCTCTTCTCTGGGGGCATTGGTGACCATCTCTTCTCTGGTGAGACAGGCGAAAATCTCTTCTCTGGGGACACAGGTGACCATCTTTTCTCTGGAGACACAGGTGACCATCTCTTCTCTGGGGACACAGGTGACCATCTCTTCTCTGCAGACATGGGGGACCATTTCTTCTCTGGAGACACAGGCAATAGTCTTTTCTCTGGGGACACAGGGGACCACTTTCGTGGGGCAGTCTCTTTCTCTGGTGACCACTTGGGAGCAACAGAGCTCTTCTCTGGGGACACAGAGGACCACCCTGGAGTGACAGGACTTTTTACAGGAGAAACAGGACTCCATGTGGGTGCCACAGAAGATTTCTTTTCAGGAGACACTGGAGCCTGTTTGGGAGTGACAGGAGTTTTTGTTGTGGATACAGGAGCCCATTGGGGTGGCATAATGGCCTCTTCAGTAGAAACAGGACCTGCTTCAGTGGTAGTGACAGGTTCATCAGTGCTCACTTTGAAACCATTTACTTCTTTGCCTGGAGTGACAGAAGTCTGTTCTGTAGAAACTGGTGGTGCATGGTGAGCAGCAGGAACTTTCTTTGGAGAAATAGGAGCCCATTTAGGACTGCCACACACCTTGTCTGGTGAGGAGGAGCTCTTTGCAGGTGAGTCAGGGCTCCACCTGGGAACTGTGGGAGTCTTTTCAGGAGAATGAGTGGTTCTTTTGGGGGACACAGGGGTCCATATGGGAGAGACAAGGTCCTTTTCTGGAGTTACAGGAGGTGTGGCAGTGTCAAATGAAGACTTACTGATCAGTGATACAATTCTGGCAGAGGGACAGATTGATGTAGCGGCTGCAGCGGTCAGGTCCTTTCTGGCAGTGCTTACAGTTACAGGAGTGTCACTGAGGCTGCCTGGATGGGGCTGAGGTTTTGTCATGTCAGGGTCACTCTTCGTGCTCCCTGAGAAGGTCCTGATGAATGTATTCCTTGTAAAGTCAGGGAAGCTACTTTTACTACTGGAGTCTTTTTTGGAAGTGGTGGTAGAGGTGGTTGCAGGAAATGTAGTGGTGGTGGTGGTGGTGGTAGTGGTGGTGGTAGAAGATAACTGAGAGGTAACTGTTGAGCTGCTAGTGGTAAATTCATGGGTGGAGTGTGTGCTGGTTAAGTCCACTATGCTGTAACTAACTTCAGTGACACCTTTTTTAATCTTTGTGGGTGATGAGAGCTTCTTGGAGGTGCCAGGGACAGCATTGGTGGTAAATGGTGCTTTTCTGATAACAGAGGAATCACTCTCTGTAATCTTAACTGTGTCATCAGTCAGTGAGTCTTGCTGGAATGATGGAAGGAAGTTGGCAGTTGGGGATGGTTGGTCTGATACTAACTTTCCCAACAGTTGTACAAATTCCTCATCACCGAGAGCAAGGAGGTTCTGAGGCACAGCTGGTCCAGCACCCACGCCCCACCCATCTCCCTCCTCGGCTTGGCAGGATACCAAGCTGTCCTTCTCAGCATCAGGACAGGCATGGCCGTCACTCCCTGTGGTAGGTTCACGCGATGCACCACCAGAGGCTCTGGATTGTTGATGAACAACTCCAGGGTCTCTTCACTTTTCTCTGAAATTAAAGAAGTTTTGTTTTCTTCCCTGGGTGTGCTGGTAACACTGTTGCTGGAGGAGTCATCACTGTCAGAGTCTGGATACATCTTGTGCAGTGGAGGGCGGCCAGTACTCTGCCTTGAGAGAATGCGAGGTGCATCATACCATGGGATCTTGGTGTCTGACTTGGGTTTGGCCAGACCTATAATTTCTGTTTCTGCTTCTGTTGTCTTGTTTGACTCCTTGACGGTGCTCATAATGCTAGACTTCTTTGGGCTTCCGGAGAGTGGAGTGTGGGGCCCTGCAGTGCTGGTGTGAGGGGTGGGGGCCTCTGAGGAAACAAGGTCTAGTGAGGCTGAGTTAAGAGTGGAAGGGTCTCCATTATCTGAGTGGGAGTCTTTGGGAATGGAGTCTAGGGCATGAGAGTCTGCAGGAAATGAATCTGTGGTGAAGGTGGCTGTGGTGATGGGATCTGGGGCCAGAGGGTAGGATGAGAGAGGATTGGGAGTGAAGGGATCTGAAAAGATTGTGTCTGGGGTGAGTGGGTGAGTGGTGAAGTCAACAGGGGGAGGTGGAGAACTGCCACTGGTAGTGCTTGTCTCCTCAGTAGCTGCCTCGCCAATGGCCTCTCCTTGTGAAGCCTCATTGTAAACCAGGCTGAGTCGCCCTCCCCCTGTGTGGCGCCGCCGGGAGAGCAGATCACTGGCTACCCCTGCCTCTCGGGCCATACCACCACTGGCCACCTCAAACTTGGTGGAGCTCCTCGCTGACTCTGTGGTGGTGGAGGTGGTGGTAGTCGTTGTGGTTGATATTGTGGCAGCGCTTGTGCTTGTGGAAGAGATGGCGTTATCTCTACGAGCACTTGCCACCACCTCTCCATTTGCCTCTGGTGCAAGCTGTGGTGGAGTGTGACGCAGGTTGTTGCTGGAGGAGCTGTGTGCTGCCTTACTGTCCCTGCTGCCCAGCACAGCAGTCCTCCCTGGTGCAATGGGCACAGGTGGTGGAGGCTCAGGGGGTGGCTGGGAGAGCAGCATGCGCAGGTAGGCAGCACGTGCAGGATGTTCCAGGTTACTAATGGAACACTCAGGGCTCACTTCAGTACCACCAGTCTTGTACACCTGTGCTGCTCCCCCACCCCCTCTCAGGCACCGCCGGTACTCCTGCTCTGTCATGAGGCGGAAGGCACCCGGAACCAGAGTGTCCTGAGGCTTCTGCTCACCGGAGAACTTTGCCTCCTCTCGGAACTCCTCAGGCGGCGTGATGACTACCTCCTCAGGTGAACCCTGCACCACCTGATGGCTGTCCTCAGTCCTGGAGCTGATATCAGCAAGAATGATGGGTGGTGGGGCCTGGGGAAGGGGAGGGGGTGAAGTTGGGGGAGGGGGTGGGGGAGAGCTTGGGGGAGAGGCAGCAGTATGGGTCATGGTAAAATCAGATTGTGAAGAATGGGAAAGTGTAGTAGGCAGAGGAGGAGGAGGATGAGTTGTGGGTGGGACAGTGGGAGGCTGTGAAGGTGGAGTGGCAGCAGGATGGGTGGGGGAATGAACAGAAGCTGAGTCAGAAGGGGGGCCAGGGGTTGAACACACACCCCCAACCTTCTCTTCTGGGAAAGTCATCTCTTCAAGAGAGATTTCCTTCAGCAGGTCTGCCTGCCACCTGTCAGTGCCAGCCGAGCTGTCTGACGCCCTGTGAGAGGAATGGGTGGTGGTCCGTGCTGCCTGGCTTGTGCTGAGGCACCGCAGCACACGGTCCAGCATGCTGTCCCTGGGCAGCGGTGGTGGCTGGGGGATGCCGGCACAGGAGGAGCGATCCGGCAAGCTCTCCACGGACCCGTGACACGGTGCCAGGGATGAGGTGCAGGATGACCAAGAAGTCAGGTCACCAGTCTCAGAGGATGAGGGCAGTGGGCCGCCCAGCGCCCTGGACCAGCGTGGAGCGGCAGCACAGTCTTGTATGGTGGGGCGTGTTGGGCGGTGGGATGGGGTGTGGGTGGGGGAGGAGCTGAGGGAGCCTCCTGAAGGACGGGTGTTCTTGTGAAGCAGGCGGCTGTGGTGAGTGGAGCGGTTCAGGCCAAGGGGTGTGGTGGGGGGAGTGGAGTTCTCAGGGAGGGATCTGCTCGACTCCAGGCTGCGGCGAGGAGCAGGCTGGGGAGCTGCTACCCTCCATCCTACTGCTGCAGAAGAGAATTATGATAACTATGCATGTGCTCACACACACACACACACACACACACACACACACAAGATGTCAAATGCCAACATGGGGTTGTGTAGACTTAAGACGTATGAATGTATATTGGTAAATAAGTACAGGCAACCCCCCCTTAACGAAGGGGTTACGTTCCTAAAAAAACTTTCGTTAAGCAAACCGATTATAACAAGACTTAGTTTAACCCCTGACTTGAACTTCCATTGAGAGTAAACAAAGTGAGAGTGCATCATAGTACAGTGAAAGGTTTAATGAAAGTAAAAATTATGAAGTTAAACATTTAGGCAGTTTAATTTAAGTCATTATAAGTACACTAATGTATGTATGTACGTAACTTTATAATGTTGATGATCTTAAATCTATGAAGGGAGGGAGAGTGGAGCGGGAAAGACACTAACCAGCAACCTGTGGAATGTAAACAAAGTGCACATCATTGTATCACATACAAAACTTATGTACCACATTTCCACAAGGCTTTCCATTTTATCCATTGTAGAGTCACGAGTTCAGGCCAGTGGTTCTCTTAGCTTGCAAGGAAGATACAATCTCACCAGCCTTCTTATTAGAGTCTGCTGACTTGAAAATAGTAGAGACAGTAGATGGAGTCAAGATGGTGGCGAGCAATGCTATTAGTTTTCTCGCCTCTCTCGTGTCTGTGAATAATATCCAGCTTCACTTCGAGAGTAAGAGACTTCCTGGTCTTCTTAGGAACGCTAGGCCACATTGCAGGGCGTTTTGGTGGTAAGTTGAGCGAGGCATGACGAGCTGCTGCTGATGCTGTTATTTTTTTTAACAGGGGGAGTGAGTGGTGCGTGTGTTGTCCACGAGAGGCGCTGGTGTATTCAAAAGCCTGTCAGCTTGCGTGACACAGCGGGGCTTTTAAACTTGGAAAAAATTACCTGGATAAAGCTTCGTTAAAACGAGTTTGGTGTTCGGTAAACGAGCAGATGGTAGTAAAATGAAACCTTCGTTGTAGCGAAATTTCGTTGTGTGAACCTTCGTTAAGCTGGGGTTGCCTGTATATGTATAAGTATGATAATATGTAGAAGTTTCAGCTGACTTTGTAAGCTGCCAAACAAAACTACAGTATTATTATTATTATCATTATTATTATTACACACAGCACAAAGTTGGTTCCAACAAGTCTGTGGGACATGAAAACCACATTTCACTTTCAATCTCTCCCTGAGCAGCCCAGCACACCACACCCACACCTCAGTGCCACATGCACTTCCACAACCTGCAACTTTTATTACCATGGAGTCATGTTTTTTGTTGTATAATGCAAATGCAACTACAATTCTAAAAATCTGCATAATGTCGCAGCTGAAATATTCATTTCATAAAGGTTTACAATGACCACTGACACACCAGTTTACTATTATATTTCAATCAATTTTCAGTTTTTTCTGTTGTCTAAGGTTGAGCATCTAAAAAATGAGATTGCACTTTCAGCTTTTTGGTTGTGAAATTTCTCCAAAGCATTTTTATGAAGTTAAGACCATGGAAGAGTGAGATGGAGTTTGTGGAACAGTGACTGGTGGCCACCACTGTCAGCACACACCATCAAAGTGTCAAGCAACTCAACTTTCAACTTGCCTTGCACTCTGCTTAGATATATACGAGTATGTGTGAATTAAAAGCACGGAAAGCAAGCCTAAAACAAAATAAAAGATAAAATGTGATGTAAACTAAAAGTAAAATGAAATGTGAAAAAAAAAAATAAATAAATAAAATCACCTGTGACTTGAAAATAAAAGAAAAGGCATCCAACCATTGCAGTGCTGACACCTGAAAACTGTCACCACACAATCACCAAAACTCAAACTCAAACACCACCACACAGCAAATAAAACACCAACACTCTCCTTTGTAGACAGAGTAATGCTGCTGTGATGGGAATGCCACACCAGACCCTGCCATCCTACCACCAATCTTTCAAGTGTATGCCCATCCCTACCAACACCATTCCTCCACCACACCACACCACACCACACAACAACACCACGCCACGCCACACCACACGTAAGTCACCAATGCAATACTGTAGCCAATACTCACATTTCTCCTGATCAAACATGAGTGCAGACAGGAAAGAACATAACAATTAACCAACATGATGCACCATCCCAGTGTCCTCTACCTAAACAAAGGCATTATCCACAACAACTTATTTCAATATACCTGTTTCTGCTGTTCAAATATAAAGGTGGAATAATTTCATAGCATCCTTAATGAACACAGTGAACAGTGAAAGATAAGTACATCTGTTAAGCTTCTCTAAAATACACAACTCACCTCCTGAAGCTGCTTGGTGGTCATGGCAGAGGAAGAGGAGGATTTTGTCTTGTGAGTGGCAGTGGCAGTGGTGGTGGTGGTGGCAGTTACTTGAGGTGATAGTGATGGTGATAGTGATGGTGATGGTGATGGTGATGGTGGTGGTACTGTCTTGTCAGCAATCTGAGGTGGGGCTGCCTTAGCGGTGGGCTTCAAGGTTGATGATGAGGAGGCGGTGGAGGAGGAGGAGGAGGAGGAGGCACGCTGGAAGCTGGTAGTGGTGGAGGTGGTGGGGGTGGAGGTGTTGGTGTCGATGTTGGTGGTGGTGGAGGTGGTGGTGGTGGTGGAGGCGTGAAGGTCAGGGGTGGGAGAGGGAGATTCAGGAGGGGGAGGTGGCGGTCAGTGGGTGGGGTGTTGTTGTTGTTGTTGGTGGTGTTGAGGGTGATGACGGTGACAGGCCCTGACCTGACCTCCTGGGTGAAGGTCACTCCCCCAATAGGCCTCACAAGAGCCTGCTGACCTGCAGAATAACAACACTGCACTAAGCACTCCTCACCATAAACACCTTCACTCTGAATCACATGAACTCAAGTTGAAATCAGGCAATTCATCTTTTTCTCATTGGTAACAAGAGTACTTATCTCATCAGTGTCAAAACCATAGAAGTACAGCATGCATGCACTCTATATACTCCATCATTATGGAGCAGAAATAGAGCTTTTTTAAAAATAAAAAATTTTTGCTTTTATTTCAAGTACATATTAGTCAAATTTAAAACTGCTGATAATAATGAATGTATGATTAATGTTACTTAAATGTCACCTTTAGAACAGCAACCCTACAACTCTCATAGTGATATCTGTGGTAGAACATTTGCTTTATATCATCATGTACAGAGATGTTGTGAGGAAGTGGCAGGCAGCACAGCACAGTACCTTTGTCTGCGTCCAGGTGAGGAGTGTCTGCTGTGGCTGCTGGTGAGTCCCCTCTGGGTGTGTTCCCCTCTGTGGGGGTGGAGTCACTGGCCGGCGTGGAGTCTGTCTGCAGCAGCTCCGCTCTGTAGGTGGACTCTGAGCGTGTCAGAGTGGTTTTGTTGGATTGTGTGCTTGAAAAGAAGTTCTTCCTAAATACTGAGTTCTGCTGAGAGGAAACATCAAATTTTGAACCGGAATCAGGATATGCAAGGTTGGTTCGTGGTGTGGAGGAGCCGGGCCGTGAGCTTGGGTCACTCCGCGGCGTTGTTGAGTCTGTCCTTGAAAACTCACTTCTCGGGGTTGTATTTGGACAGGAGACGTCGGTTTTTGTGGCTGAGTCTGTCTGTGTTACCTCTGAACGTGCTGAGAGAGGAGCTGGGCGGGACGGGAGAGCAGAGGCAGCAGGAGTAGTGGAGGCAGTAGAGGTGGTGGTGGTGGTGGTGGTAGTTGGGGTACTGGAGGTTGGGAGGACAGGCTGGGAGACAAGGAGAGTGACCTTCTCTGGTATCTGACGCAGGAGATCCACAGCCACACTGTATGGGAGGTTCTCCACGCTGCGCCCATTGATGCCCACCACTCGGTCACCTGTGGAGTAGTGGCAGAGGTTAAAAACACACAGAAAGACAGACAAATAGAACCAAAGCAATACAGAGTTACATAAATACAAAATTGTACATTAGGACATAAAAGACACTGAAGGGTATTGTAGAATCAAAGGAAGTGTCTCTAGTTCTTCAGTTAATTGATTATCTTTCAGTCTCATTGTAGAAAGGTATCTAACAAATATTTTGAATAGTGGTGATGGAACTGATTACGCAGGCCATGAATGGATAAATGAACCACAAACACAGCATGGGGAATACAAAGGCTGCAAAGAAAAGGAACTTTGAACTTAATGGAATAAAATGTGAACTTGAATAATGAGACTCAAGGCAAAGACAATATGACTGAAAGAAAGAGTAAAGAATATAAATAAAAGAATGAACTGAGGCAAAAGTATCGGGTATACTTTCGTTACTAATAATAGTAACAAAACAAAACAAAACAAAACAATAACAATAATAATAATAATAGTAAAAGTAGTAGTAGTAGCAGCAGCAATAGGAAAAATAAAATCAATAACAATAACAATGATTAAGTAAAGAAGAGAAAGAAGAAGAAGAAGAAGAAGAAGAAGAAGAAGAAGAAGAAGAAGAAGAAGAAGAAGAAGAAGAAGAAGAAGAAGAAGAAGAAGAAGAAGAAGAAGAAGAAGAAGAAGAAGAAGAAGAAGAATTGGTTATTGGTTGGGGAAAGCTGAAATAGACCATTGTAAGCGATTTTTAAGTCTAAGGGAAAGGAATAACATTTTGCAACACTCTATAAGTAACACCCGGCATGGCGAGCCCTCACTGGACGTCCTAGAATGGAACGTCCGTGATTGGTTTGCCGTGATGCCATTTTAGTAACTACCGGCATGGCGGACTCTCATTGGACTTCCGTGACACGTGATTTACAGACTCCACAACTCCACTACTACTACTACTACTAATGAAGATAACCACAAGCAAAACGCGAGGAAGACAAAGGAAAACTGCTCGCTGGACTGTTTCTGGCGCATCACTGCAACCCAATGGTAGTCTTCAACTTGAAAAATAAAAATAATAAAAATAACAAATAATGGAAAAGTAATTAAATGAATAAACCACAAATAAATAAATAAAAAAAAACACAAAGGTGAAGTAAAGTGAGTATATATATTACCATACCATGCGATCGTGCCTTGTGCTGCTGACGAGAACCGATTCTGAACATTAACCGAATTAACCAAAGAAATACGAAGTAACAATTCACCGAACACCACCTCTTAAGTAAGGCAAGATAAGCGAGCACAAACAAAACACAAACATCTTCTGTCCCGTTATGCTCTTAATGCTCCAGCCCATCCCGCCACCCAAACACACAGAGGTCCTGAGAGAGAGAGAGAGAGAGAGAGAGAGAGAGAGAGAGAGAGAGAGAGAGAGAGAGAGAGAGAGAGAGAGAGAGAGAGAGAGAGAGAGAAAACAAAAAGCACAGCCAAACAAGGAAGGAAAACGAAGAGATCTAGACCACCAGTTGATAAGCCAGCCAGGAGCAGTGAAGGGGGGCGAGGGGGGGTGGGCGGAGAGGCGAGGCGCGGTGATGAAGTGTGGATAATGAGGAGTCTGTGTTTGTGGGATGGAGCAGGAGGGGGAGGGGGAGGGGGCGAGCAGAAGGGGGGTCAGGAGTGGAGAAGGGGGGGGAGGGCAAGTCATCGCGTGTCGCACTCCGGCCTGACGTGACCCGGGGCGCAACTTTCACTTCATGGACACTCAGCTCCGACCCGCGTGTCCCTCCTGGTGATTGCTGGTGGTGGTGGTGGTGCCGGTTGGGTTGTTGTTGTTGCTGTTGTTGTTATTGGTGATGGGTGGGTGGGTGAATGGTTGTTGTTGTTGTTGTTGTTGGTGGTGGTGGTGGTGGTGGTAGTGTTACTGTGACTTTTGATTTACTGTTGCCGTAATAAAAAATAGTAGCCCTAGCAAAAACAACAAAGAATAAACAAACAAATATATAATAGTAACAAATACAAACAACAACAACAAGAACAATTAAAACATCTACTACTACTAGTACTACTACTTCCACCATCGAGACTCGTACTAGCAATACGAAGGAAAACAACAGGACGAACAATAATAATAACAACAATAACAATAATGAAAACAACAACAAAACAACAAGGACAAAGACAACGATAATAACTCGCTATTCCCCCACCCCCCCGCCTTCCCGTCCTCTCCACCATCCACCACCGTCACCACACACACACAGGTAGGTAAGTCTCATCCCAGGCGGGGGAGGAACAGGCGGGCTGGGTATAAAAGGTGAGGTGGCAGCGGCGGGGAGACACAGGCTGACTGACACGAGGCTACCAGACCAACACTCCTACAGGCACATCACACCCATTTACCCACCGACCCACCCACATGTGCAGACTACGCACTCCCCCAGGCATGAAAGTAAGTCACGTGTATTACTGCTGCTACTGTTACTACTTGATTGACTACTATTATATCTATCAACTACTACTACTACTACTACTACTACTACTACTGCTGCTGCTTCACTTACTGCAAGTCTACATCTATCTACTACAACACCTAACTAACTATACAACTATTACTACTGTTGCTACACCTTCTCCCTCCTCCTCCTATTCCTCCCTCCTCCTCCTCCTCCTCCTACTACTACTACTACTACTACTTCTACAACTACTTGATTGACTACTATTATACCTACTACTATCAACTACTTCTATACTACTACTATTATTACACCTTTTCCTTATCCTCTCCTCCTCCTCCTCCTTTTACTACTACTACTACCACTACTACAATAATAGCACCACCACTACCACCACCACCAACAACACCTACTACTACTACTACTACTACTACTAACAGTTATCATAAAAGAAAGACAGCCATGAGAATTAAGACAGCAAATATTTAAGAATCTGGGCAAAAAACAAAAACAAAATGATACAACAATCGAGAGAGAGAGAGAGAGAGAGAGAGAGAGAGAGAGAGAGAGTACTCAATTTAAACTGGTAGCCGATTTAGCAGCAGTATGCCATGAATAAGAGATTAAGCTCCATCACTCTCTCTCTCTCTCTCTGTTCCCTTAGTTTGGTGCTAATCCTCTTCTTTACTGCCCTGTCCCCTCCCCTCCTAACCTAACCTTATCTATCTATCTATTTACTTATCTATCTATTTATTTACTTATCTATCTATCTATTCACTTATCTATCTATCTATTCACTTATCTATCTATTTCAGCCCACGAGGCACTTTGTACTGAGGGAAAACAAAGCAAAACCTCAGAAAAAAATCGACCACTTAATATGATAATCTTTCCGTCCATCTCCAGGTGCTACGGCTAAAAGTGGTGGTGGTGGTGGTGGTGGTGATAGTGGTGGTGGTGGAGGGGCGAGGGCGGCGCCAGAGGGACCAAGGGAAGACCGAGCACTGGCAGGACACACGAAGGAGGCGAAGCAGGAGGATGAAGAACAATATCCACCTGTAAGTGTGTGTGTGTGTGTGTGTGTGTGTGTGTGTGTGTGTGTGTGTGTGTGTGTGTGTGTGTGTGTGTGTGTAAGGGCGTGAAGGTGTGTTAATCGTCTCCCTCTCTCTCTCTCTCTCTCTCTACAGCGGCCCTACAACTTCGGGTTCTCCATCGCGGACCAGGTGAAGGGCGTCAGGTTCTCGCAGGAGGGGCGCAGTGACGAGCAGGGCCGCGTCACGGGTGTCTACTCCTACGTCAGGCCAGACAACGTGCTCGTCACCGTCAGGTTAGCAAGAAGCTGGTCCTCGCGCCACCTTACCTAACCTAACCTAAGCGGACTTCACCTCACTTTAATCATACCTAACCTAATTAAAGTTTACCTAACCTCGCGTCACCTTACCTAATCTAACCTAACTTCACCATACTTCAACCCCTACAGTGCTGGGACACATTTTCACCTTGAGATTTGTGCATGATTAGACCATTTTATTGACATTAGGAAGGCTATATGGAGGTCAGAAGATTAATGGCCACAGTTTTCGCTATTTTTAATCCACACATGAGATTGTGAAGGTGTATAAAATCACCAAGTAGTAACCAGAGTGAATACAAAAACGTGTCATGGTACTGAAGGAGTTAACTTTACCTAACCTAACCTAAAGTAACTAAATTTTTATCTAACTTAACCTAACCTTAACCCAAACTAACCTAATCTATCCTATCCCGCCTAATCTAATCTAACGTGACATAACTCAACCTAATCTTGACCCAAGCTAACCTAACCTAACCTAACCTTACTTGACCTGATATGACCTGACTTGTGTAACGTGACCTGACCTAGCTTATCTCGGGCATCAGGTGGTTTCGTGTTAGGAGGAGGAGGAGACCATTCGGAATTTTAGCCAATAACAATCTTTACTATATCATTCAAACGAACGAACTATTGTACAAAAGAAAACAACAACAACAACAACAACAACAACAACAACATATAATCCAAGGCAACTATTATTCACGGAAGGGGAGAAAGATATAAAATGAGAGAGAGAGAGAGAGAGAGAGAGAGAGAGAGAGAGAGAGAGAGAGAGAGAGAGAGAGAGAGAGAGAGAGAGAGAGAGAGAGAGAGAGAGAGAGAGAGAGAGAGAATTAATGGCCACAGGAGGGAAGGGAGGAAAAAGGAGGAAAGGGATGAGATGATATTCATAAACCTGACGTGACTCCGGGGACTACTTGAGGTCAATTATCCCCTCTCTCTCTCTCTCTCTCTCTCTCTCTCTCTCTCTCTCTCTCTCTCTCTCTCTCTCTCTCTCTCTCTCCCTAAGACCTACCAGGAATTCGAATCTTTGTCTCTAGTGTGTGTGCCTTTGCATATAATTTTCTTGTTTTTTTTCCTTATTATCCTCTCTCTCTCTCTCTCTCTCTTTCTCTCTCCTTTGAGTCCTCTCCAACCTGACCAATCCATACCCCCACACCCCTCCCCGCCACCTAATTGCGTATAAACTCCTCCATCATCCATTAAAAAGAAGACAACAACTTAACCCCTTCAGTACTGGGACACATTTCTACCTTGAGATTTGTGTGCCATTAGACCATTTTATTGACATTAGCAAGAGTCTATGGAGGTCAGAAGATTAATGGCCACAGTCTTCACTATTTTAACCCCTTCAGTACTGAGACACATTTCTACCTTGAGATTTGTGTACCATTAGACCATTTTATTGACATTAGCAAGGGTTGGTCAGAAGATTAATGGCCACAGTCTTCACTATTTTAACCCCTTCAGTACTGGGACACATTTCTACCTTGAGATTTGTGTACCATTAGACCATTTTATTGACATTAGCAAGGGTCTATGGAGGTCAGAAGATTAATGGCCACAGTCTTCACTATTTTTAATCCACGACATAAGTTTCTGAAGCACCAATAGAACCAGAATGAATGTGGAAGCGCGTCATGGTACTCAACAGGAATGGTGATAGGATAAAAGAAACACCAATACCACCCCGGTACACCTTCACCAACTCAACCTTCAGTAATAACCACAGTAATACCTCCACCTAAACAATCTTCTATCCTTCTCTTTGCTTACTCCCTCCTATCATCAATTCTCTTCTTACACAACTTCATTCCCTTGCCTTCTCTTCTAATACACCTCACTGCTCCAACCACCACCACCACCACCACCAATTCTCTTCTTCACTTCATTCCCTTGCCTTCTTTCTAATACACCTCACTGCTCCAACCACCACCACCACCGCCACTACCATCGCCACCATCACTAGCACAACCCCCTCACCAATACATTACACCACTAATCTACCTCCCGCCTTGTCTCTTACTCTTCCCCTGACCCCCGACCACTGATTATACTCGAAACTAAACCTTCACTCCCCTTGCTTTGTCCCTTTCATCCCTCGCTCCCTCTCCTTCCTACACCCCACCTTACCCAGTATTCAGAAACGCCTTGCTTTCTCACCACGACAGTTTTTCAATGCCACAGAGAAGACTAGCCGGGTTTTCAAGACAGTTTTTCCTTATAACAATCTATAAATCTTGTCAGTCCATCGCCGGAAACATATAAATAGCCTTAAAACATGAACGTCTTCAAGTAAAGCCTTTGGAGAGTAGTGATGGTGAGAGAGCAAAATGTTTAAGAATACTAACCCTTATCTCACCCTTCCTTCTTTTTCTGGAGCATTATTATCCATTTTCTATACAGGGTCAATGTTTTTGAAGACTTTCCTCCATCTAACCCTGTCCTACGCCACTTCTACGTTCTTCTTTTTATTTTTTTGGACACTTATTATTAATTTTCTATACTGGGTCACTGTTTTGAAGACTTTCCTCCATCTAACCCTGTCCTACGCCGCTTCTATATCCTTCTTCTTTTCAGCACCATCATCATCATCATCATCTCCCCCTTTTTTTTTCTATACGGAATCGCTGTTTATGAAGACACTCCCGCACCTAACTCTGTCCTCCACCACTTCTATGCCCTTTTTCTTCTTTTTCTGCGCCATTATTATCCATCTTTTATACGGAATCTCTGTTTTTTTAAGACTTTCCTCCATTTAAACATGTCCTACGCCACTTCTCTGTCCTTCTCCTTCTTCTTAAGTATCATTATTATCCATTTTCTATACGGAATCACTGTTTTTAAAGATTTTCCCGCATCTAACCCTGTCCTACGCCACTTCTATGTCCTTCTTTTTCTCTTTAGCACCACCAACATCCCTTTTTCTCTATACTACGTTACCACTTCACCACTTCACTGTCCTCCTCCCTACAGTTCACTTCCATATCCCTTACCTACCTTTCACAATGCCATTCCTCCCTCCTAAAATGGCCAAACATCCCCAACCACGCCTCCTACACCTTCTCACATCCTCTTTCTCCTCATCCTACCCCTTCTTCAGGTACCGAGCGGACGAGACAGGCTTCCACCCCACTATAGTCGAAGAGGAGGCCCCGTTGCAGGCAGTTCCTCTCAACTCCCCAGACGCTGTCGCCTCCCACACTATCCAGCTGCCCTACACGCCACAGATCAACGTCCGTGTCACCGCCAAGCAGCTGCAACACTACCACGACGAGAACCAGAGGAGGGCACGGCTGCAGCGACGACAGCACCAGGAGGAGGGACAGAAGTAGTGGGATATGAGAGAGAGAGAGAGAGAGAGAGAGAGAGAGAGAGAGAGAGAGAGAGAGAGAGAGAGAGAGAGAGAGAGAGAGAGAGAGAGAGAGAATGTTTTTCAAGTATAAAGAACAATAAAGAGTGAAGATAATGAGTGGCGCAGTTGATTGATGGTGTTGACAAAGAAAAATATGGTAATTATTGATAAAGAATAAAAATAAATCAATAAGTAAAAAAATAAATAAATAAAAACGAGAAAATATATATAAAAAAAAGCAGTTTAAGAAAAGTTTAAACTACTGCCACCACCACCACCACCACCACCACCACCACCACCACCACCACTACTACTACTACTACTGATACCACCACCACCACCACCATCACTCAAGGTCACGTCAGGCAACAAGTGTCCATTAAAAGGCGTGAATTAAACATATGTGTGTGTGTGTGTGTGTGTGTGTGTGTGTGTGTGTGTGTGTGTGTGTGTGTGTGTGTGTGTGTGTGTGTGTGTGTGTGTGTGTGTGTGGCGTAATTAAGCGACTACACACCCAGGTAGGCACAGAGCACAGGTACGCCACCACGACACGCACAAACGAACAAACTAACTGAATACACGAGAGAGAGAGAGAGAGAGAGAGAGAGAGAGAGAGAGAGAGAGAGAGAGAGAGAGAACCATTGTAAAGGGTGAGGAAGGGGAAGAAGTGGAGGAGTGGAGTGGAGTGTACGAGTGGAGTGAATCAATAAACATGTCTGATCTTGTTCGTGTTTGACTTCTTTCATTTGTATTTATCTATTTTTTTCTGCTTCTGTCCATACGTCTTTTTATTTATTTATTTTTATTTTTCTTACATTATTAGCTCCCACTACAACGACCACTCTCTCTCTCTCTCTCTCTCTCTCTCTCTCTCTGTTCTAACTACTACTACTACTACTACTACTACTACTACTACTACTACTACTACCACCACCACCACCACCACGATCTTTCACTTCCTTCTCCCCCTCCAAAGTCTATTAACGGTAGAAATATTATGAACGAAGCATCTAACTACAATTTCACATCTGATTTCATGAAGAGCGACCCACGTGCACTCTCTAACAGCGACCTCCTGCAGCCTTTCCTTATTAACTCTCGGGTCAGCCTTTGCCATGGGAGATCGACGGACCTCTGCTACTCCTATTTCAAAAGGCTCTAGTTGAAAGTGTTTTTTTTTTTTCATGACATTTTTTGAGTACCATGACGCGCTTCCTTATTCCCTCTAGTTACTATTTGGTGATTTTATACAGCTTCACAAACTCATGTGGGGATTAAAATAGTGAAGACTGTGGCCATTAATCTTCTGACCTCCATAGACCCTTCCTAATGTCAATAAAATGGTCTAATCGTACACATATCTCAAACTAAAAAAAAATGTGTCCCAGTATTGAAGGGGTTAATGGTTGCGGTGACAGATTAACGTGATTTCTACGTTATTAAACGGAAATACTCCCTTCAGAACCCGACCAGTCATCTCTGTGGCCTTGCAAATAGTCGTGGTGAGAGAGAAGTGTTTATGGATGCGACACTAAGCACATAGAAAGCCTTGGATGGAGTCTGTCGCGAAGAAATAAAGGCAAAGGATAATAGAGTGTACGAAAAGCAGGAAGGGAATGAGAGGTTGAGTTAGGAAAGGAAGGAAAGGAATGGAAGGCTACGTTAGGAAGGGAATGGGAGGTTAAGTTGGAAGGAATGGAACGTTAGGAAGGGAATGGAAGGTTAAGTTAGGAAGGAAATGGAAGGTTAAGTTAGGAAGGGAATGGAAGGTTAAGTTAGGAAGGGAATGGGAGGTTAAGTTAGGAAGGAATGGAAGGTTAAGTTAGGAAGGGAATGGAAGGTTAAGTTAGGAAGGGAATGGGAGGTTATGTTAGGAAGGAAATGGAAGGTTAAGTTAGGAAGGGAATGGAAGGTTAAGTTAGGAAGGGAATGGAAGGTTAAGTTAGGAAGGGAATGGGAGGTTGGAAGGTTAAGTTAGGAAGGGAATGGGAGGTTAAAATGGAAGGCTACGTTAGGAAGGGAATGGAAGGTTAAGTTAGGAAGGGAATGGAAGGTTAAGTTAGGAAGGGAATGGAAGGTTAAGTTAGGAAGGGAATGGGAGGTTAAAATGGAAGGCTACGTTAGGAAGGGAATGGAAGGTTAAGTTAGGAAGGGAATGGGAGGTTAAGTTAGGAAGGAAATGGAAGGTTAAGTTAGGAAGGGAATGGAAGGTTAAGTTAGGAAGGGAATGGGAGGTTAAGTTAGGAAGGGAATGGAAGGTTAAGTTAGGAAGGAAATGGAAGGTTAAGTTAGGAAGGAAATGGAAGGTTAAGTTAGGAAGGGAATGGAAGGTTAAGTTAGGAAGGGAATGGAAGGTTAAGTTAGGAAGGAAATGGAAGGTTAAGTTAGGAAGGGAATGGAAGGTTAAGTTAGGAAGGGAATGGAAGGTTGAATAATGGAAGGAACACGAAGGTAAGTTAGGAAAGAGAATGGTTGACTTGTTAAGTGAAGGAGAGAAAGTTGAGTTAGGAAAGGAACAAGAAGACTTAGTTAGGATGGAAAAAAGAAAAAGAAAAAAGAAAAAGAAAAAGGAAAGTATGAGGTAGGTAAGGCAAGTGAGAATGAGACTTTGAAGTGCATGCAAAAATAAATAAATAAATAAAGAAAGAAATAAAGAAAGAAAAGAAATAAAAAGAATACATAAACAGAATACAGTAGTAAGTAGTAGTAGTAGTAGTAGTAGTAGTAGTAGTAGTAGTAGTAGTAGTAGTAGTAGTAGTAGTAGTAGTAGTAGTAGTAGTAGTAGTAAGTAGTAGTAGTAGTAGTAGTAGAAGTGGAAGAGAAGGAAGTAGTAGTAGTAGTAGTAGCAGTAGTAGTAGTAGTAGTAGTAGTAGTAGTAGTAGTAGTAACCAATTTTCCCGGTGCGTCAGGAGGTGGGGGGAGGGGGGGAGAGGGAGGGTATTTCCACGACTGGTGGGGAGGCAAACTTACGTGGAAAGGGCGGGGAGGGTGAACGAGCTGGTGGTGGGGGTAGGGGGAGGGTTGGACGGTAGAGGACAGGACCCTGGTAACAAGATTATTGGTGACGTGACTGTAGACAAGATTGAAGGGAGGAAAGGGAGGAGGGAAGGGAAGGAGGGAAGGAGGGAAGGAAGGAGGGAAGGAAGGAGGGAAGGAGACAAGGAGAGGCGAAGGGAAGGGAGAGACAGGGTAAGGATTAAAGTGAAATTAGGAAATTAGGAAGATAAGGAAGGAATAGAGACAGAAGAAGAAAGAAATGAAAATAAGGAGAGAGAGAGAGAGAGAGAGAGAGAGAGAGAGAGAGAGAGAGAGAGAGAGAGAGAGAGAGAGAGAGAGAGAGAGAGAGAGAGAGAGAGAGAGAGAGAGAGAGAGAGAGAGAGAGAGAGAGCAGAAATTAAGAAAAAAAAGAGAAGCGAAAAGTAGGAATTAATTAAACCGATAAAAAGGAAAAAAAAAAAAACGATAATTAGAGATAAGAGGAAGGAAGAAGAGGAGGGCGTAACAGTGTAAGAGAGGAACGAAGAGAAGGAAGGAGGAAGGAAGAAGGAAATGAAGAAACCTGCTCACTTTTTTTTTTATTCTTTCCCATTCACTACCACACACTTCAGTCTTGTCTCCTTGTCTCCACACACACACACACACACACACACACACACACACACACACACACACACACACACACACACACACACACACACACACCTTAACCCCTTCAGTACCATGCCACGTTTTCATATTCATTCTGGTTACTATTTGGTAATTTTATACAGCTTCAGAAACTTGTGTGGCGGATTAAATTAGTGAAGGCTCTGGCCAGTAATCTTCCGACCTCCATAAATCCTTCGTAATGCAAGTGAATTTATGTATCATACCCAAAAATCATGGTAAAAATGATTATCTGTATTGAATGGGTTAAAGTGTGACACAGTATCCCCCCTCGTCTCTCTCTCTCTCTCTCTCTCTCGTAACCCTAGCCACATGTCCTCGCTCTTGCAGTATCGTTTTCTCTATTAATTCTCTATTTCTTCAACGCCATTAGAAAAAATATATTAACAATGTACTTAATTATCTTCCCCTTCCCTCTCTCTCTCTCTCTCTCTCTCTCTCTCTCTCCCTCCATGGTCAAAACATACTAATTGCCTGCCAGACCCGAGGTAAGATCGCCACAACACACAACACAACAAACACGCGGCAGGTGAGTGGATACCTGACAATCAACCCCCCATCCTGACCCACATACCCTCACCTGAGACCGGCACTCTGACAAAGTAAGGCTCTATGGTAATGACTGCTTCCAAAACCCACTCAGATCACTATAGGAAAGATTCGCATGACGTTACCTAGTTCATGTCACCAGTCGTCAGGAAAACACCCTTAATTGGATACCTTGGTGAATTGTTTAAAGGTGTGTTAATGAAGGAAGATGAAGCGTTTAATGAGAGGATTCTTAACCCCTTCAGTACCATGACGTGTTTCATTATTCATTCTGCTTACTATCAGGCAATGTTTACTGCTTCAGAAACTCATGTGGGGAATTGAAATAGTGAAGACTGCGTGCATTAATCTTCTGACCTCCATAGACCCTTCCTAATGTTAATAAAATCGTCTGGTCATACACAAAACTCGTAGTAAAAATGCGTCCCAGTACTAAAGAAGATAATGGTAAGGTTTTTATTATAAGTCCCCGTCCCTCCCACCTCACTTCATTCTCCACTCGAATGCCACCACTGGATATCTTAGCGAATTGTTTAAGGAGGTTTTAATGGAGCCAGATGAAGGATTTGATGATATGTATACTGAAAGGCGAGGTTTTTCCTGTTAAAGTATTCTATCCTCGTCCTTCCACCTCCATTCTCAAGCCACTATTTATGAAGGCACTCACGAAAATCTTGAGTGAATTGTACAGAGGCGTGTTGATGAAGTGAGAACTGTTTAACGAGTGAATTCTTAATGGTTAGGTGTTTTGTCAGTCTTCATCCTTCTCACCTTACTTCACCCTCCACTCTCATGCCCCCACCAATGAAAACACCAGGGAAATGTGCAGAGGAGTGTTAATGAGGCAAGATGAAGTGTTTACTGTTAGGAATCGTATCATGTTGTTGTTGTTTTCCTGTTTATTTTACTCTCGTTCTTCCACCTCACTTCATACCACAACCCAACATAACACCAGTGAAAATCTTGAGTGAATACAGAGACGTGTTGATGAAGTGAAATGAATGTTTGATGAGAGAGAGATATCACATAACTCTCATGTTTTATCCATTTATCCTCCCCTCACTCCTTCCACCTTACTACCTTGCTACACCCTCAACTCCTCCACCTTCCACCTTACTACTCCCTCCACCCCTTCACCTTCCACTTTACTACCGTGCTACATCCTCCACCTTCCACCTTCCACATTACTACCTTACTACATCCACCATCTCTCCACCATCACTCCTCGGTGTCTGCGTACAATAACAGTGACTAAGCATGCATCAGCTCCTCCTCACTGTCCTCCCTCCCTCCCTCCAATGAAACGAGAAAAATACAAGTGTGCGTTGAAGATTTCTTATTTTTTAGGTAAATGTATAACAGGAAGGGAAAAAAACATGAAAAAGCTTCTTCCTACAGAGATATGAGAGAGAGAGAGAGAGAGAGAGAGAGAGAGAGAGAGAGAGAGAGAGAGAGAGAGAGAGAGAGAGAGAGAAATACCCTAGGGTTCACTTTGTTTACAACTTTACCTAATTATCCTCTCCCCCCTCTCTCCTCTCTCTCCTTTCCCTCTCCAACTCCCCCCCTCTCTCTCTCTCTTCCCCTTCCCACCCCCCCAAACTAGTCTCTTATCATCTACTCTTCCCTTCCTTCTTCCCTCTCTCCTCTCCCTTACTCTCCCCTACCCTCCCTCCTTACTCCCCCCAGCCCTGACCTCTCCTAACTGGCCCGGGGTGGGGTATATTAGCGACAGGTGACCCAGGGAAGCGTCAGTCTTGTAAGGGAAGGTCAGGTAAAAAGAGAGAGAAAGAGAGAGAGAGGACTTCTGAAGAGGATGTCACAGGAAAGAACAAAGGTAGGTCATTATAACGATTACTAACTCCTCCTCCTCCTCCTCCTCCTGCAGTGTATTATGTAAAGCCTTAATTACAAAAGTGCGTTAGTATTCTAAGTTAATTACGAACTATGAACACTTATTAATGCTCCGAATTGGTAAGATGTAGTAGTGGTGGTGGTGGTGGTGGTGGTGGTGGTGGTAGTAACAGTAGTAGTAGTAGTAGTAGATGTGTGTGTGTGTGTGTGTGTGTGTGTGTGTGTGTGTGTGTGTGTGTGTGTGTGTGTGTGTGTGTGTGTGTGTGTGTGTGTGTGTGTGTGTGTGTGTGTGTGTGTGTGTGTGTGTGGTGACCGATTTTCTTTGTTTCTGTTATTGCCGCTTCGGTGACGTGGCCCACCCTAACCTAACCTAATGTAATCTAACCTGACCTGATCTGATGACCTCGCATGGCTACCTGCATTACTGTTACTGTTATTGTTTGTGTGACCCTGAGTTTATTAGGACTGGCTACTTATGGGTCTTGTTTTCCTTCTCTCTCTCTCTCTCTCTCTCTCTCTCTCTGATGATGACTCAATCGATAATTAATCTAACTTAACCCAATAATTACACAAAAGTCTATTTAGGTAACTAGATATTGCAACAAGTTTTATGATTCTCTCTCTCTCTCTCTCTCTCTCTCTTTAGGTATGGTGGCGCGGTAAATTCAGCATGGTGGTGGTGGCGGTGGTGGTGATGGTGCGGGGCGCCGCGGC
Source organism: Portunus trituberculatus (assembly GCF_017591435.1). Classification (NCBI taxonomy): domain Eukaryota; kingdom Metazoa; phylum Arthropoda; class Malacostraca; order Decapoda; family Portunidae; genus Portunus; species Portunus trituberculatus. Next base: position 1,957,503 of record NC_059292.1, on the reverse strand, counting down.
TCT
>NC_059292.1:1945000-1955000 GCF_017591435.1 Portunus trituberculatus | reverse complement strand
TCTCTCGCTCTCTAGCTCTCCCTCCTTCTCTCGCTCTCTGGCTCTCCCTCCTCTCGCTCTCCGGCTCTCCATCTCTCTCTCTCTCTCTCTCTCTCTCTGTGTGTGTGTGTGTGTGTGTGTGTGTGTGTGTGTGTGTGTGTGTGTGTGTGTGTGTGTGTGTGTGTGTGTGTCACCTAAGGAAACTCATGAATAAACTCCCCCCCATCCCACCAACACACTCACCCCGAGGTCACAAAGTCTTGGGTCTGAATAACAAGGCTTCAGACAACCTAACCTAACCTAACCTAATCTGTCCTAACCTAACATAGCCTTATATAATCACGAACTTAAGAAAACAACTAGATAAACTTTCTTCCCTGTACGAGACTTAACCTCTTCAGTAGCAGGACACGTTTGTATAATTCATTCTGGTTACTGTTTGGTCATTTTAAATAGCTTCAGAAACTTACGTGTGGGGATTAAAATAGTGAAGACTAGCCATTAAACTTCTGATCTCCATAGACCCTTCCTAAAGTAAATAAAACCGTCTAATCGTACACAAAAATCAAGGTAAAAATTCATCCCAGTACAGTATTGAAGGGGCTAAGATTAAACTGAATGGCGAGGCTTCAGGTAGCAGCTCAAACACACACACGCACGCACACATCACAGGTGCACTTCTAGCGGTAATGAGCGTTCCATGGGCTAACTCCACCTGTCCTCACGCACGCAGGTACACCGTGGACGACTGGGGGTACAAGGCGGAGGTGATTGAGAGCACCAAGCCTCCTGAAGATTACCAGGCTGTACCAAGTGACCACGCATTCTACAAGGTACTGGTCGTCTCTCTCTCTCTCTCTCTCTCTCTCTCTCTCTCTCTCTCTCTCTCTCTCGTGCTTCACTAGGGAATAATGTACATATCTATTTATTTTTTGCACGTAATTATCTAAGTATGTTAAATTTCGTAACCTCTTTCTTTTTTCTCACTTTTTTTTTTTTTACCTCGTTATCATCTAAACATTTGCAATTTACATACAAATATTTTTGTTATTTTATTTATTTATTTATTCTATTTTATTTATCATTATTTATTTATTTATCATTATTATTATTTTTTTATTTTATGTGTGTGTGTGTGTGTGTGTGTGTGTGTGTGTGTGTGTGTGTGTGTGTGTGTGTGTGTGTGTGTGTGTGTGTGTGTGTGTGTGTGTGACCAATCTCCCTTTGCCGCCTACAGGCTCAAGTGCCCGGGGCGCCGCCCATCGAGGTGCAGGTGACCAAGGAACAGCTGCAGCACTACAAGGATAAGGCACAGCAACACCAAGCATCCTCCTCCTCTTCTTCCTCTTCATCCTCCTCCTCCTCCTCCTCCTCCTCTTCCTCATCCTCTTCATCCTCCTCCTCCTCTTCCTCTTCCTCTTCCTCCTCTTCCTCTTCCTCGTCCTCCTCCGCCTCAGGTTCTGGCTCCAGCTCTTCCCACATTCACCAACCCTTCCCACCCTATATCCCACCCCACATCACGACCCCCACCACCCGCTCCCCCTTCGGACCCACCTACAGCTACGACATCCCCCTCAACGGCCTCAACCCTCGCAGGACGCCGACCCAGAATCTCGGTGTCGAATTCGGGCAGAGAGCAAATGTAAATTGACGTTATTTCCCAAGAGGGTCAGAAAATTGTGGTCTTCTATGTGTAAGAGGAGAATTGTACGTGACAGGCGGAGTAAATGAGACATGATGGGGTTGTGGAAGTAAGAGTTTCCTATTGGCTACTGCTGTGGGGGTTATTAAAGATGGTAATTGATGTTATTTTGTCTAATTTTTGTGAATGTCCTGTTGTTTTTAATCGTGAGAGAGAGAGAGAGAGAGAGAGAGAGAGAGAGAGAGAGAGAGAGAGAGAGAGAGAGAGAGAGAGAGAGAGAGAGAGAGAGAGAGAGAGAGAGAGAGAGAGAGAGAGTGTGTGTGTGTGTGTGTGTGTGTGTGTGTGTGTGTGTGTGTGTGTGTGTGTGTGTGTGTGTGTGTGTGTGTGTGTGTGTGTGTGTGTGTGTGTGTGTGTGTGTGTGTGTGTGTGTGAGTGAGTGAGTGAGTGAGTGTGTCGTATCACCAGCCACTCACCTGGTTTGAGAGATCCCTGCTGGTGAGCGGGGCCGTCTGGGGACACTGCTTGAATGTACAGTCCGTGGTCGGTTCCCTCGGCGATCATCACCCCGAGGGAGCCGTCCTTCTTGTGCAGCGTGACCGAGGCAAGGCGGCGCTCCACACAGGCGGGGCCACACGGCGACCACGACGACGGGCACAACAGGAACCTCTCCACCAGGGAGTCGTCCACGCTCTCCTCCACCACGACGCTCCTCAGGGACGGCTCTGCGGGAGGGGAGGGAGAGGGGCGCCTTTGAGGAAGTGTAAAACATGGCCAGTATTACAAAATCAGGCTGGAATTCTAAACTATGGCCAGTATTCTAAAACATAGCCCATATTCTAAAACATGGCCCATATTCTAAAACATGGCCCGTATTCTATAACATGGCCCGTATTCTAAAACATGGCCTGTATTCTAAAACATGGCCAGTATTCTAAAACATAGCCCATATTCTAAAACGTGGCCCGTATTCTAAAACATGGCCTGTATTCTAAAACATAGCCTGTATTCTAAAACATGGCCAGTATTCTAAAACATGGCCAGTATTCTGAAACATGGCCAGTATTCTAAAACATGGCCAGTATTCTAAACCATGGCCAGTATTCTAAAACATGGCCAGTATTCTAAAACATGACCTGTATTCTAAAACATGGCCCATACTCTAAACCATGGCCTGTATTCTAAACCATGGCCCGTATTCCTCAAATATCGCTGCTTCTATCACCCTTATTTTCAAGTAGCTCTGATGGACGTTAGTGAAGCTTTGAAGAGTGTTTTAGTTGATTCTAGACGCACATTATCAAGGACTCTGCAACACCCTTGGAAACCCGACTAAACATCTCCGTGACCTCCGTAAAAAGTGCTGGTGAGATAGTTTAAGAACACAGACTCCAAGTATGTTGAAGCTGCACCAATGTTACTCTGCGATTGGAAAGAAGGACGAGAGGCGGCTGAGGAATAGACAGAACTGTGCGTGTGTTGGTTAGGTACAATAGAATCGGTCTGCTGGCATAGTAAGCGAGATAAATTAAGTTTCTCGGTGATGGAAGGAACAGAGAGAGGAAGGAAGGAAGGAAGGAAGGAAGGAAGGATGAAAGACTGGTGAGGGATAGACAGCAGGAGTGTGTGTGTGTAATGGTTTTGTACAATAAGTGTCAGTTTGCAGGCACTGGTGAGTGAAATGGGTGAAGTTTTTCGGTAATGGAAGGCACAGAAAAAGGAAAGAAGGACGAAAGACTGGTGAGGGATAGACGGCAGGTTTTGTACAGTGAGCGTCAGTTTGCAGGCATTGATGAGTGAAAAGGGTCCAGTTTCTCGGTGATGGAAGGAAAAACGAGAGACTGGTGAGAAAGGAAGGAAGAAAAGTGTGTATGTGTGTGTGTGTGTGTGTTTGTGTGTGTGTTTATCTATTATGAGCGTCAGTTATCAAGACACATGAAATAAGATAAGTCAGCGATATAAGCTTTCGCCAAGGAAGTGTGTTCTAATGTCCTGTGCTGGGTTACTCAAGCAGCATCACATCTACACAGCACATCTATACATAGCGCGCCACAGCCACACACACACACACACACACACACACACACACAAACATAGCCACAACACACGTCACTATATTACAAGCAGTGCCATTCGCGTTCACTCCTCTCATTACAGTGCCGGAGTCTACAGCAGTGCCACACGTTTCCAGTCAGGAGTGCCTGCAGTGGAGCGGTGAGCGGTGAGCAGTGAGGGACATATGTACAACACGAGCAGGCGAAAATTTGGGTCACTACGCTGGGAATGTGTTGCTAATCAAAGTAAATGGCGCCGTGTGTGTGTGTGTGTGTGTGTGTGTGTGTGTGTGTGTGTGTGTGTGTGTGTGTGTGTGTGTGTGTGTGTACGAGCGCGCCGCACCTCCTTGTTCGCTGATGAAGACAGTGGTGATGGTGAGTTTGAGGTGGTGGCGGCGGGCCCCATTAGACCCCCCGCCCCCCTCCCCTCTGGCGGCCTGCCCATCACTCATGCCAGGCCCTCATGAGCACCGGGGCAGGCCTGGACACGACAGGGCAGGGCGGGGCGGCGGGCTGGGGGGTGCGCACGAGGATGGAGGGACGGGCAGACACACATGGAGCAACAAACTTCACTGACGGAGCTCAGGCGTGTCAGATTCCACTATTGTTATCACTCATCCTTTGGGGTCTCGTCTTTTCTCGTCTTTTTAATCTTTTTCCAGTTTATTTTTCCTCCTTCCGTCTTTTCTGCCTTACTTTTCTGGATTACAATTCAATTCCAGGCAAATTTCCATATCTTGAGTCTTGGAGCGCCAGAGTACGTTGCTTCCACACGCGACTAGAGCATACAGAGGTTCCACCGATGGCATTCCCTGGTGGCGACGCAGCACACACAAGCACTGCAGCTGGAGCGCCGAGATAGACGTGTTCTTTGGTAGCAGGGAGTGCGTGAGGCCGTGTGGCTACCTCTGGCTTGTCATAGGGAGGCGAGGTGCTTTGTGGGTGTGTTAGTGAGATGGCACTCGGCGGTGGTGTTGTGAGGCACTGTCAGGCACCACGTGATGGGGTTATGATGTCTCACTTCACTACTTCATGATCACCAGAACAAATTCGTTGGAATATCTTATAATCATATTCAGTCTTATTTTTTTCATTTCTATCTCATGTCTCACTTCACTGCAATCATTCAAGACCATGACAAGGAAAAATGGACGATTAAAATATTTTTTTCTGTTAAACAATCGTCATTCCCTCTTGATTTTGTACCCAAATAAACTCAAATTCATCTTTCGTCAAATAAATATGTCTTCACGCAAAGCTTTCCACGTCCGACTCCACGACATGACGAGCACACACACACACACACACACACACACACACACACACACACACACACACACACACACCTAGTAACCACCGGGAAATAAGTATAATAGACTACAATGAAACAACTCCGTCAATATCTACTGATGATGATGATGATGATGATGATGATGATGATGATGATGATAATGGCGATAGTTATGAGATCAGTGGTGGCGTGATCATACAGACATTCCAAAGAGGAGAGTAATGCGGAAGGAATGTGTGTGAATGATGCCTGTGATTACGTCGCTGCGGAGAGAAAAAAAAAAAAAAAAATAGTAAGGAAGATGAATAAAGTGAAACGGCGAGACTTGTTACAGAGGGAGTGTGTGTGTGTGTGTGTGTGTGTGTGTGTGTGTGTGTGTGTGTGTGTGTGTGTGTGTGTGTGTGTGTGTGTGTGTGTGTGTGTGTTTTCTGATACATACATTAGAAAACATGGCAAATCAGAGAGTGAAGGAAGAGGTTGATGGAATTTTAAACTTGTTACAGAGGGAGTGTGTGTGTCCGTGTTTTGTTCAGATATACATTATAAAACACATGGCGAACAAGACAGTGATGGAAGAGTAAACGATAAAATAAGCTGATGGAATTTTAGACTTGTTAAAGAGGGAGTGTGTGGGTGTTAGCTCATATATACATTAGAAAACATAGCGAAGAGTGAAGGAAGAGTAAATGATAAAATAGCTTGAGGGAATTTCAGACTTGTTATAGAGGGAATGTGCTGGAATTTGAGACTTATTATAGAGGGAGTTTCAGCGTGTTTTTTTTTTTATATATACATGATAAAACACATAAATAAAAGAGTGATGGGAGAGAAAACGATATAAAAGCTTGAGGGAATTTTAGACTTGTCATAGAGGGAGTGTGTGGATGTTGGCATATATATATACACGAATACAACAGGAAACATGACGAATAAATGAGTGATGGAAGAGAACACAGTAAAATAGGACGAGGTAACTTTGTAGTAGACGCAACAACAAAGACTCACTCGTTACCGTATCCCAAACTGTCACCTTTGAAGATAAAAGAAAGAAAAAAAAAAAACGTCTTATAGGAATATATACACAAGCAAGAATTTACCTCTTTCAGTACTGGGACACATTTTCACCTTGAGATTTGTGTACGATTAGACGATATTATTGACATTAGGAAGGGTCTATGGAGGTCAGAAGATTAATGGCCACAGTCTTCACTATTTTCATCCCCCACGTGAGTTTGTGAATCTGTATAAAATCACCAAATACTGAGCACAATGAACATGAGAACACGTTATGGTACTGAAAGGGTTAGAATGATTATTAGAAAGAATATGATGGCAGATTTGTATACATTAATGAACCGAATAAAGAAAAAAACAGCAGTAAATGAAATGAAAAAAGCGTAGGAAGAACATGTGGTAAGTTTGTGTACATCAGTTAACATAAGATAAAAATGAAAAAATAAATAAATAAAATAAACAAGAACAATAATTAAAAAGAATCTGCAGAAAATCCATACAAGAAAACGGGGCCAGAAAAACAAACAAACAGGTACAAGGACTAAAACAGAAAGAAACGTGAAAAAAAACGCATATGAGAGAGAGAGAGAGAGAGAGAGAGAGAGAGAGAGAGAGAGAGAGAGAGAGAGAGAGAGAGAGAGAAACATATGTGTCGAGTGACATGTTAGTGACGAAGATTCATTGTCAGAAGAGATGTCAGACTGAAGAAAATCGAGAGTGGTGGTGGTGGTGGTGGTGGTGGTGGTGGTGGTGGTGGTGGTGGTGGTAGTGGTGGTGATGGTGGGGGTGAAGAGTGGTGCCTAGCGGTGTTTTGGTGATCAGAGGCACTAATATCCCGTCACTCTTTGGTAAATTAAGAGTGTTTTGATAAGAATATGAAAAGGTGGATAACAAAAATAGTGAGTTTAAGCAGAAAAGATGAGGGTAATTAGTATTTTGGATCTAAACGTGAATATATATTGGTGTGTGTGTGTGTGTGTGTGTGTGTGTGTGTGTGTGTGTGTGTGTGTGTGTGTGTGTGTGTGTGTGTGTGTGTGTGTGTTTCATTGTTTGATCTGCTGCAGTCTCTGACGAGACATCCAGACGTTACCCTACGGAACGAGCTCAGAGCTCATTATTTCCGATCTTCGGATAGGCCTGAGACCAGGCACACACCACACACCGGGACAACAAGGTCACAACTCCTCGATTTACATCCCGTACCTACTCACTGCTAGGTGAACAGGGACTACACGTGAAAGGAGACACACCCAAATATCTCCACCCGGCCGGGGAATCGAACCCCGGTCCTCTGGCTTGTGAAGCCAGCGCTCTAACCACTGAGCTACCGGGCGTGTGTGTGTGTGTGTGTGTGTGTGTGTGTGTGTGTGTGTGTGTGTGTGTGTGTGTGTATACCATAACGATAGCTATAACCAATAACATAAATCAATCGGTAAATAAATAAATAAGTGATAAGCAAATACTGTAAAATAAAAAAATTTAAAAATAACGATGATGAAGCTAAAAGAGTACATGACGAATAGAAAACGACACACACACACACACACACACACACACACACGAAAAATGAGACCATATGATGATGATGATGATGATGATGATGATGATGATGATGATGATGATGATGATGATGATGATGATGATGATGATGATGATGATGATGATGATGATGATGATGATGGTGGTGATGATAATGACACTACTTCAGCATCACCTATAACCATCATCATCGTCTTTAACTCCTCCCAACCCCCCTTTCTCTCTCTCTCTCTCTCTCTCTCTCTCTCTCTCTCTCTCTCTCTCTCTCTCTCTCCCTACCACACCTTCGCGCCACATGTGTTAAGTGACTCACCTCTAATTGCTCCTCCCGCACACCTGGATCACGCCCCACACACACACACACACACACAGGTAACGTATCCTGCTTAAATGATCACGAAATATAGGTCAAGGTAAAAAAGGTATAATGGGTTTCTCTCTCTCTCTCTCTCTCTCTCTCTCTCTCTCTCTCTCTCTCTCTCTCTCTCTCTCTCAAGCACCGCATTTTTTATAGTAGTGATCCATGTATCTATGTATGATAAGAAACCTAAGCAGCTTACACCTTGTCGGTCTTCTCTATGTAATGACTCACTTACTCACTAATGCACTCAATCATTTGCTCTCATTTTTTCGCTCACTCACTCACTTTTCGCTTGCTCACTCACTCATTCGCTTACTTACTCACTCACTCACTCACTCAATCAATCAATCAATCACTCCCTCACTCACTCACTCTCTCTAAAACACTCACATTCATTACAAGCCACACGAAACAAGACTCTCTCTCAATCAATCACTCACTCACTCACTCACTCTTACACACTTAAATATAATACACTCCATAAGGAACAAGACTCACTCACTCACTCACTCACTCTCTCTCTCACTCGTCTATTCCAGTTCACCGGTCACTCGCTGCATCTCACTCACTTACTCATTCCCTCACTGAAGTTTCCTCATACGCCACACACCACTAAGAGCAAGGAAACAAGAGACACCAAAGCTAAGATGTAAATGAATGAAAAAATATGCGAAGAATTGGTAACGAAAGGTGAACGATAATGGTGGTGGTGGTGGTGGTGGTGGTGGTGGTGGTGTCTGAAGTGAAAATGATGAAATAATTAAATGGAGAAAGTAAGACAAGAAGCAGGAAGCCATCAACACTGTACATGTGGGAGACACTGTAGATGTATTATTATTATTACTAATATTATTACTATTATTATTATTTTCTGAGGTGACTGGAACAACACACTGCACTACATTTAAGAAGAGAAAAACATTCAACAAAAAGAGCTAATTAACAGTAGTAGTAGTAGTAGTAGTAGTAGTAGTAGTAGTAGTAGTAGTAGTAGTAGTAGTAGTAGTAGCAGTAATGACTCAAGACTGATTACTATTATTATTGCTTCTAACTCTCTACCTCCTGCCGAAGATACATAGCAAGTCTACAAGCGGAGGCCGGCAAGACGAGGCGCGGGGCAACACAACGGGGCGGGGCGAGGTCGAGGCGGGGCGGGACGGGACGGGAGACACTCGGCAGATTCTCAATACAACACAAGAGTGACTGAGTAAACACGACCAACCGACGCCGACTAACTGAGAAGGCGAACTGAGGCGAAGCTGTGGCGCTGTCCCGAATGTGTGTGTGTGAGAGAGAGAGAGAGAGAGAGAGAGAGAGAGAGAGAGAGAGAGAGAGAGAGAGAGAGAGAGAGAGAGAGAGAGAGAGAGAGAGAGAGAGAGAGAGAGAGAGAGAGAGAGAGAGAGAGAGAGAGAGAGGGGGGAAGGGATGAGAAGAGGGTGGAATACATGCTTAGCTCTATGCTCCCCCTCCTCCTCCTCCTCCTCCCTCCATTCCTCAGGTGTGCTTCCCACCTGAACGACGCATACCTTCACTTGTGTGGGGTTATTACTACACACACACACACACACACACACACACACACACACACACACGCGCGCACACACACACACACACACACAGAGATACTCTCATATAATACAAAAATACCAATAAAGGAAGTAATAAGGAAAAGAAAAGAAAAAAAGGCAGAAGACACAAGGAGAAATGGACGAGAAGAAAAGGAGGAGGAGGAAGAGGAGGAGGAGGAGGAAGAGGAAGAGGAAGAGGAAGAGGAGGAGGAGGAGGAGGAGGAGGAGGAGGAGGAGGAGGTGTGTGTGTGAGTGTTTCACTGTTTGATCTGCTGCAGTCTCTGACGAGACAGCCAGACGTTACCCTACGGAACGAGCTCAGAGCTCATTATTTCCGATCTTGGGATAGGCCTGAGACCAGGCACACACCACACACCGGGACAACAAGGTCACAACTCCTCGATTTACATGCCGTACCTACTCACTGCTAGGTGAACAGCACCTACACGTGAAAGGAGACACACCCAAATATCTCCACCCGGCCGGGGAATCGAACCCCGGTCCTCTGGCTTGTGAAGCCAGCGCTCTAACCACTGAGCTACCGTGTGTGTGTGT
>NC_059292.1:1925000-1940000 GCF_017591435.1 Portunus trituberculatus | reverse complement strand
AATCTCTTTGGCCTCTGAAAATAGTCGTGATGAGAGAGCAAAGCGTTTCTGAACAGAGGGTATAGATATCGAAGGTTGTACAGCAGCATGGGGTGGATGGAAAGGGACAAGGCAAGCAAATAAAGATAGATAGATAGATAGATAGATAGATAGATAGATAGATAAATAAATAAATAGATAAATGAACAAGTAAAATGAATCAAAACGAAAATAAATGAACAAATAAACAAAATAGCAAGTGAAAGATTAAGCATTGAAAGGAAGGCGCTGAGGTGAAAACAAAGAACAATCAGCAGCTGACTTGTTGGCCCTTCCGAGGCTGTTTGTGACGAGCTACGCTGTAAAGAGTAACAACATTACATATACGAATTTGAAGTCATTAGTGGTTCATTGTTGTTGTTGTTGTTGTTTTTCTTTATATTTATGTTACAGTCTAGAGTTCAATGCGTTATATATATATATATATATATATATATATATATATATATATATATATATATATATATATATATATATATATATGTTTGTTTCCATCGAAGAGTCAAGATAAAATGTAAGAATCAGTAGAAGTAAAAATTATACGCTAATTACCAAAAGCCGCGGGAATACACCTGGGGAGCTCTAATTAATAACAATACGCTCGCTTTTCCTTCCGCTCTTCCTCCTCCTCCTTTTCCTCTTCCTTCATTCGACCTCATTGTCTCGTCTATTTTGGGATCGTTCCGCCTGTGGGACGATCAATGACACGCTCACTTCACTTGTTATATATTCACGACCTGGATAGAATGCCGCACACACACACACACACACACGTCTGCCAAATTCGCGTGCCGATCAAACCAGACACAACACTGTCACTACCCACCCACCTACACGCACACACGTGCACACACACACACACACACACACACACAGTTAATTTACAAGACGTCACAAGTTGATTGGACTGTGAAGGCGCGGCACACACACGCCTCCTTCAGTGGAGCGTGGCACTGCCTCCCACACACATCCTCAACACTGCACTTCTTTCACTCCGAGCTACACCACGACTCCCGCGTGAGAAACTGTCGCCCGAGGCCAGGGAGGAGCGTCCCGGCCCCGGCGACCCGCCCCACAAACGGAGGGGCGGGAAGTTGTCCTGGCAACGCGTAAACAAAAATCAGCTGGCGGCGCCGGGCTGCTGTAACACACGCTGACCTAGTAACTGCCTCGCATTGCCTCGGGTCACAGCCACACTTCGGAAATTTCGATCACAATACAAAATACGTCACAATGTAAATAAACAAACAAACAATAAAAAAAAAGTTAGCAGCGAAGATACTGATGAATGAATCCTATGATGATGACTGTGGTGGTGGTGGTGGTGGAGAGAAGCAGAAAACGAGTACAAAGAATAAATAAAAAAGCAATTACATAAAAAAAATAATACATGTATTTGACTGACCAGTATTTTGCTGTTCCTTGTGTAACAACACACGACACAATGCAAGACTGTTGCTGTCATCAACACAACACAATTCAAATGCAAGTGTCTTTCATATCAGTCACAACACAAGAGCAACACATCCACCTAGAGAGAGAGAGAGAGAGAGAGAGAGAGAGAGAGAGAGAGAGAGAGAGAGAGAGAGAGAGAGAGAGAGAGAGAGAGAGAGAGAGAGAGAGAGGTAGGGGTGGGGAGATTAATGGAGTCCCTATCATGTGTTTTATGGCTTCATGTACACATGAATCTTGGCTCTTTGTGTGTGTGTGTGTGTGTGTGTGTGTGTGTGTGTGTGTGTGTGTGTGTGTGTGTGTGTGTATACTGGTACAAGCTGATAATTCAATAGTACAAATAAGGAATTTCCTGTTTGTTTCAACCACCGACAATGAACCTTCCATTAATCAAATCATCAAACAAATGTATCCACTTGAGAGGGAGACAAGGAGCCTTTACTTACGCCTTGGTGACACTGACACTCCCTCAGCACACACTCAATATCCTGCAAGTCACAGCCACACAATACTCAGCAGGAGCAGCATCAAATCTAACTCACCGACGACTACAGCAGTGGGTGTCGTGTTGAGCTCCTGAAGGCTGGGCAGGTGGTGGGCCAGGAGGTGCTGGTGCTGCCGCCGCTTCTGCAGGGCTGCCGCCGACACCCTGGTCCCCATCCTGACTCCCCCGCTGCCCTGGTGGTGGAGGGAAGCATGGAGGGCGGAGCACAGAGGATTAACAATGTATGTGTAACCTGAGACCCATGAAAGGAAGCACTGCAGAACGCATGTTAATGGGAATATTGATTCTCTCATTGAAAGGAAAGATAAAGAGAGGGAACTTTATGTATTTAGTGAAATAAAGAGCCTTAATTGACAAATAAAGCTATGTTTGATGACCAATGATTATATGATGACAGTAATGAGACAAGATTAATTAAGAGAGAGGACCTATAAAGCTATAAAAATTTGAGAACATTGTGAATATTTGGTATCTAAAAATGCCAGAAAGCATCAGTGTACATATACAACTGGCTATTACCTGAGACAACATTTACATTCACACAATTACAAACATTCCCTCACAACTCGGTCTCAATCCTCTTAAAGGAGAGGGCTCTTGCTGCGCCACTCAGTATTACAGTCATGTAGTATTATGAAAAAGAAATGCACAGCGAGGTGTTTAAATTTTTAGAATTACTTACTCATAAAAGCCATAAACTAATTTAATTACACAGTCCTTCAGTAGACAGCAGTACAGCTTGTGATGCACACAGTACACTCACACTTCAACAATTTTCCACATCACAATTCAAGGAAAAGAACACAATGACTGACCACAGAATGCCAAGAGGAAGACAAGGATATGTTGTGTCAATAAGTAATGCATGACAACATATTAAGTCAACAGAATGTGAAGGTGAAGCGTATCCTGTGAAGGAAAGAAAACAATAAGTACTATCCTCACCTTGGTTGGAGAGGAGAGGAGTGATTCGTCGCTGCCAAACTCTCGGGTCAGCTCCGGCCTGACCCCACTGCCAACATTAGCTCCACAGCCGAGTCTGTGGCTGCTGCTCTCTACGTTGCTCTTGGACCGCTGGTGGAACACTCTGGGTGGAGACACCTTGTTTCCTTCTGCCACTCCTGCATCTCCTTCTACTCTCTCACCAGCACCACCTGACTTCCCTCTCTGTTTCCTTTCTTCGGTCTGTGTGTCAGCCGTGCTAGCTGTCACTCCTATGCCTCTCGTCTTTCTCAGTCTTTGCTGGTAATCATTTTCAAGGTTTTCAATTGAGAAAACCTCGTCTGCCTCATCTCCTCCGGTGCACCATAGGATGTCTGAGAGGAAGTTTTCACGAGAGAGACTATCGGAGGATTTCTGGTGGCCGGGTGTTGATGCTGCCGCCAACGCTGGGTGAGCCACACCCTTCCTGTCTCCTGCTGGGGCTGCAGACACCTTTGCTGGCCCAGGTGCGGGCTCAGCACCACCTTCGGCTTCAAGACAGGTTCCAGAGTTCACTACATCCTCAAGAGCATCAGCGGAGGAGAGGCTGGTCCTGGCAGTGGTGGCGGCAGAGGAGGTGTTGCTGGCTGCCTGCTGCTGGGAGGCTTGGGTTGCCGAGTCCCGGTACAGACTCTGGTGCACAGTGGCAAGGTAGAACACGTGGCGGCTCCTAGTAACACATTGGGGAGATTGCAAAGATCAGTAATTATTTAATGCACAGATATTTCACACAACATTTACTGCAGTTTCTATTCCTCTTGCTCACACCACTTCTGTCACCTGTCCTACACTTGCTCTTCCTCTAAAGAGCAACAGTCATGCCTTTCCCTTCATATCCTCCCATAAAACACTGACAATCCAACATCCCTGCACTTGTTTCACACTTCCATCTCTCACTTCTCCTTCTTCCTCACATCTTAATCAGTTCCTTTTACTTTTCACAGCACAACACTTGCTTCTCTCTCCCTCCTGGCTTGCTAAGTGAGTCTCCTTGCAACACACACAGCACAGCCACTTCCCTCTACTCTGATGCTGCCACTGCCTACCTTGTGGCTTGGGACAGAGGGAGCAGAGTGAGTGGGAGGCATGAGGGCAGCAGCTCTATGACAATATCAGTTAGGGAGAGGGAAGCCCTGCACACACATTCTCTCTCTCTCTCTCTCTCTCTCTCTCTCTCCAAGTCTTACATAAACATGCCAGATTATATGAGAGGGAGGAAGGAGGAATGAGGAAGTGGAGTAACAGGCAGTGGCATCCCAGGGGAGGGGGAGGTGAGAGGATGAGAGGAAATAAGGATGTGAAGATGGCATTTGCTAATAAGAAGTGCAGTGAAAGGAGAAAAATTAAAAGAATGCAATAGTTTAATAAATTAAGCAATGTGTATTAGGTAAAAAAAAAATTAAATAATTTTTTTTTTTTTTTTTTAAATGTAAGAGATATGCAATGAAAGCAGCCAAGTGAATAAAACATGTTAAATATAACTAAAAAGACAATAAATGGAAGGAAAATGGAATAATAATGAAAATAAGCATGGAAAGTAGAAAGGTACAGGTGAAAGAAATGAAAAAATGTGCATAAGAAAATATGAGACCTAAATACAACCAGTGAGGAGTAAGTGTGACCAACCTTTCCCAGTCATTAACACCTTCCCGTGTGAGGAGCGACCCATCAGACCACCAAGCAAACACCACAACGAGATCCATCAAATCATCCAAAACACAAGAGGCTGCATTACACACACGAGTCAGCAAGACACAACAGGTTTAGACAACAAGTAGATACATGCAAGGACAACATGCAATGGCAGTGAGGAAGAGCATGGGGGAGGACACTGATGTAAGAGGAAACCAGCCAAGGGGCACAGCAAGTAAGTAAGCTACAGTCATTGTTGCTAAGAACCACCACCCTGGGGACCTACACTCACCTGTTTTCCTGGAGGTTAAACTTAATCTTGCTTGGTTTGTCAGCGCCTCTGAGAGCAATGTTGAGTCTGTGTGTGGCATATGACAGCCTTTTGACAGTGGCCCAGGGATGGATGGCAGCCCTGGCCACCGTCTCAGGGCCAAGAGGACCACTCGGGAGCACCAGCACCCCTTCCCCTCCTACCCCCAGCCACCACTGCTGCCGGCCCTTGTCCTGAGGGGAGGCAGCTCTCATCACACACCCAAGCATGTTACCTTACAGGGCCTCACCTTCAGGCTGCTCCACAATGCACAGCAGTGTGACCACCGCAGGAAACATTCACAGAAGACTGTAAGCATACTAACAGGAAAGGCTCACCACAATTACTAAGGGGAAACAATGCAAAACAGACATCAATGCTAAGGTGTAACAGCAAACTGGATACTCATCACAATGCAAATTCTCAACACTTCTCAGTTTTCAATATGCTGAAGTTGAGAGTGTTTTGCACACAACACAATCACAAAGGAATTTCATTTGACTCCCAAAGCAGCAATTATAAACTTTTAAGTTGCAACACCTCTAACAGGTAGAAACAAACAGTCCAGGTGGCTTAAATTCCTTAATATTTCAGTTACAAAGAAATAATCTGCCATATCACTACCAAGTATCAATTAAGTGAAAATGTTCAATTACTAATTTCATTTATTTCCCAGAAAATAAAGTGTCAGAGGCATCAATAGAGAGGAAGCCAATATGATGAACTAGTAATACTTTAGCTCCATGTCATGAAGAGAAGAAACTCAGTGAAGCAACATCTGATGTACAGCTTTACTGTACCAACAAATCATGTGCATAACACTTGCCAGTTTCTTCCAGCACACCCACCTAAGAAATGGTATTCCAGAAGGCATTTGTACACAACAGTGTAACAAACAATCAATATGGACAACACTTCCACAAATCAAAATTTTCTAGCATGAGCCTTAAGGCACAGCACAAAGCTAGAACACCTGCCATAACAGAATTAGTATAATAAAAGTAAGAACAAAATGACTATCTGAAAGTGCATAAGACAGAGGAAGCCATACAAGGCAGTGTAATTGATCCAGCTATGTATGCAGTTCCACAAACTGCCAGCTTCACTGCCGTGTGGACAGACTCACTCCTCAGTCGTGAGAGGAAAAAGAAATAGATAAAGAAAAGACAAAAGTTATACATATACTTTCTCAATAACTAAAAACAAAATTATCAGTAAATGAACTGAATCAAGAATCCAGCAATGAAGTAATGACAATTTATGAGTTAAATAACAAATGAACTATGTTTTCATCTTAACATTCCTCAAAAGCACCGTGACTTCCATGATCTGTAATCCAATTGGAGGAAAATAACAAAACTGATGATCTAATGAAATACCAAACAGAACAGGGAAGCCTGACTCGCTCCACAATGCTGGCTTGGGAGTCAGTCTATTTACTGCTTCTTATAGATATAGATAGAGACAGAGGCACATCACATAAGCAAGCACAGCTTCCTTCAAGTCCAGACAAAAACAAACTTATCACAAAACAATTACAAATATTACATATACAGTATAAGAATGCAATCATGAGTAGTATTTTACTCACATCGAGAAAATAAAACCAACACAAACTGCTCACATTACCTTACTCTGTAAAGCTGCAAGATCCCTGTGCTGAAATTCTCTGCTGCACTTCTGTTGCAAAATGTGCAGTCATGTGTGCACACACACACACACAGCTTACCTGAGTGACATGGTAGTAGTGAGTGCCATAGTGTGGGGCAGCCTGCAGCATGGAGACAAAGCGGCACTGTGCCATGGTGTAGGGCAGGCCGGCCAGTGCTGCATGCCTCTGCTGCAGCTGCCCCACTACCGTTGCTGCCTGGCCACCTCGCAGCAGTGACTCGGGGACGTAGTGTTCAGACAAGAAGTAGCTCTGGTCCTGTGAAGTGAACACGTGTTAGGTTGCAATAATGGCTGACTTGAAACAGGATTTGCATTTCTTTTATAAAAGAATGGAGGAAAGAAGAAAAAATTAGCCAATGTGCTTTAAAACATAGTGTGTGTAAGGAAAAATTTCTGAAACATCAAGATCAATAAAAGGAGTCTAAATCAGAACATACCATTATGAGCTAAACTACTTAACTGTTAAGGTTTGTTAATGTATCCTTTTTATTAGACTATAGGGACTATGGTAGGACAGCTTGAATAATGAACTGCATCTGTGTCAATGTGACATGAACATCACATCAGGATTGAAGGAAAGAAAACCAAGACTGCCACCACCTTAACCTGCTATAAGTCAATAAATATGTATCTTACTAATAACAAGTGAAAATTTAATCTGCTTTGGTCTCACCTGATCCTTCCTATCCCCAAACTCAGCCTGCAGTGCAAGGGCAGCTAGCTGCAGGAGGTTGTCCTGGGGCAGCAGCAAGCGACCCTCCAGCAGGTCGTGGCGCAGCTGCAGGTACAGCAGGTGGCGGCTGCTGCTCTCTGTCATCTCAACACTACTCAGCCTATGGCCAAGAGTGAAGACAGTGACTCTGCTGTCTGCTGAACCTTGATTTGCTACATCAACTTGCAACTGATAATCTTTTGGCTAGTTTAGACACCACATTTTTCATAATGTTTAACAATGTACAAATAAAAATTATTTTCAAGCACACATCTTCTTTCCCTCATGATGGCTAAATAGTGACAAAACTTCAAAGCCTGCAGTTTATTGCCAAAGGAGACAGAACAGATGTGATCAGAAAGACCACAGCAACCCAAACTGACAATCATTATTATTACAGCTTCCAGAGATGTGTTAATACTCAGAATTGCTTGAGATGCCACAAATGTGACTCAGTATCAAGAATCACAGTTAAGTTGTCATAATGTTGTGTTTACAATGCACTCTAGAGGCAGTGCTGAATTAAATAAATCACAAGGAAACCAAAATTTATTCCATAGGTGTGTGTGTGAAGAAGATAAATAGAGAAGATTTTAAGAAGGAATAAGCAAAGTATGCTCATGACTTGCTGAAAAAAAAGACAAAATAGATGGAATAATGTTTGGCTAGATGCCCTATAAAATTAAACAAGCAAGTCAAATTTTATGCAGCTGTGTGTGACATTATGGTAACTCTGAGGTCACAAAGCTGTCCTGAGTGAACAAGCAAAGCTCACCTTGCATAGCACATGAAGCGCAGATGCAGCGTGAAGTTGTCCTGCATGAGCCCGTCCTTGGTGGGATGGCGCTC
The DNA here is from genome assembly GCF_017591435.1 of Portunus trituberculatus. Taxonomy (NCBI): domain Eukaryota; kingdom Metazoa; phylum Arthropoda; class Malacostraca; order Decapoda; family Portunidae; genus Portunus; species Portunus trituberculatus. The sequence goes on along the minus strand of NC_059292.1, from coordinate 1,931,849 downwards.
CTTCCATCCAGGCGGGGCCACCTGCACACACACAGGAAGGGAACAGTCTTAGTATGTATATCATAGTGCATGGTGGGTTCTTTCCTCCACATTTACACACAATAAATACATCCTGTCTATCTCAAGACATACTTAGCTTCATCACTTCCTTCTTCCTTCACTTCACTCCACATGTCTATACTTCCAATGTAAAAAACACTACATTTCACTGTGATATTTAGTAACCTTTCTTTTCTCAATGTGTGTTATGTATGTGATCCTGAGTGTGGTCTACTGTGATCACTATTGCTATCTTTATCATTATTCATTGACCTCTGTGTATAATAATGATGATGATGACAATGATGCATACCCATAAGCCTGAATTCCCTCCCTGTGCCTCACCTTGTACAGCTTTGTCTGAGGAGCAACAAAGTGAAACTCTCCACTGCCCAGCACGGCCAGGCCCAGGTGTTCCGCCAGGGGGAGACTCTCTGTCCGGTGCACAGCCTGAACAACCCAGTGTTTCACTATTGACAATAATGTCTCCCACACTGACAGAACTAATCAATCACATATATATTTCAATATATGAAGCAATAAACTGAGACAATGGTTTTACTTATATATTTTATTTGTTACTTTACTAAATTTTTATGGTAAAAAAATTATATCAAATGAATTATAGTGGTTTTAGGAAATGGAGTTCTCTTCACTAACCTGAAGGACATGGCTGACCCGAGTGGAGGCCGGGTCACACACCACCTCCAGCCTGTTTCCCGCCACCAGCACCACTGTCACTCTCTTCACCACGCTCACCTGCACAACCAACGCTCACTCACCAGGCATCATCAATGGGCAAACCTCATAACAGTCTAAATTCTTCATAGTTCCATTGTAATTATAGATCTTGTAAAATTTGGGGCTTACATATTTTTTTCCAATTCAGATTTCTAGCTTACTTCTGGTGCTTTAAACAATTCTGCTTTATATAATGAGCCAAGCTATGGAAATTATACACAGACACTCACTGAATACCAAAATCTTGTATCCAATCACTCTTCACATAGCAAAACACTGATTAGTTGTTTCGCCTTCAGAAAATACAAAAAAGAGTGAGGAAAAATAAATAACACATCCTGCATTGGGACACTGATACAATACCTGAGTATCCTGCAGGAGACTGACCACCCTTGGGGGATCCTTGCTGCGCACCACAAATTCTGGACCAAGGATGTGAGGCGTTCCAGACACACCCCAGCTGCCGGCTCCCTTTGCCTCCGGCCCAGCAATGCGGTAGAGGCGGGATGGCGTGCGCATCACCAGCCGCCGCTTCCTGGGAACGGCGTCACACTGGTTCTGCCTCGTATCAGCCTCAGTGTTCCTGGAGTGAAGGTACAATGCTAGTCAGTGATATTGGCAGTGTAATGACCTAAATGTCTCATCTCTTCTCAGAAAACATTCCCTCCAATTATGTATATCACAACAATTCTTAATTTTTATATTTGATAACACACTCAGTAGATAAAGAGAAGTTTCAATACCAGAGCAGATGATTAGTGGTTAATGAAATGTGCTATATGAAATATGTATTGCCATCTATGTATCTATTTTTTAGTCAAAATTAAGTATTAAAAAGTAAGAAACCTTCATTAACCTAGAAATTGTGCACAAGCCACAACTTCAAGAACTGCAAATCCTTATCTATTCCCCAAAGGGATTTTTTAAATTTTTTATATTATGGCCTATAGTGCCTGTAGGAATACTTGAAGAGTATATGTGGGCAGCGCTGTTCAGCTTCTGCCCATTAGTGGCGCTGACAATTTTATTTATAGTGGTACCCATATTAGAGCCCATATCACCACCCAAGCGCATCTTTGGTGTAACCATCTGGAACCTGGGTATCATGGTGGCATATAGGTAACTTTAAACCACTTGACAAATGGCATAGCTTCAAAGCATTATGTGGTGGGATTCAAACCTACGTGTGGACATCTGCCCGATCCCACTCTCACCACCTTATCCACTATGCCACCACCTCCCTAATGATAATGGTGGAAGACAAGAAATGTGATGATGAAGTTTTCATTATACTGAACAAAAACAAATTCCTCCTCACTGCACAGGAAGCACTTTACTTACAGGAGATTGTCCACAGACATGGCACGTGACCTTGGAGGCTTCTTGGGTGGAACCTTCTTGTGCTGGCGCCTCACCCCCTCATCTGCAACCCGGCCCTCACCACCCTGCAGAGTATATGAAGTCAAAACCTTTGGAGATGTGTGTTAGCACACAGACTTCACCTGTGCATTAAAGTGAAACCTATGCTGTTATATTCATTATGTGGATGTTGGTGAAGGAAAAAGTGAGCTAGAAGGCAAGTACTTAATTCTTGACTAGTTTCCTCAAGAGAATATGGCTAGCAGGCAAGCTGTGTGAATTTACCAGCAAAACTAGTTGACAATAAAGTAATCGCCTCCAAGCCTGTGTCTTCCTTCATCACCTTCACAACTTGTCATAATGTTCCCATATATCTAAAATCTCTAATTCAATAAGTTTAACGGAAATCAACAGCATAAATGTATGTACAGTGGTCATCACTGGAATTGTTGTTCCCTGCCTCCACGATATGTGAAGCAATTCAAACAAGGTAATATACAAGAGAAATTTATTAAGTAATTTTGTGGACATCCTCCTCATACTTCCTGACCTCTTCTGAACATGCAGGAAGGCTGTCAGCAAGCATCATGATATGGGAGGAAACTTTTCCAAAGGTGGTGTAGCACAGCTTGAAGTCTGGCCACTATAAAGCAGTTGTGGTGAGGCTACTTTCCTTTAATAACTGGCTATGAATTCTTAATAGGGTTCAAGTCAGGGAAATTTGCTTAACTGATCTGGCAGCATGATAGGGAACTCCACCATACATTAAGGTAGTCATGTGCACTTAAAATGAAGCTCCTCCATTCACTGTGGTGTTCTTGGGTAACAAAGCTTTCACACCGTGACAGGTGAAGCAGCCCCCTCACTATAAACAAATAAAGATATCTGTCAGCTGGTAAATTGTAAGGGTTTAAAATGGTCATTGCTAAGACATTGGAACATGCAACCCGACTGCTATATATTACTACAAAGCTTGCCTTATCGCTCCACATCAGACTATGCCATTGACCAAGGTGCAGGGCATGTATTTGTTACAAAAAGTAAGACTCCTCTCCTGTGGGTGACACTAACTACACTTTGCATAGCAATGCATGGATGTGCAAGCTAAGATTGTTCAGGGTGCAGCACGCCAATGTTCTCAGACTCATTACCCAGCACAACTGCATTCTAGTTTATGGTGGAGCAATATCAGAATGCAAAGGGAAGTTTAGGACACTTTCCTGCTGTTTTTTCTTTTGTGGATAGTACTTTATTATAGCCTTCTGTCATTCATTTCATGCATCTTTGTGATGACCAGCATAATCTGTCCAGCTTTGATGAGGGATGTGATGACTGTGATGTCCTTTGACAGTGCTTTGCCAAGATCCATTGTCTAGTCAGACAGCTGCACAACAATGTAAGTGCAAGCCAAGCATGTATTGAGAGCCTAGCAGGTGAGGGATTGGCAGAGGGCATCTCCACTATGATGAGTAAAGGTTGTTTTTGCCATCTATGTACACCATCTCAAACATTAAGGCAGAGCTGCCAAAGATGTAATAATTTTATTTAATGCACCTCCATCCTACTAGAAGCAGTGTTAGTATTAAAAATTCAAATAACCAATGAAGTCCCAGTGACAACTCTAATGATGAGCACTGTTACTATTTTTATTTCACAAAGGCAAGGCAAAGGGTGCCACACATCACAGTAGTTGGCTAATACCAATACATAAACTTATAAAACCAAACACTAAAACAAAGATTGAATGAAAATGGTCCACAGCAAACCCAGGTAACAAGGATCCATGTCCTAGCTGAATCACAAACAGCCAGCACTCAATGGATCTCTGGCTTTACACAGATCCATGTGCCAAAACAGAAGCCAGTAATGCAAGCGGTATTGTTCTTTTCCACCCGATAACATACTCAGCCATGTACCTTGATGTCCCCAGCCACCGTGGCACTCCGGCCCACAGTCACAGTTGTCTTGGGCTCCACCCCACAAGAAGCCTTTCCTGTTGAGCCACTTTGGTCTGCCGGCCTACCCTGAGGTGCCTCCTGGATCGGGCTCATGTGGAGTGCTGAGGTGGTGCTGGTGGGAGTGCTGGTTGCAGGTGGCACGTTTTCTTTGGTAGTGCTGAGTGACCCAAGAGAATGAAATGTTCTTTTGGCCCTCACTAGACTCCTCTCCTCAGCCTCCTTGGAGATCTGCTAGAGGAAAGGATGACTTAAATTTGTGTCTATTTATCTAGTTGTAGCAAGGACATTAGTTGGTACAGGTTATTTTGTATATATGTACATAAAAATGACATGAAGTAAAAGTTGTCATATTTATCCTAACATCTCATACAATGGATTAAATTGGTGTGTAAATGAGATATGAATAATGTAGGAGAGTTTGTGCCTCTTTCCTGTGTCACATCAGCGTCACAATAAGCGTGTGGTGCTGGTGCAAGAAGTAGAAGCCTGCATCATTCACCTGGCCCTCATGCAGTGATGTCCGGGGGGTGGGGCGTGGCGTTGCTCTGCTCTGGCCCAGAATGCTGGCTGACCGAGGCAAACTGTCTGGGTTATGCACCGCACTCTGCTGGCAAAGGTCAGGGTCAATTCATATTCAGACAGAATCCAATTCTTCTTGACTTTTCAAAGTTTAACGGTTTTCATTCACCCAACAATTATATCAGGAAAATTCAATTGTGAATGTTGAAATATAAATGTTCTTTAATAGACCACTGCATAAAGTACACAGTCAATAACACAGCATGGTTAATATTGAAATAACATATCTTCATTCCAGGTGCAGGTTAAATTAGGCCAAAATTCATTGGGTTTTAATTTCACTGCTGATCTAATCATAGAGTAGATCATGAGAAAACGTCATGTTTTGCCGAGGAATTAGTAAGCTAAGGTAATTTGCTTCACCCTCTTGGCGGCTACACTTTGATCCCACCCCGCCAGCCGCCACGCCCTTACCAGCGACAGGTGCGCTGCCCTTAGATCCTCCACGCTGACGGACTGCTCCGAGGCGCGGCTCAGGTTCCTGGAAGATGACGTGCGGGGCTCTAATGCAGAGTATGACCTGCCCCGAGCCTCCCCGAAGGAGAGCGGGGCGGGGTCTGGGGTTGGTGCTGGCGGGGTACCACCACCACACGCCTCCTCGTGCAGGGCTCGCACGGTGGCGGTGTAGTTGAGGGCGTTTCTCGTGTCCAGCCGCTCCACCAACAGCTGAGTGGGAAAAACACATGGCCAAATAAATAACAGGGAAATTGTGGTTAGATGTGGAAAAAAGTCGACAGTCTGTCATTAAGTAATAAAGAATGCATCAGTGGTTGCACTCTGATGTTTACTCAAACCAAAATGTGTTAGAGTGTCTTGAGACCCACAAAATGAATGATAAGACTCAACAGGATGTCAACACACAGTAGAATATATACTATACCCATCAGTCACTGGAAACATAGGCTGTACCTGAGCAGAACACCAAACGCTAATCAACCATGGTATTCTGAATAAAGCATGACAGGTGGCGGTGTGGGTGGCAACTAACTGTTCAACCGCTGCCGATATCCATGAAATTAACTGTATGCGATAACAGTCGATGGAAGCTGTGTGGAGGAACGTACTATAAACCTACAAGTATTCTGGGAAAGCCGCAACTCTTCCCCAACGTGACAGTTTTGCTTCAGACACAGAAGGCACCTCGTCACTCGTCAAGTCATAACAACAGCCTTCCAAATTCCAATTCCGCCTCACTTACTAATAATCGCCAACATTGCCACCATGAAAATAATAATGATAAAAACAAAACAGAAGAAATTCATTATTGCAGTATTTAAATCTGGAGAACTAAATTATTGATGATGAATGTATATATAGCGAGTTAATATGAGACAAGTGACTCCAGCAAAGCGTTTCGGCGGAAAAGATAAACAAGAGCCAAGACAGGGAAGTAACAAGCAGGCAAGTAATGGATAGCTGCCACGACGGCTACTAACCCTGCCTGACAAACAGTGCGTAGCCTACTTAAGGACCCACCGAGAGAGAGAGAGAGAGAGAGAGAGAGAGAGAGAGAGAGAGCGCTACGTCCACCACACCGTTTCATTAGGCGAAGATGTTGCCACTGGACTGTCAAATCGGTCCCTAATGAAGCCTTGATTTGTAAGACTTCCTCGCGGTAATTAGGAAGAAGACCACACGTTATTGACTGCTGACGAAGGAGAGAGAGAGAGAGAGAGAGAGAGAGAGAGAGAGAGAGAGAGAGAGAGAGAGAGAAATCCCACGAACCCAAACGAAGCGAGGTCTGCGAGTGGTTCCCTGAAAATCTGTTCCGGTGGTTGTCATCTGCATACCGCCCACTGAACCTCACGAGTCTGGCTGTGTGTGTGTGTGTGTGTGTGTGTGTGTGTGTGTGTGTGTGTGTGTGTGTGTGTGTGTGTCGTTATACGGACAATGATGTAATGTATCTGGGTTTGTTGACTCGCCAATCTATTATCTAAATTCAATAGGGTTTTAACTAGTAAGCCTGAGAATAATAATAACAATATTAATAATAATAGTAGTAGTAGTAGTAGTAGTAGTAGTAGTAGTAGTAGTAGTAGTAGTAGTAGTAGTAGTAGTAGTAGTAGTAGTAGTAGTAGTAGTAGTAGTAGTAGTAGTAGTAGTAGTAGTAGTAGTAGTAGTAGTAGTAGCAGTAGTTGTGTTTGAAGACAAAGACAAAAAGAAATGGGAAAGA
>NC_059292.1:1907500-1920000 GCF_017591435.1 Portunus trituberculatus | reverse complement strand
ATTAACGGAATGATATTAGTGTACATAATTACGCTCGTCTCTCTCTCTCTCTCTCTCTCTCTCTCACTGGCAGATAAAAAAAATCAAATAAATATGTACCATTGTATGCCCAATTGTTATGCACGTCATTATCGCCGCAATTATATAATAATTTAGGCAACTGTGCGTGGTTACCAAATGAGAACAAATGGTAAATGTATTATTCAACTTTTGTCAGAGGGCCATAATATACTCGGAAACACTTCTGCTGCGCTGCGCCGCGCCTACACTCCACTCCACTCCACTCCACTCCACTCCACTCCACCCACTCCACTCCAAACACTAGTTCAAGGTGCACAAGTCTTCATGGGCGTTCTTAGGATTCTAGTGACAGGTTAACAAGATTCTTACATCACCAACAGAAGACACATTTAAAAAAATGCCTTATCATTTGTGGCCTTTGAAAATTGTCATGGTGAGAGCAGTGTGTTTCACATTACACGTCAGTAACTCGCGTGGTATCCAGTAACATCACCAGCCCTTCCCTTCCCTTCCCTTCCTTGCCCCTACTCTCCCCTCTATCCACTTCTCTCTCCTTCCCACCCCAGTCTTGCCTTACCTTACCTTGCCTCTCCTCTCCCCTCCTTTTCCCTCCCTTGCCTTGCCTTGCCTCTCCTCTCCCCTCTCTTTACTTCCCCAGTCTTGCCTTGCCTTGCCTTGCCTTGCCTCTCCTCTCCTCTCCTCTCCCCTCTCTTTACTTCCCTAGCCTTGCCTTGCCTTGCCTTGCCTCTCCTCTCCCCTCTCTTTACTTCCCCAGCCTTGCCTTGCCTTGCCTTGCCTCTCTTCTCCCCTCCCCTTCCCTCCCCAGCCTTGCCTTGCCTTGCCTTTCTACTCCCCTCCCCTTCCCTCCCCAGCCTTGCCTTGTCTTGCCCTGCCTTGCCCTCCCCTCCCCTCTTCAGCCTTGCCTTTCCTCCTGACGACATGGTGGCGGTGGCCGAGGAACAACACATGCCCGACTCGCAGCACAGTGGCGACGTCCATGGCGGGTAACGAGGCACTGAGGCGTACAATGCTTCACTCACTCACACCGGCTAGGAGTGCATGCTCGGTGCTTCGATGCATCCGAGCTTCACTCACGCTAACGAAGGTAAACCCGAGTCGCTTCATTAGGCCAGGTGAGGCACGGTGAGAGAGCTTCCTTCCTTCCTTCCGTCTCAAGAAAGTGAAGCAAAACGACATTTCACCTTAAAGAATAAGTAAAGTTCTCGTATGACTAAAATTTGTACACTAACTTAAAGTGAAATATGAGACTACAGGTGAATATTGTATGAACTCAACACATTTCCAGAGTGTTCAAAACGGTTAATGAAGCGAACATAACTCTCTCTCTCTCTCTCTCTCTCTCTCTCTCTCTCTCTCTCTCTCGTTAATTAGCAGTGGAGCTATTTTCAGTCACATCGGAAGGGCGGCCAATTAAGCAATCCATACTTTTAACATGTCTTTTTATTACTATCAAGGGGAGGAAGAACACGGGCGTGGTGGGTGGAGGGCAAGAAAACGAGGGGATGAATGGGTGGGACTGTGTAGTGTGTGGTGGGTGGGTGAGTGGGTGGCTGGATGGGTGGGATTATGGAAGTAGGTGGGTGGGTGGGTGGCTGGATAGGTGGGGTAATGGATGTGGGTGGGTGAGTGGGTAGGTGGATGGATGAGGTAATGGATGTGGGTCGGTGGGTGGGTGAGTGAGTCCGGATGTCTGAGTTTGGAGGTATTTTGAGGAGTGAGTGTCTCGAGTACCAGACATCCTATTTCCACTTACGTTGATCTGGAAACCTTATCCTATTTTTTGTGTCGACATCAAACAGTCACAGTCAGTCTCCTCTCCCTAACCTTTCCATTCCACTCAGTCCACAGCTTTCCACCCAGCATCATCTCCACGCCCCTTGCATACCACTATTGTACCCTGCCATTCCACCCAATCATCTCAACTCTTTCCACCCACCCACCCAAACACTAATGATCTCTTCTACTTAACATTTCCATTCCACTCATTACATCTCGATAGCTTTCCACCCAGCACTACCTCCTCCACCACCACCCTGTACACCACTATCCTCCTACTATTCAATTAACTCTTTCCACCCATCCACCCAAACACTCGTGATTTCTTCTGCCTATCCTTTCCCCTCCACCATCTCGACAGCTTTCCACTCACCACCACCTCCTCCTCCTCCTCCATCCTGCACATCACCACATCGCCTGCTGTTACCCAGTCATCTTAACTCCCACCCACCCACTCAAACACTAACGATTTCTTCTCCCTAACTTTTCCAATTCTCACCATCTTGCTAGCTTTCCACCCAGCACCACCTCCTCCACCACCCTGCACGTCCCTGCTCAATCAAGTCTTTCCACCCAATGACACAAACAGTCACGGTTCCTTCTGCCTAACCTCCCCAATCCACCATCTCGATAATTTTCCACTCACCACCTCCACCTCCCTGTTCCACCACCCCGCTTGTCCCCTACCAATCATAACACTCTCCACACACCCATCCCATCCATGCCCTCTCCCCAGCTCCTCATTTAACACGAATTGGCTACACATCGCTTTTGTTCGGCATCAAACACTTCATTGTTCCTGCTCCTGCACCTGTGTCGCCTCGTTATGCTTTACGTCACCTGTCCTCGCTTTCACTTCACTCGTTTCCGGGATATAGAACTACAGAACAGGGTCTATTTCAACTGTCTATCGGCTGTTCTAAATTCAGTCTACCTTTACAAAGCTGCTGTGTCTGATTGTGTAGTTTGAAAGAGGCTGTTAACCCCTTCCGTAGCATGACGAGTTTCCATATTCATTCTGCTTACTATTTGGTGATTTTAAATAGCTTCAGAAACCTTTGTGGGGATTAAAATAGTGAAGACTGATGGCCATTAATCTTCTGACTTCCGTATACCCTTCCTAATGTCAACAAAATGGTCTAATCGTACGCAAATCTGAAGGTAAAAAAGTGTGTAAGTACTGAAAGGGTTAAAGTCTATATTTCAACTCAATTAAGCTCTTTCGCCTGTCTGTTTATTCCAGGGTACCGCTATATATTTTATCAAGTCTAGTCTAGCAAACGTTTTTTTCTTTCCACACTTCACATAATCCATCCAATCTTTAGCTTCACGTATAACCAAGACAGCTGTTCACTAAGGTCTATTTCAACTACCTCGATTTAACTCTCCCCGCTGTCTCTTTTACTCCAGAGCACTCTTAAAAATTACACTCTCTTTCAACTATTTCATGTCTTCTGGCTGTCACTCTATTCCAGGGCGCCCTTACATAGCCTGCTGGGTCTATGTAGTCTAAATGTCTTCTCTTCTGCAGTCTTTTTTTTTTTTTTTTTTTTTTTTTGGCAGTCAGCAAACATCTGCATTTTTTTTTTTCACAGATTTATTTATTCTTAACCTCTTCAGTACCATGCCACGCTTTCATACTCATTCTCCTTACTGTTTGGTGATTCTATACGGTTTCAGAAACTTATGTGGGGATTAAAATAGCAAAGACTCTCGCCATTAATCTTCTGACCTCCATCGTCCTTCCTGATGAAAACAAAATCTTCTAATCATACAAAAATCTCATGGTAAAAATGCATCCCAGTACTGAAGTTGTGTTTGGTAATTGATTTCAAGACATTTATCCTTTATTTTGGCTAATTCCTTCGGACCTGCACGGGAACTGGCATCTTAGAGGGTCTTTTATTTATTTATTTTTTTTTTTTTTTCGTTTCATGTTGCCCTTGGTCAGCCTTCTCTCTGACATAAAAATTTAGAGTAACGTAAACATATATATCTTTGTATAGTGATCATCTACGTTTTCTTTTTCTTTTCGTGTATCTATAATCGTACTGCTGTCTCTGAAATAGTTGTAAAGGCTGACAAAACACTGAATAATAAATAATAAGTGTATAAATGAAAAAAAAATAGCTTAGTCTCTCTCTCTCTCTCTCTCTCTCTCTCTCTCTCTCTCTCTCTCTCTCTCTCTCTCTCTCTCTCTCTCTCTCTCCTTTGTCACCATGCATTTTTCCCTCCATTTCTATATCTATTTTTTTTCCCTTTATTTACAGAGGTCTGAATGGTAACAAAGGATGAGTCTGCCGGTGAATAGCTTAGTTCGCTCCGTTGTCTGCCTTTCCTGGCGACAATAGCGAACACTTGTGACATGTATTGACCGTGAACACTTCCCATGCCAACTCACTCACGTCCTGGTGGGTTGCCAATGTACATAAGTGTCTATCGATCCTGTCTATTAACCCCTTCAATACTGGGATACATTTCTACCCTGAGATTTGTGTACGATTAGACTATTTTATTGACATTAGGAAGGGTCTATGGAGGTTAGAAGATTAATGGCAGCAGTCTTCACTATTTGAAACCACACACAAGTTTCTGAAGCAGTATTGAATCACCACATAGTCAGCAGAGTGAATATAGAAACGCGTCATGGTACTGAATCAATTCTTGCTATACATACTCACAAATTACTGTGTGCTTTTTCCTTTTCTGCTTTCCTTATTAGTTATGTTCGTTTATGTAAGACGGGTACCTGTACAGACCAAGGTACGGACACGAAAGAGAGATAAAAAAAAAAGGGTTCACTAATATGTCAGTACCTACGTAAAATGAATATATAAATAGATGAATAAAATAAACATGTACATTCTTTATTAGTTATTTTCGTTAATGTAAGAAGGGGAACAAAGCGAAAGAGAGAGAGAGAAAAAAAAAAAGGTCCACTAAGATGTCAGTATGTAAAATAAATAAATAAATAAATAAATAAATAAATAAATAAATAAATACATGAACAAAAGAATAAATAAATAAAAAAAGGAATATTTGAGTTTGGAGTATAACTATTTCAAAACCTCGCTCATAAAAAGAGTTGAAGTCATAGGAAGGTTGAAATACAGAAGCAGGCAGGGAGTTCCAGAGCTAACCAAAGAAAGAGATGAAAGACTGAATATACTGATGAACTCTTGCATTTGAAAGATGAGCGGAATGAGGGACAGAAAGTAGAAGTCTTGTGCATTGAAGCTACAGAAGGAGGAAGGAGAGAGAGGGAGAGGGGGGAGAGGGGGGTGGGACATTAATTATTCAGCATATCAATCAAGCTAGTGACGTGTTGGAATCAATGTGTGGATGGATATTACATTCCTACACACTCATCCATCTCGCTTCGTGTTAGTGGATCATTCTTATTCTATCCACCACACCCACGTCAAACACCCACGTCACACACAAACATTCCGCCTTCCCAGATTCCACCATGTCCCTTCCGCCCCGCCCTGCGTCACCACCACCACCACCACCGCCGCCGCCCGTCCCCTCACAGCCACCTCACTCGCTCCAAAACAAGTGACAAACAAGATCAAGGGCTGAAGAGAAGCAATTCACCAATGAACGCCAAGCTCAGACGACCCCTTTGTCAGCTTATCAGCCAATCAGCACCCACACACACACACACACACACACACACACACACACACACACAGTTTACTTTGCACTCTTCCTCATCTTTCACTCTTATCTTCATCTAATCCTTTCCACGTATTTTCTCCTCCTCCTCCTCCTCCTCCTCCTCCTCCTTCTCTTTACGTGTGCAAGTATAGCATTCTCTTCACTCCCCACCCCTCGCAAACCGTTTAACGCCAGACAGTAATTCAACAGCAAGTTTACTGAAGTTTCCCTCTCTAATCTGATTATTCATGAAAAGAAATTCGCCTAGTTGCTGCTTTCCCTTCTTATCTTCTCTTCTTCGTTGTCTTCTCTCTCTCTCTCTCTCTCTCTCTCTCTCTCTCTCTCTCTCTCCTGTTTTGCGTCTTTCTTTTCTGTCATTGTTCTTGTTTTGCCTGCCATGTTTATCTTTCTTTTTCTTTCTCTATTTTGTATATTTTTTTTCCTTTTCTCTCTTATTTTTCTTGCTTTCCCACCTCTCTCTTACTTTGCTTTCTTCTTTCTTTCTGTCTTTCTTTGTTCTTATCTATCACCATCCTCTTTTGTTTTCTTTCCTTTTCTGTTTTGCATCTTTTTTTAATTTTCTTTTCTCATTTTTTTGCTTCTTTCTTTCTTTTCTTTCATTGTTCTTGTTTATCACTATCCTCTTTTATTTGTCTTTTCTTTCCTGTTTGTATCTCTTTTCTTTTCTTTTTTTTTTTTTTTCTCAGCTCTTTCTTTTCTTTTTCTTTTTCTTTCTTTCTTATTTTCTTGTCAGTGTTCCTGTTGTTTCTCCTCACCGCCTCTTTATTTCTCTTTCATTTATTTGTATATCTTTTCTTTTCATTTTATCTCCTTTTTTTTCTTTTCATTTCTCTTATTTCGTTTTTCTTCTTTCTTTTTTTTTCGTCATAGTTCTTATTACTCCTCGTCTCCATTCTATTTTTTCTTTCCTTTCTTTATTTGTATCTCTTGTTTCCTGTTCTTTCTTCACTCTTATTTCTTTCTCGTCTTCCCACACCTCTTCTTTTACTTTCTTCTTTCCTTCATTTCTACTGTATCACTGTTCATCTCGTTTATCCCCATCCTCTTCTATCTTTCCTTCCTTTCTTTCTTTATATATATCTCCCTTCATTTTTCTCCTTTGTGCCTTCCCTTTCCTTTATATACACCTACCGTTTGATTTTCTCGTTCTTTCTTGCCCTTATCCTGCATCACCCACCCTCCAGCACCTCCCACTTTCGCTGTAGCATTTCCCTCCTGCTGTTATTCCGTCCCTTCCTCGCTCACACCTTCCCCTCCTCCCACTCCTCCCGCCACAGCCTCCCGTGTTATTTCATCCCCTCCATGTACCTCCTACGGGTTAGCGAGTGAAGGGACCACCTGGGGGACATGTAATGGCTGTCGGCTCACTGTCGGGTCACCGCGGACATGGCACTCTTGATGTTGTTTGGGATATTCTTACCTGCACGGGAGCGGGAGGGGTTCAGGTAGGTGAGGTGAGGTAAGGGAGAGGACATACAAGCCCCTTAGGTCAGCTGTGTATGTAAATTGGTGCAGGTAAGGTTTGGTAATGGTATAGTGTGGTGTGTGTGTGTGTGTGTGTGTGTGTGTGTGTGTGTGTGTGTGTGTGTGTGTGTGTGTGTGTGTGTGTGTGTGTGTGTGTGTGTGTGTGTGTGTGTGTGTGTGTGTGTGTTGTTTTTTTTTTCTTTTCCCTCCTTCTTTCTGAATGGTTGTTGTTATTTGTAGGTTGTTGATCAGTAGGTTTGGTTTACTGTGTGAAGGTTCTGGTGCTTTGGTTTACTGTTGTCCAAGTTTGTTGTTCTAAAATAAAATCCATATTCACCACAACTATTTTTCCAAGGCCACAGAGGTGATTAGCGGGGTTTTCAAGGATGTTTCTCCAGTTAATAACGTAGAAATAAATCTTGTCACTCTGCCTCTAGAACCGTAAAAAAAAAAACTTCAAAACTTGTGTCAACTTACATAAAGTGGAGGTGAAGCAGAGAAAAGTTTGAGAATACGAGTCCTAGTCTGATCATTATGCATTCTTCTTACTATTATTCATTCGCTTATTATTTGCTGATTGTATTGGATTTATTTGTTCGTCATCATTACTATCTTTCATCCTGTTATTTACATTTTCGTCAGTCATGCCTACTATTATCATTTCTTTCGATTAATGTCATTAGCCTCGTTCATTTGTTTATGTATGAGGGAAAAGCTGGCCAAGGGCAATAGAAAACGAAAAAAAAAAAGACCCACTTAGTTGCCAGTCCCCTTGTATGTCAGAGAAAGTTAACAAAAACAAAAGGGATAAATGTCTTGCAACCTCAATACTAAATGAAGTCAAGTCATAGGAAGTTGGGAAATACAGAGGCAGGTATAGGAATTCCAGAGTTTACCGGAGATTTGTTCATCATATACTAGTTCCAGCTGATGCATTGTGTTTTCCACCATTAACATAATCCATCATACTCGTGCCATCACTATCTTCAATCTCCATGCTAATCACTACTCATTTCCTTATCGTGAATTATGGACGAGGGTAACTTAATACATCTCTCTCTCTCTCTCTCTCTCTCTCTCTCTCTCTCTCTCTCTCTCTCTCTCTCTCTCTCTCTCTCTTTATCGTCATTCATATCCACCTGACTCCTCCATCTCCTTTCCTTCTCTCCTATTCCTCCATTCTCTTTTCCTTTCCTCCTCTGTTTCCTTGTCAAACCACCACCATCACCACCACCACCAACTCTGACACTCGCCTCACCCTGACCTTTATCGGCTACACGTAAATATCTGTCTATTCACTTTATATCCATGTCAATAAAAGGCCAGCCATCATTCCCAGCCTTTAACCCCTTCAGTACCAAGACGCGTTTTCATATTAACTCTGCTTAGTATTTGGTGATTTTATACAGCTTCACAAACTTATGTGGGGATTGAAATAGTGAAGACTGGCCATTAATCCTCTGACCTCCATAGACCTTTCCTAATGTAAATGAAATCGTCTAATCACACCCAAAATTCATGGTAAAATATGCATTCCAGTAATGAAGAGGTTGTGTGTGTGTGTGTGTGTGTGTGTGTGTGTGTGTGTGATGGTGGCAAGGCTTCATCATTTTTTCACTCGCGTTCATTTCAGTGGTTCAAGTTTGTGTGTTCTGCAATTATTTCGTCAATTTAAATTGTTAAGCCTATGATGCACCTTGATGGGTTTTCCTAATGGTTGGAGTTTGTGTTTCCTGTAATTAATGCAACGGTTCAGTTATTTGTAAGTCTATGTGGGGAAAACACACACACACACACACTGGTATTTCATATAACTAATACGAATCAATTATTTCTAAGCCTAAGCAGGGAAACACACACACACACACACACACACACACACACACACACACACACACACACACACACACACACACACACACACACACACACGAACACACACATACACACACATTTGTATTTCTTATAACTAATACAACGGTTCAATTATTATCGATGTGGGGAAAAAAAACACGCATGAAATATTTCTACGATTTTTTGTGTAAAAAAAAAATATATATATATATTATCTTTCAAATATGTGATAATCTCTTGGCATTCCTCCTTACAGAAATCATTGCATATCGGTTCAGAGGATTAGCCCCTTCAGTATTGAGACGCTTTTTTGCCACGAGTTTTGAGTATGATTAGATGATTTCATTTACATTAGGGAGGTTTTATGAAGGTCGGAAAATTAATGGCCAGTCTTCATTATTTGAATCCCACACATAAGTTTCTGAAGCTGTAGAAAATCGCCAAATAGTATGCAGAATTGGTATGAAAACGCGTCATAGCACGGAAGGGATTAAATACAAGTCTATACATATATGAGGCAATATACGTAAAATATATCTACTTTATTTTTCAATGCGCACTGACCTCAGTTACCATATCGTTGGTGCTGCGTCAGTAGGGAGCTTTATAAGAAGATTAGTCACATTTATGCATGGAGATGACAGATGGAATTAATCCCTTCAGTACCATGACGAGTTTTCATATTCATTCTGCTTACTATTTGGTGATTTTATACAACTTCAAAAACATATGTAAGGATTAAAATAGTGAAGACTGTGGCAATTCATCTTCTGACATCCATAGGGAGGCGGTGATGTAGTGGATAAGGTGGTGAGCGTGGGATCGGGCAGACGTCCAAGCGTAGGTTCGAATCCCACCACATACCACTTTGAAGCTATGCCATTTGTCAAGCGGTTAAAAAGAAAAAAATTCCTGATGTCAATAATATAGTCTAATCGTACACAACACTCATGCGTCCTAACACTGAAGGGGTTAGGTAGCTTTGCCTATACAGAGACTGCCTCATGTAGACCTGACAGCCTCTTGCAGCTTCCCTCATTTTCTTATGTTCTTATCTGTTCTATAGTGCTTGGAATGTTTGTGTCCTGCAATTACTTCACCGTTTCATATCATCCAGCACAAGTCTCCACACAAATACGAAAAAAATACGTACAAGTTATCTTTCCAGTGTGTGTCTACTGATTGTTTTAACCTCTTCAGTACTGGGAAGCATTTTTACCTTGAGTTTGTGTACGATTAGACGATTAGATTTACATTAGGAAGGGCCTATGGAGGTCAGAAGATTAATGACCACAGTCTCTACTATTTTAATCCACATAAGTTTCTGAAGTTGTATAAAATCACCAAATAGTAAGCAGAATGAATATGAAAACACACCATGGTACTGAAGGGGTAAAATTTCTGCTTCCTGTAATAAATTCGTCAGTACAAATAATAAAGCAACGATCTCTACACATACGCTGGATAAAAGCAAATATATATACTGCTAAATGACTTTTCTGATGCATGACTAACCTATCCAATAACTATCAGCACGAGACAGTAATAGTATTAGTATTTATAACACACACACACACACACACACACACACACACACACACACACACACACACACACACACACACTTCTCTATTTTCCACTTCCTACTATACAAATTTAAGGCTTCAGTGTGCTTTAAAACATAACTTTAATCTTCCCCTCTCTCTCTCTCTCTCTCTCTCTCTCGCGGGAATTGCCAGCATCCATGAGACACGTGTAGCAGATGCAGGGTGGCGGTGTGGCGGTGTGGCGGGGTTGGCAGAGTGGTAGGGTGCCAGGGGAGGCAATGCTCGTGTTGTCCTCCCTTCCAGTGTAGCAAGACTCGAAGGTTCATTGAGGATACGAACCCCAATATGACTCGAGCTCTAACTCTCTCTCCGCGTTGCTTGATGCCCTTATTCAGAAACGCCTTCCTCTCATTACGACGATTTTCCGGGGCCACAGAGACAACTAACCCGGTTTTCAAGAGTTTCTTCTTTTGACAAACTAGAAATTTTTGCCAGTCTATCGCCAAAGCCACAAAATTACTCTTAACCCCTTCAATACTGAGACACATTTTTACCTACATATTTGTTTATAATTAGATCGTTTTATTGGTATTAGGAAGGGTCTATGAAGGTCAGAAGATTAATGGCCACAGTCTTCACTATTTGAATCACACATCAAGTTTCTGAGGCTGTAAAAAATTCACCAAATAGTAATCAAGAGTGAAAATAGAAACGCGTCATGGTACTGAAGGGGTGAAGCGCACGAGTGTCTTCAAGTGGAGCCTTTGGAAAGCAATGATGGTGAGAGAGCAAAGAGTCTCTGATGCGGCGAGTGGCGGGAGAAGTCTTGTAGCGGGTAAATTATTGAGTGACTGCAGAATGAAGGTGGTTGTTGGAGTTACTTGCTTTCTTCTTCCTCTTCCTCAATCTTATATTCTTTATTTTCTTCTTGCTTTTTCTTTTGTATTTCTCTTCTTTTCTCTTTTACCTCATCTTCTTCTTCTCTTCTTCTTTTTCTTTCTCCTCATCTTCCTCCTTCTGTTCTTTAGTTTTCATTCTTCTTTTTCTCTTCATAGTTCTCTTCCTCCTCCTCCTACTCCTCCTTATTCTCTTTTTATTTACCTAAACACCCTCATCTTTCTCGTCCCTTTCTCCTCCTTCCTCTTTTCCTTTCCCCCTTTTAATTCTCCTCCTGCTGCTGCTCCTCCTCTTCCTCCTCCTCTCCGTCCTCTTACGCACATAATTTCTGTCACATTTATTTTCGTGTAATACAATAAAACCTTCCCCAAAGTAGCGATTTCCACATCACCTATAAAGATCCATATTCTGAAACACTTCCGCGCCTCACAGCACCTTCACTATTTTCAAAGGGCTCTTGTTGAAGTGTCACGGATTTTTAAAGATGTTTCTGTAATTCTAGTGACATGTTAACAAGTTTTCTGCATTATCAAACAGGACAGATACTCTTTAAAACTTAGCTAATTGTCTCTGTGGTCTATTTTCAAAGGACTCTAGTTAAAGGGAAACGTGTTTTTAATGGTGTTTCTGTAATTTCTGCATCATTAACAGGGGAAATACTCTTTAGAACTCAGCTAATCGTTTCTGTGGTCTAGCTTCAAAAGGCTCTAATTGAAGTGATACTGGTTTTTAAGGGTATTTCTGTAATTCTAGTGACATGTTAACAAGTTTTCTGCATTATCAAACAGGACAAATACTCTTTACAATCGTGTCTGTGGTCTTTGAAAAATGGTCGTAGTGAGAGAGAGAGCGAGGCGAGAGAGAGAGAGAGAGAGAGAGAGAGAGAGAGAGAGAGAGAGAGAGAGAGAGAGAGAGAGAAGCATTCCTCATCAATTACATATTCTTTCGAACTTCTACTGCCTCAACTAATTTTTCATGGCAGTTTTAAGTAACGCGCATTCTGTTCCACCCGGTATGGCGTTGCACACAATGGCTCGTCAACAGGTGTGAGTAATGAAGGCACAGGTAGGCAATCAGCAAAGTACAGGTGTTGAAAGGTGAGGTGAGGGTAGAGGAAAGTTTGGTGAGGTTTGATGTGGATGTGGTGGATATATACAAAAGTGTAGTGAGGGTATTAGGAAGGTTTGGCAAGGTGTGGGTGTGGTATTGGTAGGTATAGAGAGGTGTGGTGAGGTGTGG
>NC_059292.1:1900000-1902500 GCF_017591435.1 Portunus trituberculatus | reverse complement strand
TAGTTGAAGTGAAAGGGTTTTTAAGGGTGTTTCTATGGCTGTAGTGAAATATTAACATGGTTTTCACATTATTAAAAGGAGGAACAGTCTTGAGAACTCGGCTATTCATCTCTGTGGCCTTTGGAAACAGACGTGGTGGAAGAGCAAAGCGTTTCCGATTCCGGGGTCTTTCTCAAACAATCAACTGAAAACTACAGCTAAAAAATGTGGAGAAGAGTGTTAGTGATGTAGGAATGATATACAGCATTATAACATTTCTCTCTCTCTCTCTCTCTCTCTCTCTCTCTCTCTCTCTCTCTCTCTCTCTCTCTCCACCCAAACACAAACAATGGCGTGACGAGTGTTTTAATGCAAGTTTATATTTTTCCCCTGTCCAACATAAAAAAAAATTGTTTCCCCTCTCCTTTTTCCCCTCTCGTAAGCACTCCATCCATTGCTGTGTCCAGTTTTATTTATTTTTCCTCCTTTTTCTATCGTTTTTCTCTTTTTTTTTTTTATTGCGCAGTCTTATTTGAATATTTGGTTGTACTTCCTGTCACACACACACACACACAGAGAGAGAGAGAGAGAGAGAGAGAGAGAGAGAGAGAGAGAGAGAGAGAGAGAGAGAGAGAGAGAGAGAGAGAGAGAGAGAGAGAGAGAGAGAGAATCCAAGCCCCTTTATATATCCTATCTGTGTAATCCTGTATGGTGGATGAATAAGAGAGAGAGAGAGAGAGAGAGAGAGAGAGAGAGAGAGAGAGAGAGATCAATATCCAAGTCCCTTTATATATCCTATCTGTGTAATCCTGTATGGTGGATGAATAATCTCCTCCGTTATACATTTTTTCTATTTCAGATTTCATCACACACACACACACACACACACACACACACACACACACACACACACACACACACACACGTAACTCAATGGGTCTGTATTATAATTACTTTTGACTCCTCTCTCTCTCTCTCTCTCTCTCTCTCTCTCTCTCTCTCTCTCTCTCTCTCTCTCTCTCTCTCTCTCTCTACGAAATAAAAGTAAAACGAAAACAGTGTAAAAGGAAAGAAAAAGAAAGAAAGGAAAGAGAAGAAAAAAAGGAAGAAAAGAAGAAAAGATGAAAGAAAGAGAACCAGGTAACAAAGAGAAACAAACAAACGGGAAAATGAAAGAAAATGAGGTAAGAGGAGAAAGGAAGAGGATCAGGAATGGAGGGAAAAAAAAAAAGAACAGGAGGAATGGAGGAGAGAAAGATGAAAGCAAATAGTAAAGGAGGAGGAGGAGGAGGAGGAGGAGGAGGAGGAGGATAAAGATAAAGGCTGGATTGCTTTGTGCCTTCCATTTTTCTCCATTTAGTGAAGTTAATGGCGGTGCTTTGATCTCTAATGGCATTACGGCTTCACACACTGCCCTTGTTATTACTGCTATTACCATTATTATTAGTATTATCATTGTTATTATCGTCATTACCGCTGTCTCTATTTCTTTTTCGCCACCCTCACACCCGAACACCACGCATCTTCGGCAATACGGAGTAACCCCGGCACGTACTCGCGTCACACCTCTGCAGGGTAACTCTCTCCTCCCACACAGCCGACATTTCCTGTCAGGAGAACTATGCCGTACTCTTACGCTGAGGCAGCCTATAGAGCTCTGCCTTGGAGTCGAGAAGCGTATCAAGGAATGAGTAGGCACGATGTGAATAGAGCAAATGACCCTGACACTTTCGGTGACAGGCGAGAGGCTGAGAGGGACAGTTACATTCAAAGCATTCCCTCTTATAGAGAAACACAACACACATATAACACATCTGATAGAAACTATAGACATGGTTGCTTTAATTGTGGTGAATACAACCATCGCAAGCGAATTGCCGTTTCGACCATCGGTTAAGATGTGGTCTGTGCCACCGAGTGGGACATAAGCAGAAGCTGTGCCGCAACTATGCATATAATGAATAGGGAGACGGCAAGGAAGGAAGGGCCACAGAGGTACTACAAAAAGGAGAAACATGAAAATTGATCACATAAATGCCCAGAGTATATTAAGCAATAAGGATGAGATAGAAATATTAATCACAGATAGAGATAGTGATATACTATGTGTAAGCGAAACTTGGTTATCTCCCGATACTCCCGATGAGCACATTCTGATACCCAACTATAATGTTTATCGATGTGACCAAGGAAGGGGAGGAGGAGTTTGTGTGTATGTGAAGGATGTATACAAGGTTACTACGGTCGACTTTAACATTGTGAGACCTGAAGGTATTGAGGACGTATGGTTGTCGGTACAAAGTTGTAAATTCCCTACAGTCATTCTAGGCTGCCTGTACCGACATCCAAAATCTCTTATGTACATACGACTATATTACTGACGTCATCAAGGCTGTAAGCTTGAAAAATAAGTCATTTTACATTTTAGGTGATTTTAACGACAATCTTTTATCAAATAATAGTAAGTTAGGGAAAATTATTGCAAATGCAAAATTAAATCAGATTATTACAAAAGCCACGA
>NC_059292.1:1882500-1887500 GCF_017591435.1 Portunus trituberculatus | reverse complement strand
TACATTAGATAGGTGGATGGAGTATATGGGCGAGAGAAAATAGTGTTATGCAGAAAAGCCAAAGGAGGAAGGAAGGCATTCAGTCAGTCAATAGATCCAACAGAGGCAAGAAAGGACTAAAGAGAAGGTCTGAACTGTATACAACTTAAAGATATATTTCTGTACAACACTCCTATGAAAAAAAAAAATAATAATAATAATAACCTTAACTTTTCACTGTATTTTTTTTTTTTTTTTTTACATTACAAGGGCACTGGCCAAGGGCAAACAAAGTGTTGGAAAAAAAAAAATCCCGCTGGTTGCCAGGCCCTGTTAAGAGAAAGTAGAAAGAGAAAAACAAAAAATCTAAAAGGAGGGTCCAGTTAACGTAAGAGGTGTCTTGACACTCCTCTTTTGAAAGAGTTTAAGTCATAGGCAGGTGGAAATACAGACACAGGTAGAGAGTTCCAGAGTTTACCAGTGTAGGGAATGAAGGAGTGAAGATACTGGTTAACTCTTGCATTAGGAAGATGGACAGAATAGGGATGAGAAGAAGTAGAGAGTCTTGTGCAGCGAGGCCGCAGGAGGGGGAAGGCATGCAGTTAGCAAGTTCAGAAGAGCAGACAGCATGAAAACAGCGGTAGAAGACAGATAAAGATGCAACATTGCGGCGGTGACTTAAAGAATCAAGACAGTCAGTTAGAGGAGAAGAGTTGATAAGACGAAAAGCTTTAGATTCCACCTTGTTTAGTAAAGCTGTGTGTGGATCCCCCAGACATGAGAGCCATACTCCATACACGGGCGGATAAGGCCCTTGTACAGAGCAAGCAGCTGGGAGGGAGAGAAAATGGACGAAGACGCCATAGGACACCTAACTTCTTGGAAGCTGATTTAGCAAGAGTAGAGATGTGAAATTTCCAGTTTAGATTTTTAGTGAAGGATAGACCGAGTGTGTTTAATGTAGAGGAGAGGGAAGTTGAGTGTTATTGAAGAAGAGAGGATAGTTGTCTGGAAGGTTATGTCGAGTAGATAGTTGTAGAAATTGAGTTTTTGAGGCATTGAACAAAACCAGGTTTTCTCTGCCCCAATCAGAAACAAGTGAAAGATCAGAAGTTAGGCGTCCTATAGCATCTCGCCTTGAGTCATTTAATTGTTGTTGGGTTGGGCGTCTGTTGAACGCTGTTGAATAATGCAGGGTGGTATCATCAGCATAGGAGTGGATAGGGCATTGAGTCAGATTTAGGAGATCATTGATGAATAATAGAAAGAGAGTGGGTGATAGGACAGAACCCTGTGGAACACCACTGTTGATAGTTTTAGGGAAGAACAGTGACCGTCTACTACAGCAGCAATAGAACGATCGGAAAGGAAACTGGAGATGAAGGTACAGAGAGAAGGATAGAATCCGTAGGAGGGTAGTTTAGAAATTAAAGATTTGTGCCAGACTCTATCGAAGGCTTTCGATATGTCAAGGCCGACAGCAAAGGTTTCACCGAAGTCCCTAAAAGAGGATGACCAAGATTCAGTTAGGAAAGTAAGAAGATCACCAGTAGATCTGCCTTTACGGAAACCATACTGGCAATCAGAGAGAAGGTTGTGAGCTGATAGATGCCTCATTATCTTCCTATTAAGGATAGACTCAAAGGCTTTAGAAAGGCAGGAAATCAAAGCTATAGGGCGGTAGTTAGAAGGATTGGAGTGGTCACCTTTTTAGGGACAGGTTGAATGTGAGCAAACTTCCAGCAAGAAGGATAAATAGAAGTAGAGAGACACAGATGAAAGAGTTTGACCAGGCAGTGAGCGAGTTCGGAAGCACAGTTTTGAGAACAACAGGAGGGACTCCATCCGGACCGTAAGCCTTCCGAGAATCAAGGCCAGAGAGGGCCAGGAAAACGTCTTTATAAAGAATTTTAATTTTAGGGATGAAGTAGTCAGAGGGTGGAGGAGTAGGAGGAATATGCCCAGAATCATCCAAAGTTGAGTTGGTAGCAAAGGTTTGAGCGAAGAGTTCAGCTTTAGAAAAAGAAGAGACAGCTGTAGAGCCATCTGGATGAAGTAAAGGAGGGAAAGACGAAGAAGTAAAGTTGTTATTACTTAACTGTGAGTCCATGCCAGCCATTTCTACCAACCATGAAAACACTCGGATGAAAAGACAAAGAGAAACAATTAAAAACACGAGCCGTAAATTAATAGAACTGAAAAAAAATATGTGAGGAAAAAAAACTCATGAATTCAGGATTATGATGAAAAAAATATATGAAAATGACTAATACGATAAAAATTTAATTAGGTCAGCTTTTGAAATATTATGCTCAATTAGTTTTTTTTTCTTTTTCCTCTCTCTTTCTTTTTTCCCACGTCAGCATTCATTAATTAAGGAGAAAGGTGAAAACAGCGATATTGCATTTCACAGATGACTTCCATTCCGACCAGCTGTTTACCAAGGTGTGTGTGTGTGTGTGTGTGTGTGTGTGTGTGTGTGTGTGTGTGTGTGTGTGTGTGTGTGTGTGTGTGTGTGTGTGTGTGTGTGTGTGTGTGTGTGTGTGTGTGTATGTGTGTTTGAAAAATACAGCACCATAACAACAGAAACATAACGATACTTTTTACCTTGTTTCCTAAGCCCTTTTCACATTTCCCATGACGAGACGAGAGTAAAATAAAAATAAACCACCACCACCACCACCACCACCACAACAACAACAAAACCACATTAACACCCCTTAAAACACACACCGCACATTTACACAGGCCAACAAGAGAGGACTTAGGAACCACAGGCACAAAAGACAAAGGAGGAAACATAAACATGAATTCAGATCCCATTTTTGCCTCCAGCCATGATAGACACAACACTCAAAATCAAGGTAATGGAGAGAGAGAGAGAGAGAGAGAGAGAGAGAGAGAGAGAGAGAGAGAGAGAGAGAGAGAGAGAGAGTGTGTGTGTTTGATCTGCTGCAGTCTCTGACGAGACAGCCAGACGTTATCCTACGGAACGAGCTCAGAGCTCATTATTTCCGATCTTCGGATAGGCCTGAGACCAGGCACACACCACACACCGGGACAACAAGGTCACAACTCCTCGATTTACATCCCGTACCTACTCACTGCTAGGTGAACAGGGGCTACACGTGAAAGGAGACACACCCAAATATCTCCACCCGGCCGGGGAATCGAACCCCGGTCCTCTGGCTTGTGAAGCCAGCGCTCTAACCACTGAGCTACTGAATTAGCAAATGCAGGACTGTTAATGGAAAAGCTTCTCTTGCTCTCATTCCAGAAAGCAGGTCACCGTGTGTGTGTGTGTGTGTGTGTGTGTGTGTGTGTGTGTGTGTGTGTGTGTGTGTGTGTGTGTGTGTGTGTGTGTGTGTGTGTGTGTGTGTGTGTGTGTGTGTGTGTGTGTGTGTGTGTGTGTGTGTGTGTGTGTGTGTGTGTGTGTGTGTGTGTGTGTGTGTGTGTGGTGCACGTGTCTCGGGTTTCAAGTTCGAGGAAAGCTAAGTAATTGTGAGGATACCAGCAAAAACAAGGGAGGTGAAAGTGATGTCGAGAAAATTGTGGTGGATTGTGAGTGCACTGCCCCTCAATCCCTTCAGTACACGACGCTTTTCCATATTCATTCCACTCACTACTTGGCGATTCTACACAGCTTCAGAAACTCATGTGGGGAATTACTATAGTGAAAACTCTGGCCATTAATCTTGTGACCTCCATAGACCCTTCCTAATGTCAATAAAATGGTCTAATCACACCCAAAACTCAAGGTAAAAAGCGTCTCAGTATTGAAGGGGTTACGTTTCAAGTCTCAGGAAGGTTTCATGACTGACGGCACGAGAACAGAAGGAAAAACAGGGAAAATAGGGGGAAGAATAGATATAGGGGGAAAGGAACAAAGGAAAGGCCAGGAAAATAGAGGGAAAGAATAAAAAAAAAGGGGAAAGAGAACAAAAGGAACAGAACAGCGTGGGGGAGAACAAACGCCATTAAACATGCTGGTCTTAACGAGGCTGTCAAGTGATAAGCCACACGATCTAAATTTCTACACTGACTTAGCAAATGCAGGACAGTTAATGCAAAAGCTTCTCTTGCTCTCATTCTACAAAGCAGGTCACCGTGTGTGTGTGTGTGTGTGTGTGTGTGTGTGTGTGTGTGTGTGTGTGTGTGTGTGTGTGTGTGTGTGTGTGTGTGTGTGTGTGTGTGTGTGTGTGTGTGTGTGTGTGTGTGTGTGTGTGTGTGTGTAGGTAGATAGGTAGGGGAGCGGCGAGGAGAATTACTGGACGAGATAACTAGACATAATTCTGCACGTGACCAACAAAACTTGAATATTGTCACGTAAAAATCAACCTTCTATCTGAAACCCTTAAAAAAACATGAAAAAAAAAAAATCTGTTACAATTCCCGTGAAGGCGAGGCTGGCTTGGCTTTGGAAACAGTAGCGTGGCATCATTCACTAGACTATATTGAGTTATGATTCTTCCTTCCTTCCTTCTTGCTGCTATTACTACTATCACCTCTACTGTTTCACCTTCCTTCTTTCCTTCCTTCCTTCCTTTAACCTCTCTTTAGTCCTCTGATAAGCTAAGACATCTATATCACGTCTTTTTTGTCACGTTTCAAATATATAACCTTTCTTTTTTCCTTCCTTCCTTCCTTCCTTCCTTCCTTTAACCTCTTGTCCTCTGATTAGCTAAGACATCTATATCACGTCTTTTTGTCACGTTTCAAGTATATAACCTTTCTTTCTTCCTTCCTTCCTTTGACCTCTAGTCGCTGATAAGCTAAAACATTTACACCACGTTTCCTTGTCACGTTTCAAATATAAAAAGACCTTCCTTCATTCTTTCTCTGAACCTCTAGTCTCTGATCAGCTAAGACATCTATACCACATTATTTTTTTGTCACAATTTCCTTCCTTCCTTTAACCTCTAGTCCTTTGATTAGCTAAAACATCTATATCACGTTCTTTTGTCACGTTTCAACTATATAGCCTTCTTTCCTTCCTTCAGCATCTAATCCTCTGATCAGCT
>NC_059292.1:1870000-1875000 GCF_017591435.1 Portunus trituberculatus | reverse complement strand
CACACACACACACACACACACACACACACATTTCGTTTCGTGGTTGTATGTTGATGTTTGCTTTGTTTGTTTGTCTGTTTGTTTTGTCTGAGCTTTTCATGACAAACAGCTTCGTTATTCATTGAGGGAAAAAAAAATCTGTTGAGAGAGAGAGAGAGAGAGAGAGAGAGAGAGAGAACTGGCGCCATTTTCTATACCATGTGGGCTTTTCACGGGAATTTCTGGGCTAAAGGGGGTACATTTGTGGTACCTCCTATCTCAAAGCCCACCCGCTAGGAAACCGTTACCCCGAGTGAGGAAGCCCAACCTACACTCGGACCGTGGACAGGATTCGAACCCGTGCGCTTGGAGACCCCTCGGACCCCAAAGCACGTAGGGTTCCACTGCACCACGGCGCTAAGGTCAGTTCCCTCACCAGCGCTGTTCCAGATTTTTCCCGCGTTAATTATGAGAGAAAAGGTAAAAAAAATGGGAATTAACACTTTTTTTTTGCGAATTGTATGGTTAGTTAAGTGAAGTGTACAATTTTCTGTTTTCCTATTTTTTTTTTCATTAGAATGCTCTCTCTCTCTCTCTCTCTCTCTCTCTCTCTCTCTCTCTCTCTCTCTCTCTCTCTCTCTCCACTGTACGTGACGTTAAATAAAAGATGGAAATTTTGTGTAGCTGTTTTATTTATATTCTTTTCGTAAGGACAACACCCCAAATCTCTCTCTCTCTCTCTCTCTCTCTCTCTCTCTCTCTCTCTCTCTCTCTCTCTCTCTCTCTCTCTCTCTATCTATCTATCTATCTACCTATCTATCTATCTATTCATTTATTAATTTATCTATTTATCTATCTATCTATCTATCTATCTGTGTCCGTGGTGAGGTTGGGAGGTGGTGTGGTGGCGGCAGGAATGGACGCAGGCAGGTTCGGACCCCGTGTGAGGGAGTGTGAGGGGAAGGAAGGTAATGCACTCAGGTAACCCAACGCACCGCCATCTGACCTTGTTGTGGTGGGCTAAAACACACTCTCTCTCTCTCTCTCTCTCTCTCTCTCTCTCTCTCTCTCTCTCTCTCTCTCTCTCTCTCTCTCTCTCTATATATATATATATATATATATATATATATATATATATATATATATATATATATATATATATATATCTATCTATCTATCTATCTATCTATCTATCTGTCTATCTCTCTCTCTCTCTCTCTCAATTCTTTCTGGAACAGGGAAAGGGAGAGAGCGAGAGAGAGAGAGAGAGAGAGAGAGAGAGAGAGAGAGAGAGAGAGAGAGAGAGAGAATTATGGATATAGAACGATATGCATGAGATGGTAAATTAAGTCAAGAAATGGATGCATGAAACAACAACAAAGACAACAACAACAACAACAACAACAACAACAACAACAACAACAACAACAACAACAAGATGCTTTTTACTTGTCTATTGTATTCCTTTCTTTTCTTTTCTTTTGTTTCTTTTTAATGACGTGGTGTGGATTCGGTCGTCCTTACAACCTTACAAGACATCCCTTCACATAACAACGCCCTTTTCATTCTATTTTACTCTATTTTTTTTTATTTTTCCATATTTGGTGTAGGCATTCCCCTTATCCCCTTCACTACTGGGACACATTTTTACCTTCAGATTTGTGTACAGCAGACCATTTTATTGACATTAGGAAGGGTCTATGAAGGTCAGAGGATTACTGGTCAGTCTTCACTATCCCCCTACATATGTCTCTGCTCGCTTCTGTATTTCCAACTTCCTATGACTTCATTTCATTTAAGAGGGAGGTTTCAACACATTTATCCTTTCCTTTCGGCTAACTCTTTCGGATCTGCAAGGGAACTGGCAACTAAGTAGGCTTTCTTTTTCTTTTTTATGTTGCCCTTGGCCAGCTTTCCCCTAGCAAATCATTCAGCATTGTCCTAACCAAACATCTTTGCAAAGGAGTGAAGTGTTTGACAAAGAGTTCTGAATACCTGTCTTGTACAATCAATTCTATCACAGCTTGCTAAATATTCCTAACTAAACATAAGGAAAAATACTACAACCACTACTACTACTACTACTACTACTACTATTACGACTATTACTACTATTATTACTACTACTACTACTACTACTATTACGACTATTACTACTACTATTACTACTACTACTACTACTACTAATAATAATAATAATAATACCACCACCACTACTACTAACGAACCTATCCACGTCACTAAAAACATCCAGCATTGTCTTAACCAAAGTGTTCAGGAAGAAAAAAAAAAAAAAAAACAAAACGTAATAAAAGAATAGTGTTTTTCAACCCCTTCAGTATTAAGACACACTTTTACCATGACATTTGGGTGTGATTAGACGATTACATTTGCATTAGAAAGGGTCTATGGAGGTCAGAAGATTAATGGCCATGGTCTTCACTTTTTTAATCCCCCACATACGTTTCTGAAGCTGTGAAAAATCGCCAAATAGTAACCAGAATGAATATGAAAACAAGACATGGTACTGAAGGGGTTAAGAGTACACATCAAGACAACATGAGAGGTTTGCGCGTGTATTAGAAAAAAAGAAGAAAGGATGAGGAAGTGAAGAAGGGAAGGAAAGGAAGACACAGCACCTCGTAGATAATGCTGTCAGTCCCTATCTTTATCTGAGAAGGTGGGGCGAAGGAGTAATAAGGGAGAAGCACGCGACGGTGACAGGATGTGACATTAGAGGAGATAAAAAAAAGGAGGAAGGATAAATGAGAGGAGAGAGAGAGAGAGATGAGAGAGAGAGAGAGAGAGAGAGAGAGAGAGAGAGAGAGAGAGAGAGAGAGAGAGAGAGAGAGAGAGAGAGAGAGAGAGAGAGAATTCACGTCAATCCACACATCATTCACTTACCATTAACGCATCACTCACTCACTACACCACTCGCCACTCACTCACTCACTACACCACTCACTCCCTACACCATTCACCACTTACTCACTACACCATTCACCACTCACTCAGCACCACTCACCACTCACACACAACTCACCACACACACCACACACACTACTCACTCACCACACATACCACACACCACTCACTCACCACCACCACACCACACACCACTAATAACACATCACCACACTCAACCAGTACCAAAGCTCATAACAACTAGACAAACATGACACGCTACCCTCATTACAGCCAACTCTCTCTCTCTCTCTCTCTCTCTCTCTCTCTCTCTCTCTCGCGCGAAGTAAGGCAGTCATTAAAAGTTTGGTGAGTACCTGAGGAGGAACACAAGAAACAGGCGGAGAGAAAAAGAGCAATAACTGGAGAGGTAAGAGCAGACGATTGCAATTTCCTCCTTCCTTCCTTCCTTCCTCCCTCCCTCCCTTCCTTCCTTCTTTCCTTCCTTCAGTCTTCTCTTCCTCCATTTTTTTCTCCTTTCTTACTTTTTTATTGTTTTGTCTCTTTCTCTGTCTTTTTTCTCTTCCTTCATTCAGTCTTCCCTCGTTTTTCTTTTTCCTTTCTTTCTTTTTTTTATTGTTTAGTCTCTTTCTGTCTTTTTCCTCTTATGCTTTTTTTCCTCCCTTCCTTCCATCCTTCCTTCCTTCCTTCAGTCTTTTCTTCCTCCTCCATTTCCTCCGTTTTTTTTCTCCTTTTCTCTTTTTTTTTTGTTGTGTTCAATTTTTTCTTCTTTCTTTCCATACTCTTTCTTTTTTTCCTTTCTCTCTTACTTTCTTTCTATTTTCCTTCATTTTTTCTCTATTTCCGTCTTCGTTCAAAGCTTCCTTCATCACTTTCCCCTTTTTCTCTTTCTATAATCATTCGCTTCCTTCCATCTTCCTTCACTCTTTTTTTCTTCCCTTCCTTCTTTCCATCCTCCTTCAAAGTTACCTCCCTCCAACTCTTTATATACTCCTTCAAATCTTCCTCCAGTCTCTCTCTCTCTCTCTCTCTCTCTCTCTCTCTCTCTCTCTCTCTTTGTTCCTCTCCACTTTTTTTCCTTACCTTTCCATCCTTCGTCCTTCAAACTTCCTGTTCTTCTTTTCTTTTTTTTTTTTATCAAGTCTTTCATGCATTTTTTTCTTTCAAGTTTCATCTCTCTCTCTCTCTCTCTCTCTCTCTCTCTCTCTCTCTCTCTCTCTCTCTCTTCCAGTCAATCTTCACTTAATCCTTTAGTCAACAGCCTCTAATGGAGCGGTGCTGTTAACTAATATTATCTGCACGAAATCTTATGAGTTTCGCCATTAGCCTTTAATAGACCGTCTCTCACCTCTCCTCCCTCTCTCTCTCTCTCTCTCTCTCTCTCTCTCTCTCTCTCTCTCTCTTCCAGTGTCTCCCTATTTCCCTGCACTCGTTTTCCTGCCTTAATAATGCGGTACTGAAAATTGTATGACTCTCTCTCTCTCTCTCTCTCTCTCTCTCTCTCTCTCTCTCTCTCTCTCTCTCTCTCTCTCTCTCTCTCTCTGTGTGTGTGTGTGTGTGTGTGTGTGTGTGCTATATTTAAACCTCTTCTCATTCACACCCTTCATTTTCTCCTTCCTCTGCACGTTGGCTCTTCCTGATCCCTCCCGGCGCGCGTCCAGCCCAAGGGAGCAGGCGATACTGTCCGCCGGGAAGGAGAGTGCGCTAATGGCATTCCCGCACAGGTGATAAGGCGAGACCGTGAGGAAAAATGACAGGTAAGCAGGAAATAAAGGTAAGTGTTTTTTTTTTAATAGGTGATGGAATTATTGTTAGGGAGTGTCTGCTTTTTGTTCTTTGGTGGTGGTGGTGGTGGTGGTGTTCTGAATGTGACGAGAGAGGTGAGTTGTTAATACTTAGAAATGTAATAGATTTGTACACGATATTAATTAAGACGCTTTCCTAATCTTCCATACGTGCAAAGATAAGAATACAGACAGAAGGTACAATAAATAAATGAACGATTAAGTAGTATATAAATAAATAAATAAATAAATAAACGACAACAGCAACGACAATGATAATAATAAAATACAATAAAAAAAAAAAAAATAAAT
>NC_059292.1:1835000-1857500 GCF_017591435.1 Portunus trituberculatus | reverse complement strand
AGAGAGAGAGAGAGAGAGAGAGAGAGAGAGAGAGAGAGAGAGAGAGAGAGAGAGAGAGAGAGAGAGAGAGAGAGAGAGAGAGAGAGAGAGAGAGAGAGAGAGAGAGAGAGAGAGAAAGGTGTAATTTCTGTGGCCTTCGCTCAGACACACCCGTGAACCAGGATGAACCAACGAAAAGAAATGAAAAGAAAGCGATGAATTAACCAATACAGAACCTCGGGCCCAATACTTCGTCTGCAGCATGGAGGAGGAGGAGGAGGAGGAGGAGGAGGAGGAGGAGGAGGAGGAGGAGGAGGAGGAGGAGGAGGAGGAGGAGGAGGAGGAGGAGGAGGAGGAGGAGGAGGAGGAGGAGGAGGAGGAGGAGGTAAAATGAAGTAGTAGTAGTAGTATTGATGGTGGTGGTAGTAGTAGTAGTAGTAGTAGTAGTAGTAGTAGTAGTAGTAGTAGTAGTAGTAGTAGTAGTAGTAGTAGAATAATAATAATAACAACAATAAAGATGAGGACTAGAGCATGGAAAACTAGGAGGAGGAGGAGGAGGAGGAGGAGGAGGAGGAGGAGGAGGAGGAGGAGGAGGAGGAGGAGGAGGAGGAGGAGGAGGAGGAGGAGGAGGAGGAGGAGGAGGCGTGTGAGTGGCGGGCTGTGTCGGTGACGTCAGAGTAATTGGCCAATAGCGTGTGTGAAAGTTTGTGTTGACGTCAGAGAGAGAGAGAGAGAGAGAGAGAGAGAGAGAGAGAGAGAGAGAGAGAGAGAGAGAGAGAGAGAGAGAGAGAGAGAGAGAGAGAGAGAGAGAGAGAGAGAGAGAGAGAGAGAGAGAGAGAGAGAGAGAGAACCTGTGTCAGCTTTTAAAACACCAGCTGAGTTTGGCCCACCCTCTGCCACGCTCACTGTCTCACGCCCTCACTGACTGACTGACTGACTGACTGACTGACAGACTGACTGACTGCCTGATTGACTGACTGCTTGACTGACTGACTGACTGACTGACTGACTGACTGACTGACTGACTGGCTGGCTGGCTGGCTGGCTGGCTGGCTGGCTGACTGACTGACTGACTGACTGACTGACTGACTGACTGACTGGTTGACCGACTGACTGAATGGCTGCCTGATTAACTGAATGAATGACTGGCTGACTGATTGTTTGTCTGCTGCATTGACTGAAGGAGGAGAAGGATAAGGAGAGGACAGGAAGAGAGTGAAGGTGGAGAAACAGAAAATGGAATAAAAACAAATGCTAAAGAAAACGAGGCGACAAAGATCGGTGCAAATGTAACTTGTAGAATATGAGTTTGCTGAATGATGATGATGATGATGATGATGATGATGATGATGATGATGATGATGATGATGATTATGATGATGATGAATAACAACAACAAGAACAATAATAATAATAATAATAATAATAATAATAATAATAATAATAATAATAATAATAATAATGATAAAAAAAAAAAAATAATAATAATAATAATAATAATAATAATAATAATAATAATAACAATCATTATCATTATCATCATCATCATCGAAATTTTATTCATTCAGTTTAACCCTTTCAGTATTATAACACGTTTTCATATTCATTCTGGTTACTATTTGGCAATTCAACACAGCTTCAGAAACTTATGTGGGGATTAAAATAGCGAAGACTCTGGCCATG
This sequence comes from Portunus trituberculatus, assembly GCF_017591435.1. Taxonomy (NCBI): domain Eukaryota; kingdom Metazoa; phylum Arthropoda; class Malacostraca; order Decapoda; family Portunidae; genus Portunus; species Portunus trituberculatus. Next base: position 1,855,838 of record NC_059292.1, on the reverse strand, counting down.
AATCTTCTGACCTCCATAGACCCTTCCTAATGTTAATGAAATCGCCTAATCGCACCCAAAACTCAAGGTAGAAATGCGTCCCAGTACTGAAGGAGTTAATAAGCTGACCATAATTATACGAGAAATATCTGGAACTATTCACCCTGCGCTGTGGCTCGCTGGGAAACATGAACAGAAATGAGGAGACGGGAGAAAACAAAAAAATAATAATACAAGAAATGAATAAGTAAATAAATACACAAGGAAAAAAAAAGAAAGGAACGAGAGAGTGAAAACACGCAACAAAACTTTAAGACAACAAAACACAATGATAAGATGAAAGAAAATTAATACCAACCGATTTTTTTTCTTAATAAGTGAATAAATAAACAAAGTGAAAAAAAAAAGTGCCAGTTTTGTATCTATGTCAGAAAGAAACGTGAGGCTGAGAACACTCTATAAACAAATAAGAAAAACAGAAAAAAGAAGTGCCTGTTTTCAATAATGGGACACATTTTTACCTTGAGCTTTGCGTACGATTAGGCCATTTTGTTGACATCAGGGTGTATGGAGGTCAAAAGATTAATGGCCAGAGTCTTCACTATTCTAATCTACCACATGAGTTCCTGAAGCTGTATGAAATGACTAAATAGTAAGCAGAATGAATATGAAAACGCGTCACGGTACTGAAGGGTTAAAATAATAAATAAAAGCGTTTTGCACACACAGAAAAAGAGAAAAGGAGATAGTTTCGTAATCATATCTTGATAGTAGACAAGTATTTAAGTAACCGCAATATATAAGTACCTAAGAATTGTAGATTATCACTGAAGGGGAAAGAAATAGCGTAGCAGTGAAAGAGTTAAAAGCATAAGAGGATGTTAGCATGAGAGAAACACGTCAAGACCAGAGGGACAACAGAGGGGAGAGCAGGGAAACATACGTAAGCTCTCCCCTTCCTCCCACCCTCTCAGCACCCCCCTTCCCCTCAGTGTCATCCCCTTATAACGCCACCTCTCACCTCTTCTCCCCTCTTAACATGTAACCCCCCCCCTCCCCACACTTCCCCGCATCACTCCCATCCCGTAAGCCGTAAACTGCCGCCAAAGGAAAGTGTGTGTGTGTGTGTGTGTGTGAATGACTTGTGCCACTGTAGTAAAGGTCATACCGTGTGGCGAAGTATACGATTAAAGTTACAGTCATTTCCTAAAAACACACACACACACACACACACACACACACACACACACACACTTAGTACCACCTGTCTTTAACCCCTTCAATAATGGGACACATCTTTACCTTGAGATTTTGTGTGCCATTAGACCAATTTCTTTACACTCGGGAGGGCCTATGGAGGTCACAAGATTAATGGCCAGAGTCTTTTACCATTCTAGTCTTTCACATATGTTTCTGAAGCCAAAACTGTAACTAGAATGAATATGAAAACTGGTACTGAAGAGGGAGGGAGGGAGGAGGATGGGAGGGAGGATGGGAGGAAGGAAGAAAGGAAAGAGGGAAAGCAAGAAAGAAAGAAAGAAAGAAAGATATAGATAGAATAAAAAAGAAAAAAACTAGAAAAATGAAGGAAGGAAGGAAGGAAGGAAGGAAAGAAAAAGGGAGAGACGGAGTGAAAGAGGGAAGGAAAGAAAGAAAAAAGAAAGAAAGAAAAAAAAAGAATGAAGGAAAGGAAGCAAGGGAGGGTAGGAAAGAAAGAAGGAAAGAAGGAAGGAAGGAAGAAATACACACACACAAAGAAACAAAGAAACAATAAGACAAAGAAAAAAGAAAAAAAGAAAAACATAACAGACTGAAAGAAGAGAGAAAGGAAGAAAGAATACAAGCAAATAGAGAAACAAAAGGAAAGGAGGAATAAGAAGAGATTGAAATATTAAAGAGGGAGAAGGAAGGAAGGAAGGAAGGAAGGAAGGAAGGAAGGAAGGAAGGAAGGAAGGAAGGAAGGAAGGAAGGAAGGAAGGAAGAGAAAACAGGATTGACAAAAAAAAAAGCGTAAAGAGGACGAAAGCAAAAGACTGAATAAAGAAAAGAAACAGGGAAGGTGCAAGGAAAGAAAAGAGAGAAAGAGAGGAACGACAAAGTTAAATGGAAGGGAAGATGCAAAGAGAGAGAGAGAGAGAGAGAGAGAGAGAGAGAGAGAGAGAGAGAGAGAGAGAGAGAGAGAGAGAGAGAGAGAGAGAGAGAGAGAGAGAGAGAGAGAGAGAGAGAGAGAGAGAGAGAGAGAGACCGGAAGGATACAAGGAAGAGAAGAAGAGGGAGAGGAGAGGGAGAAAAGGAAGTGAAGAGACAACATGAAATAAAAAAAGTAAATAAATAAAGTAAGAAAAAAAAAAAAGGCTAAACAGAACTGGAAGAAAAAGAAAACAAAGCTGAACAAACAAATAACCGAATGACGCAGGTGGACACACACACACACACACACACACACACACACACACACACACACACACACACACACACACACACACACACACACACAAATAAAACTATCTAACACTAAAAATCTGAAAAAAGCAAAACAAAAATACGATGGGGAAAAATATAAAGTAATAATAATAATAATAATAATTAATAATAAAATAATAATAATAATAATAATAATAATAATAATAATAATAATAATGACAATAATAATAATAATAATAAAATAATAATAAAATAATAATGATAATAATAATAATGATAATAATAATAATAATAATAATAATAATAATAACACTGACAATAATAATAATAATAATAATAATAATAATAATAATAATAATAATAATAATAATAATAATAATAATAATAATAATAATAATAATAATAATAATAATAAAAATAACAACAAGAACAACACCAATAAAGACAAACACAGCCCTAATTCATGTCATTCACTCGGATTAAAATGGTGTTTGTAGTTGCACTGGCCTGATATTTGTTTCTAATCGCCTCAATCTCTTTATCACAGACACTAAAAGCCAGGCACTGAGTCACCATCAAACACTGCCAGCTGACGCTCACCAATCAAGGCTGCACCAGGTAGGAGGTCACGTGCTCACCGGTGTTACCAAAGGACGGTATTCTGACACTACCCACCCAAAGCTTCTAGTTCACCAGTGTTACCAAAGCACGATACTCAATCATATTCCATCTCCAACACTTTCAAAAGGCTCTTGCTTCTTCTCCAGTGTTACCAAAGGACAATATTCTGACACACTGCCCCCCTCAACACTTTCTAAAGGCTCTATTTCACCAGTGTCACCAAAGAATGATGGATGCTCAAACACACTCCAGCTTAACACTTTCAACAGCTTCACGTAGTTCACCAGTGCCACCAGAGGCCGATATTCCCAACACTTTCAAAAGGCTCTTAGTTCTCCTTTCTTATGTTTCTAGTAAGAGATTAGCAACGTCACCAATCCAGTCACCAGTATTTCAATCACCAATCCAGTCACCAATCAAGTCACCAGTCTCTCAATCACCAATCAAGTCACCAATCCAGTCACCAGTCTTTCAATCACCAATCCAGTCACCAGTATTTCAATCACCAATCCAGTCACCAATCGAGTCACCAATCTAGTCACCAGTCTTTCAATCACCAATCAAGTCATCAGTATTTCAATCACCAATCCAGTCACCAGTCTTTCAATCATCATTCCAGTCACCAGTCTTTCAATCATCATTCCAGTCACCAGTCTTTCAATCACCAATCCAGTCACCAGTATTTCAATCACCAATCCAGTCACCAATCTAGTCACCAGTCTTTCAATCACCAATCAAGTCATCAGTATTTCAATCACCAATCCAGTCACCAGTCTTTCAATCATCATTCCATTCACCAGTCTTTCAATCATCATTCCAGTCACCAGTCTTTCAATCACCAATCCAGTCACCAGTCGTTCAATCATCAATTCAGTCACCAGCCTTTCAATCACCAATCCAATCACAAGTCTTTCAATCACCAATCAAGTCACCAATCCGGTCACCAGTCTTTCAATCACCAATCCAGTCACCAGTCTTTCAATCAACAATCCAGTCACCAGTCTTTCAATCATCATTCCAGTCACCATTCTTTCAATCACCAATCCAGTCACCAGTCTTTCAATCACCAATCCAGTCACCAGTCTTTCAATCACCAATCCAGTCACCAGTCTTTCAATCACCAATCAAGTCACCAGTTTTTCAATCACCAATCCAGTCACCAGTCATTCAATCATCAATCCAGTCACCAATCCAATCACCAGTCGTTCAATCACCAATCCAGTCACCAATCAAGTCCTCAATCCAGTCACCAGTCTCGTATTACACGGGATGAGCAAACAGGACGAGGTAATAAAAAAGCTAGTGACGTCCACACATTACCGCAAACACGGTAAACAAACAGACGCGCTTTTAATTGTGTCGCTTGAGGAAGACATGGAAATCAGAGAGAGTAAGCAAAGCACAATCAACACCGCCTGCAGTAGTACCGTGCCCTTACCCTGTGGAAATAGACACTCAGAGAAAAAAAGACAGCCGAGTGATAAGGGTTTTATTAACCTCTTGAATACTGGGACACATTTTTACCTTGAGATTTGTGTACGATTAGACCATTTTATTGACGTTAGGAAGAATCTATGGAGGTCAGAAGATTAGTGGCCACAGTCTTCACGCGCCATGGTACTCAAGGGGTTAAAGACAGTGCAGGTGATAATGGTGATAGTAATGATGGAATATAAGTTACATCTCCTACTATACTGGAGGAATATTACTTAGGAAAAACACCTTACACTATACTAATACACAGATCCTACACTCTCATACATCTGGCAGCCACACACAACCGCAATCTTCAGAAGGTTTGCACCCAGACCGAGGAGAGGACACACACACACACACACACAGAGAGAGAGAGAGAGAGAGAGAGAGAGAGAGAGAGAGAGAGAGAGAGAGAGAGAGAGAGAGAGAGAGAGAGAGAGAGAGAGAGAGAGAGAGAGAGAGAGAGAGAGAGAGAGAGAGAGAGAGAGAGAGAGAGAGAGAAACAATACACGTGTTGACTTACTCCTGGACTTTACTTGAAGCCCTGCGATACTGACAGCTCCATCAACACACACGTGGATATTCATACAGGGCTCTGTGAGATCACACCTACACGGCGCAGTACACATACCACTCCTAATATACGACAGTTTTTCACGTGTCTCTTTGCCTCTCTTTACTCACTCCCTCCAAGCAATCGCAGTGTAGCTCCCAGGCACGTCATCCCTACTATGTGTATGTACCCTATCTGGCATCTCACGCCTGGCACTCCACGCCAGGCACTCCAAGGCACTCACTCCACGTCTGGCACTCCACGCCTGCCGTCCATACAAAACTCCTGTCATAAAAGTATCCCAAGACGTAAACACTTTCACTCACACACAAAAGGTCTTTCTTCCCGAGTCCTCCTCCAGCCATACAAACCTTAGCTCCTCCTCCTCCTCCTCCTCCTCCTCCTCCTCCTCCTCCTCCTGTTTATTGTTGTTGCTGTTGTTGTTGTTGTTGCCACAACCCCTCGAGTTATATCCCGTACCTATCTACTGCTAGGTGAACAGGGGCTACACATTAAGAGGCTTACCCATTTGCCTCGCTGCCTCCGGGATTCGAACCCGGACCCTCTCGAGTGTGAGTCGAGCGTGCTAACCACTACACTACGTGTGTGTGTGTGTGTGTGTGTGTGTGTGTGTGTGTGTGTGTGTGTGTGTGTGTGTGTGTGTGTGTGTGGATTAAATACACAGCTTCTCGTCCAATCAGCGAGGTTAAACAACAATGACTGGTTTGAACTTGGATGGGTGACCGCCTGTGTTGCTCTATGTTGTACCATCCTCCTCCTCCTCCTCCTCCTCCTCCTCCTCCTCCTCCTCCTCCTCCTCCTCCTCCTCCTCCTCCTCCTCTACTCGTCCCACATTACACCAGGGTCCATCTCTCATCTCCAAAAGAGGACTCCTCAGTGCTATCATCTCCGCCTGGATGATGAAAGCTGAAGACAAAGATCGATAACAGCAACCCCACCAATACCCATTATAAAATCAACAACAACAACAACAACAACAACAACAACAACAACAACAACAACAACAACAACAAGGGACAACATTTTACCTTCAATATTTTTCCAGGGACACATTTTCTTTCTTCCCTAAACTTGAGCGAATATCATTATCTTGCCACACGCTCTTCACACGCGCCTCGGGTTGTGTACTCGTCCCTGAGATGTTTACCCAGAAGGAGGAGGAGGAGGAGGAGGAGGAGGAGGAGGAGGAAGAGGAGGAGGAGGAGGAGGAGGAGGAGGAGGAGGAGGAGTATTGAACTTTCCCTGTGTTTACTTGCAAGAATTTTCAAGTTTCGTTAGCAAAGTAAACTAAAATCTCTCTCTCTCTCTCTCTCTCTCTCTCTCTCTCTCTCTCTCTCTCTCTCTCTCTCTCTCTCTCTCTCTCTCTCTCTCTCTTAAGCATTTTTATCCAGCCATTTCCTCTCAGTGCATTATTTCGTGTCCCTCTCCCTTCCTGCTTTCCTTCCTTTCATTCTTTTTTCCTCTTTTTATTCCATTTGATTCGCTCTTCCCTTTTTCTTTCTCCTGTTCTCCTTTTCTCATTTCATTATGCTTCCCCTACCTTAGCTCTCTCTCTCTCTCTCTCTCTCTCTCTCTCTCTCTCTCTCTCTCTCTCTCTCTCTCTCTTTCTTTCCTGCCTTGTTGCACTCCTAATACGTCTTTCCTCTTCCTCTTCTACTCTTTCTCCTCCTCCCCTCTTATCCGTTTTCTGTTCGTGTGTTCCCTCTTTTCTCTTTCAAGTCTATGTTCCGCTGTGATCTCATTTCATGCGCGGTGATCCGGCAGCTGTGCTCAAAGTATTCAAAAGGATTATGATATCATTAATGTGAGAAGATTATTTACACTCCTTCGGTCAAACGTGGCACTATTCTAACTATATCTTAACCCAACTTAACCTAACTTTAACAGCTTCGATACTGGGACACATTTTTACCTTGAGATTTGTGTACGATTAGATCAATTTTATTGACATTAGGAAGGGTCTATGGAGGTCAGAAGATTAATGGCCACAGTCTTCATTATTCTAATCCTCCACATAAGTTTCTGAAGCTGTATAAAATCACCAAATAGTAAGATGAATTGAATAGAGAAACGCGTCATGGTACAGAAGGGGTTAACCTCATCTTAACCTCACCTAACTAAACCCCAAACCTGTACAGTGGAGAGAATTCCATACTTCAGTTTAGGGACTTGACTCAGGAGGGAAGTGTTTAGCTTAATTGACTTCATCTGCCGATTTTTTGTTTTTTTTCACCTTTAATTTCTTCAGCACCAGGACGCGTTTCCATATTCATTCTGGTTACTATTTGGTGACTTTATACAGCTTCAGAAACATATGTTAAGTTTAGAATAGTAAAGACTTTGGCCATTAATCTTTTGACCTCCACAGACTCTTCCTAATGCAAATAAAAAGCGTCTAATCACACCCAAAAACAAAAGAAAGAAAAAAAAAATCAAGGTAAAAATGTCTCAGTATTGAAGGAGTTAAATCCTGTTATTACTACTCAACTCTTCACCACGAGTAAGGCCCGTATTCTGAAACGCTTTGCTCTCTCACCATCACTATATTTCCAAGGCTTTAGTTGAAGATGTTCATATTTTTAAGACTATTTTTACGGTTCAGGTGATGGATTGGCAAGATTTCAAGATTACCATTACGAGAAGCTGCCTTGAAAACCGGCTAGTCGTCTCTGTGGCCTTGGAAAACTGTCGTGGTGAGAGAGCAAGGCTTTTCTGAATATGGGCATAACTTTCACGGCAGACAACAGTTCCACACTTTTGAATGAAGGACGGACAAATTCCCATACGGCACCAAATCTTAGTTTTTTTTTTTTATCGAAGGGAGGAAAGTTGCAGTAAAATTATAGTAAAGTTCTCATTACAGTGACGTCTGTGTGGCAACTCGCGTGTGCTCTGCTGCTGTTGACCTCAGGCTGGGATGATCGAGGAGGTGCAGCGCCAAGGAGACACACAAGTTATCGTAATCTGGAGTAAATGTGGATAAGCTGTGGGTTCCGCTCCACTCCATACTATTCTTGATGCTTGTTGGTAAAGGAGCTCATTCGGTTGGGTTGGGTTGGGTTAGGTTGGGTTAGGTTAGGTTAGGTTAGGTTAGGTTAGGTTAGGTTAGGTTAGGTTAGGTTAGGTAAGGTTAGGTTAGGTTAGGTTAGGTTAGGTTAGGTTAGGTTAGGTTAGGTTAGGTAAGGTAAGGTTAGGTTAGGTTAGGTTAGGTTAGGTTAGGTTAGGCTAGTTTTTTTTTTTTCTATTTATTACTTTTTTCAGTACTGACAAAGAAAATATCGATCATTGCCGCGATGCAAAATTCAAGTGAAATTCAAAGCGAGACGAAAGACAGAAAGATTTTGAACACCCAGACAGAGGAACCACGCTGAGGGTTGGTGGGAAGCAACGGTGCACTGATAAATTTGTGAAGAGCCGAGATATACCACGCGAAGACGAACGGATTTATAGGTATGAACTCATGAATGCTTACACTGGATTAGCTAACAAGAGAGAGAGAGAGAGAGAGAGAGAGAGAGAGAGAGAGAGAGAGAGAGAGAGAGAGAGAGAGAGAGAGAGAGAGAGAGAGAGAGAGAGAGAGAGAGAGAGAGAGAGAGAGAGAGAGAGAGCGTGGGAGAAGAAGGAGAGAGTAGGAGAGTGTGTGAGTGAGTGAGTGAGTGAGTGAGTGAATGAGACAGAAAGAGCGTGGCAGAGGAGGAAGAGAGTACGGCAGTGTGAGGGACAGAGAGGGAGTGTGAGTGAGTGAGTGAGTGAGTGAGTGAGAGAGAGAGAGAGCGTGGCAGAGGAGGAAGAGAGTAGGGCAGTGTGAATGAGTGAGTGAGTGAGAGGGATAGAGAGAACGTGGGAGAGGAGGGAAAGAGTAGGAGAGTGTGTGAATGAGTTTGTGAGTGAATGAGAAGGACAGAGAGAGAAAGTGAGAGAGGGAGAAGAGAGGGAAATGTGGTGAGTTTGTCCGCAGAGTAAGTGAAACGTGGATGTGTCTCACCTTAGAGTTTGTGAAGAGTGCGTGGACCTTATTTACTGCTTTTGTTGCTATTACTACTATTACTATTACTACTACTACTACTACTACTACTACTACTACTACTACTACTACTACTACTACTACTACTACTACTACTACTACTACTACTACTACTACTACTACTACTACTACTACTAATAATATTAATAATAATAATAATAATACATTTTTTTATGTCCTGGCCTACAGCTCCTGAAGGTAACTTGAAGAGTATTGGAAGCGCTGTTCAGCTTCCAACCATTAGTGGCGCAGGCAATTTTATTGATAGTGGTACCCATATTAGGGCCCACATCACCGCCCAAGCGCATCTTTAGTGTAACCACCTAGAACAGCGTTTTCGAATCTTTTCCGACCATAGCACTCCCTGTTGTCATGTCTAAGGAGTCCAGCCCCCTTAACTAAAATCTTGTTATTTTAAGGATAAAAGGAAGTGAAGTGTGCATCACTTCCCAGCACCCCCTATAATTGATTTCAGCACCCCCAGAGAGTGCTAGCACCCAAGTTTGCGAAACGCTGACCTAGAACCTGGGTATCATGGTGACATGTAGATGATTTTAAACTACTCGACAAATGGCAAAGTGTCAAGGCGATACGTGGTGGATTTGAACCTACGCGTGGACGTCTGCCCGATCCCACGCTCACCACCTTATCCACTACGCCACCGCCTACCTATACTCTTGTTGTTATTCTCTCTCTCTCATTCTCTCTCTCTCTCTCTCTCTCTCTCTCTCTCTCTCTCTCTCTCTCTCTCTCTCTCTCTCTCATTTTTACGTAGTCTGTCCTGAACTATAAATGAAAAAAAATAATATTGAGAAGTACAGATAACACCATGGTACAGTACATGTATCAGAGTACATGATAAATAGATGAATAAATAAATAAATAAATAAATAAATAAATAAACAACCTCACGATTTTCCACGATTATATTTTTTCACGATGCGTTTTTCCACGGTTCTATTTTCCACGATGATATTTTCCGCGATGCGATTTTCCTCGATAATATTTTCCACGATTCTATTTTTCACGATAATATTTTCTGCGATGCGATTCTCCTCGATAATATTTTCCACGATATTTTTCACGATTCTATTTTTCACGATTCTATTTTCCACGATTCGGTTTTCCAAGATAATATTTTCCACGATTCGGTTTTCCACGATAATATTTTCCACGATTCTATTTTCCACGATAATATTTTCCGCGATGCGATTCTCCTCGATAATATTTTTCACGATAATATTTTTCACGATAATATTTTTCACGTTGCGATTTCCCACGAAGCGTTTTTCACGAAGCGATTCCTCGATAACGAAGCGGTCGAAAACGATGACGAAACTATTGAATTCTACTTTTCTGGTTTGGTACTGGGCCGAACCCTTCCTCCCCAAGGATCCATCCCAGTCCCGAGGGTGTGAGAGCAGTGACGAGGCAACCTTGCCGCGCCTCACACGGATCGCCATGAGCAATGACCCGCCACACACCACGCCCCAGCCACTGTCATGAAGTGAGTCCTCTCACCAGTAGAGGTCTCTCCTCGTCCTGCCAATGTCTGGTGCATAACGTACAGCGTGCCACACCACACCCCAGCCACTGGCATGAAGGGAGTCCTCTCACCCCTGAAGGACCCCTCGTACTGCCAGTGTCTGGTGTATGGCGCCCAGCGTGCCACACCACACCCCAGCCACTGACATGAAGGAGTCCTCTCACCCCTGAAGGACCCCTCGTACTGCCAGTGTCTGGTGTATGGCGCACAGCGTGCCACACACCACACCCCAGCCACTGGCATGAAGTGAGTCCTCTCACCCCTGAAGGACCCCCCTCGTACTGCCAGTGTCTGGTGTATGGCGCACAGCGTGCCACACACACCCCAGCCACTGACATGAAGTGAGTCCTCTCACCCCTGAAGGACCCCCCTCGTCCTGCCAGTGTCTGGTGCATGGTGCACAGCGTGCCACACACTACGCCCCAGCCACTGGCATGAAGTGAGCCCTCTCACCTCTAAAGGACTCCCCTCGTACTGCCAGTGTCTAGAGCATGGTGCACAGCGTGCCCTCGTTCATGGCGATTTATTCAGCCCAGTGCTACCACAATCAAGAGACACCCTCCACCAGACTCTATGGAAGGAGCTCTTATTTCCCTATAAGGACTCCCCCCTCTGGTCAACATCTGGTGAATGGTAGACATTGATCCCTTGCTTATGGCAACTCCTTGCCTAGTATGAGGCACTGCAAGTGGATGATTATCACTAAAGCTTGAGGCCGCAAAGGAAAAGAAGGACCTGCTGCCAGTTCGCTGCCTTGGGCCCCAGGCCGGACCCAACAGCCACCTTCTCCCCCAGTGCGGCGCCCAAGGCCGTCACGGCCCTCAACAAATTTTGGCCGAAAATTTTTTCAATCTTCATTTAGATTTTGATCCGAATAGAAAATCATCGATTGCAAGTGAAAAACGAGGGTGTTTGAAAATTGTGGAGAATTAAGGTGATCAGTGAAACAAGACAAGGCAGCTTTGCATCGCTTAGTATAATACAGGGAGTGTGTACCTTGCACGTCTGTTGCCCGTGAATATTATTATGCTGCTGCTGCTGCTGCTGCTGCTTAACAGTTATATAGTAAGGAAGAGGAGCAGCAGCAGCAGCAGCAGACAAAATTGCCTACGCCACTAATGGGCGAAAGCTCAACAGCTGCTGCTGCTGCTGCTCTTATTACTATAACTGTTAATACGATTTAATGACTGACTGCGAACGAAAAGGAAAAGTTATGTCTACTAGACAAGCCACCCCGGCGCCGCTGGCAGTATGTCACTACACTAAAGTTTAAGGTCTATAGCGCCTGTAGGCATACTTGATGAGTATATGTGAGAAGTGTTGTTGAGCCCATTAGTGGCGCAGGCAATTTTGTCTATAGTGGTACCTATATTAGGGCCCATATCACCACCCAAACGCTTCTTTGGTATAACCAGCTAGAACCTGAGTATCATGGTGACATGTAGCTAACTTTAAACCACTCCACAAACGGTACAGCTTCAAAGCGGTTGTTAGGTTAGGTTAAGATTAAAGTTAGCTTATGATTAGGTTAAGTTAGCTTCAGATTAGAATTGGTTAAGGTTAGGCTAAGATTAAGGTTAGATTAGGTTAGGTTAGGTTAGCGGCAGGAGCTCATCTATCCATCAATGTAATAAAAGTGACTGGACGAGCTGTTGGTTCCACTCCACTCCAGTCCACTCGAGAAGCAGGCGTGGGCTTGAATGCCACTGTATCGCCTCCCACCTTTATGCATATTTCTTATTCTTGTTTGTATTCTTCTATTCTGGACTTATCTTCCCTTGTCTTTCTTTCCAAATTTTGATCATATATTCTGTTCTCTTTTTCAATTGCTTCCTTCGATAATGTTCTGAACACTCCGCGCTCTCGTCGATGCTTCCCGGTAAAGGAGCTCAACTCTCCATCAGTGTAATAAAAGCTGTACCTCCGGATGCTTACTACTTTATGAAGCTACACTACTGACATGGCGGCCAGTGTCGGTAACTCTTTCAGTGCGACATACAACAACCTACAGAGCTAAAGGCAATGTGTCGCATCTTTATAAACATCTACACGAATGGATAAAAAGATAATCATTTTTTATTTATTTATTTATTTTTTTTTTTTTTTTGTAGTTTTAAGCCAGCTCAACATTTGTGTGTTGCTGTACAGGAAGAAAAGATGTCTCAGTCTGGTTAATTAAGGAAACATGCGGCAAATTTCAGTGATGGGGTTGATTTTATGCATCAGAGACAATTTAACCTTTTCCTTGCCAATTGTCACATCTTCATGAATCACTAAGCACTGTGAGACATTTTGATTTAGTGTTGCAATCAAGATATTTGTCCCTGACCTTTGGCTAACTCTATCAGTTCTGTAACAAGACTGGTAACTGAGTGGACCTTTTTTTCCTTTTATTTTTGTTGTTTTTGGCCGGTTCTCCTCTCTTGCTTAAAAAAAAATACACATTACACTGCCTAGAAATTCCAAAAACCTATTTTTCTTACCGCTTCTCTTTCTTACAGACAGTTCTCAAGGCTTCACAAATTTTCCTTAGTGTTGTGAATGGCTGCCTATCGCGATGAAAGGGACTGAAGAATATCAAAACGATCCCTTTCATCCTTTTTCTCCGCTCTTATCCACAAATCATACGTTATGTCAACAAGTTTCGTTCTTTTACACACACACACACACACACACACACACACACACACACACACACACACACACACACACACACACACACACACACACACACACACACACACACACACACACACACACACAGTTCATGACGCAGGAGGTGGTCAGCCCAGTGCATGTTTTGGCCAGACGACAGCAGCAGCAGCAGCAGCAGGGGTGGTGAGGGATCTTATCTCTATCACACAAAAATTTCCAGGCAACTTTTCCAGGGAGAGGCGGATGCAACTTTTCCAGGGAGGGTGGAGGGTGGAGGGTGGAGGGTGGAGGGTGGATAGGGAGCAGCTTTCGCCCTTCGCCTTTAACATCCTATACGTCTCTTACTCAAGATTATACGGTCTTATTACACACACACACACACACACACACACACACACACACACACACACACACACACACACACACACACACACACACACACACCTACTGCTCTTCTTCCTTTAAATCCTCCACTTCTTCCTTCTTCACCCATTCTTCCATTTCCCTTTCATCATCTTCCTCCTTTTCCTCCATTTTCTCCACTCCTTTACCACAGTAACCCTCCGTGTTTCCGTCCCTCCATCTCTCCATCCCTTCTCCAATCCTTTCTTTTTCACCCATTCCTCCATTCTACCTATTCTCTTTTTTCATCCTCTTCCTCCTTTTCTTCAATTTTTCTCCACTCCTTTACCAGTGTCTCTCCGTGTCTAAGTCCCTCCTCCACTTCCTCCTTCCTCACCTATTCCTCCACTCCCCTTTTTCATCATTTTCCTCATTTTCCTCCACTCTTGTGTCTGTCTGTACTTCCAACTTCCAATGACATTTATCTCTGTTCTTTGGCTGACCCTTTCGGATCTGTAGGAGGACTGGCGACTGAGTGGACCTTTTTCTTATATTAATTGTCGCCATTAGTTAGTTTTCCCCTCCTACATAAAAAAGAACCACTGTATCTGCTTCCCTTCTCTTTCTCCTCTTTATTTCATTTTCTCCATACCTTCATCACACTGTTCCTACTTCTCTTTCTCCTTTTTACGCCATTTCCTCCACATCATCACACTGTCCCTGCGTTCCTCCTCTATCTCATTTTACTCCATTTCCTTCACCTTCATCATACTATCCCTGCTTCTCTATCTCATTTTTACTCCATTTTCCCCACACTGTCCCTGCGTCCCTCTGCCCCTCCCAGCACAGTACCTGAGAGAAGGGCGTCCTGTACTGTAGTGGCTGTGGCGGCAAGAAGGGCCCACGTTTCTTCTTCCTTCAGCGGCGCTCCCCGGCACTTCAACACGGTAGCCAGTGTCACCATGTCGCCACCGCCACCACTCTCTGCTTCACCACCAACACCACGCATCTGAGGAGGGAAAAATGTTGCATGTTAAAGGGATGTATGTGAATGAATGGGTATGATTTTTTGCTCTACTTTTTTTATTTTTGCCAAGTTTTTGTTAGTCGTTCTTCTCTCTCTCTCTCTTTTTCGTTTCCATGTAAGAGGGTCACTGGCCTGGAGCAACAAAAATAGCAATAAAAAGAAAGGGAAGGGAAAAAAAAAAATGCCCCACAAAGGAGTCATGCAAAACTGGAATATAAATGTCTTAAAACCTTAGAAAATAAAGAATGAAGAAAAGAGACAAAAAATTATTATACCCCACATAAACACAAAACACGCAAGAAAACATAAGAGATATAAGGAGAAGTATACGCTTCCATACACTTCCCAATACACACACACATAAAAATACAAGCCAGCAACATACACATATAGAAAAAAGCACGTGAAAATATAAGCTTCAATAAAAACAGACAAATAACAGATGAATGCACCCCAATGTCCATCCACACTGAGGGGAAAAACACAAAAAGAAAAGCAATGTTGGCTGAAGTGAAAGGAAGGGAAGGCAGGAGAGAGATGAGAGATGAGAGAGAGAGAGAGAGAGAGAGAGAGAGAGAGAGAGAGAGAGAGAGAGAGAGAGAGAGAGAGATAGGAAAGGCAAACAAACTTCCACGGGGAATCCAATAAGATATAAATTGGCTCAGTGTCACGCCTTTCATATCGACCACCACCACCACCACCACCACCACCACCACCACCACCAACAACAACAACAACAACATCAATAACAACAAAAATACTAACCCAAAATAACCATAACAACAAAACACCACAAAAATTACAACAAAAACAATAACAACAAAAAATACAACAAAAACAACAAAAACGATAACAAAAAAAAAATGAAAAACAAGAACAGTGACAAAAAACAACAACAATAAGTATGCTGGGTAGTACACTCTCTCTACTACACCTGACTTCACTTGCACCTTCAGAAAGGTAAACAAACTTCCACGCGGGTTTTTTAAGAGTGTTTCTACAGTTAGGAATGTAGAAATTCTGTCACTCTGCCTCTAGAACTGTAAAAACACCTTAAAAATCACTTTGTTCTCTCACACAACTATTTTTCAAGGTCAGAGAGATCATCAGAGGAGTTTTCAAGTGTTTCTCCAGTTAATGTAGAAATTTTGTCACTTGCCTCTAGAACTGAAAAAAACACACCTTAAATATCGCTTTGCTCTATCAACATGACTATTTTCCAAGGCCACAGAGATGATTAGCGGAGTTTTCAAGAGTGTTTCTCCAGTTCATAATGTATAAATTTTGTCACTTTGACTCTAGAACTGTAAAAATACCTTAAAAATCACTTTGCTCTCTCTCTCACCATGACTATTTTCCAAGCCCACAGAAATTATTAGCCGAGTTTTCAAAAGTGTTTTTCCAGTTAATGTAGAAATCTTGTCACTCTGCCTCTATAACTATAAATACAAAAAAAAAAAAAAAAAAACGTGTAAATTTGGATAAAGCCTTTTGAAATAGTGTAGGTGAAGTACATAAGTGTTTGAGAATACGAGCCCTACACCTTCAGAAGCCACACCAGCTGCAGGGGTTAAGATTAGGGTCAAGCGAGGTGGGCGGAAGTACAGACAGCTTAGGGATTTTTAGGGTGTTAGAGCCTAGAACCCTCATAAATGCCCTTCTTCCATTTGTTATTGTTGCTGTTGTTGTCTTTGTTGCAGCCGCTCTTAGGGAGAAAAACAAAGGATTAGAAGAAAATATAGAGGGCTTAAGGGATTTTTAGGGTTTTAGAGCATAGAATCTTCACAAATATCCTTTTTTTCCATTTTTTGTTGTTGTTGTTGTTGTTGTTGTCTTTGTTACAGCCGCTCTTAGGGAGAAAAACAAAGGATTAGAAGAAAATATAGAGGGCTTAAGGGATTTTTAGGGTTTTAGAGCATAGAATCTTCACAAATATCCTTTTTTTCCATTTGTTGTTGTTGTTATTGTTGTTGTTGTTGTTGACCTTCAAATAGCCGCTCTTAGGTAGAAAAAAGGATTAGAAGAAAGTACAGACAGCTTAAGGGATATTTAGGGTATTAGAGCATAGATCCCTCAGAAATATCCTTTTATTCCTTTTGTTATTGTTGTTGTTGTTGTTGTTGTTGTTGTTGTTGTTGTTGTTGTTGTTGTTGTTGTTGTTGTTGTTGTTGTTGTTGTTGTCTTCGGTACAACTCTTAGATAGGGAAACAGGATCAGAAGAATGTACAGACAGCTTAAGGGATTTTTAGGGTGTTAGAGCATAGAATCTTCAGAAATACCCTTTTTTCATTTGTTATTGTTGTTGTTGTCGTCTTTGTTACAGCCGCTCTTAGGGAGAAAAAAAAAAAAAAGGGAGGATTAGAAGAATGTACAGACAGCTTAAGGGATTTTTAGGGTTTTAGGGTTTAGGGAGTAGAATCTTCAGAAATCCAACTCTTTTTTTCCACCTATGTTGTTGTTGTTGTTGTTGTTGTCTTTAGTACGGTTGCTCTTAGGTGGGAAAAAAAAGGAGGATTAGAAAAAATACAGACAGCTTAAGGGATTTTTAGGGTTTTAGGGAATAGAACCTTTAGAAATCCCTTTTTTCTTTTACCTTTCGTTGTTGTTGTTTTTTTTTTTTTTGTCTGTTGTTGTTGTCTTTGGTACAGCCGCTCTTACGTGGGTAAAAAAAAAAAAGGATTAGAAGGATGAACAGACAGCGTGAGGGACTTTTAGGGTGTTAGACCATAAAAATCCCCTCTTTTTTATCATCTTATGTTGTTACTAGTATTATTGTTGTTGTTGTCTTTAGTACAGACGCCATTACGTGAAAAAAGAATGAGAAAAAAAAAAGTACTCACAGCTTAACTCCTTCAGTACTGGGACACACTTTTATCATGAGTTCTGGGTGTGATTAGACCATCTTACTTACATTGCAAAGGGTTTCTGGGAGGTAGAAGACAGATGGCCACAGTCTCTCTTTAAAAACACCCTAATCACTCTACAAACACCCTAATCACTCTCAAAACACCCTAATCAATCTCCAAACACTCTAATCACTCTCAAAACACCCTAAAAACACCATAAAAAAGGAGGATTGGATTTAAGTAAGTCCAGAGAAAGTAGGAATTTTAAGGGAGCTTTTGGAATAACACAATTTTTTTTTCTCTACTTTTTTTTTTATTTCGTGTCAGAAACTCTCTAACGTGAAAAAAAGAGAAGGAAAAAGGGAAAGTTTAGGGAGGGCCAACTTCAGAAGCTCTCTTTTTTTCATGGGTTTTTTTTTTTTTTGTGTGTGTGTATGTGTTGGGTGCCCTTGGCGAGAGAGAGAGAGAGAGAGAGAGAGAGAGAGAGAGAGAGAGAGAGAGAGAGAGAGAGAGAGAGAGAGAGAGAGAGAGAGAGAGAGAGAGAGAGAGAGAGAGAGAGAGAGAGAGAGAGAGAGAGAGAGAGAGAGAGAGAGAGAGAGTTTACAGAGAGACATCTACAGAGCACGATTTTTACTCTTCTCCAAAAATTCCTATCTTCTGAGAGAGAGAGAGAGAGAGAGAGAGAGAGAGAGAGAGAGAGAGAGAGAGAGAGAGAGAGAGAGAGAGAGAGAGACTACAGACAGACACCTTTATACATAACACCTATATTTTTCTTTCTCTTGCTCCCCTCCAGAGACTCCAAAGATGTCTGTAAATAAAAAAAAAAAAAAAAAGGAAGAAAGAAGAGAGAAAAAAAAAATCTTCCTCGTGTATTGCTTATAATTGAATCACACAGCCAGTCAGTCCACCCTCGCCTGCTGCTCACTCATTCACTCACGCCACACGCCCAGTCACAAGAGCATACCGGTTGGAACTGAATGCGCATTACTTTAAACTGCCATGAAAAATAGTAGAAGTTGGAGAGAATATGTATGTAATTGATGAGATTAGACGCCATATTCAAAAACGCTTCCCTCTCTCTCTCTCTCTCTCTCACCGCGATCATTTTCAAAGCCCACAGAAACGATTAGCCGAGTTCTGAAGAGTATTTGTCCTGTTGATAATGCAAAATACTTGATAATATCTCACTAAAATTACATAAACACCCTTAAAAACCCGTGTCACTTCAACTGGAACCTTTAAAAAGAGTACCTGTCCTGTTGATAATGCAGAAAACTTGATAACATGTCACTAGAATTACAGAAAATCCCTTAAAAACCAATTTCACTTCAACTAGAACCTTTGAAAATATACCAGAGGATGATTGCCAAGTTCTAAAGGCAATTTGTCCTGTTGGTAATACAGAAAATTTGTTGACATGTCACTAAAATCACAGAAACACAGAAACACGTATTACTTCAACTAGAGCCATTAAAAGAACATTTATCCTGTTAGTAATGCAAAAAAAAAAAATAGTTAACATGTCACTGGAATTATAGAAACCCCTTAAAAACACGTGTCACTTTAACTAGAGAGCCCTTTGAAAATAGTGAAGGAAATGTTTCAGGATATAGACCCAAGAGTAACACTGCAGATTGTCCTTCCTTTGTGATCCTTTGTGTCACAGTGCCAAGAGGAGGAGGAGGAGGAGGAGGAGGAGGAGGAGGAGGAGGAGGAGGAGGAAGTGCAGCGTAGATGTTTCAAAATATGGGCATTCCAGTGCAGTAGTAAGGAGAGTGTCATTCCATACCAGTCAAACCTTCCCCGCTTGTCACAATCTGTACTGTACACGTGCATACCAAACCTCACATTCCTCATTCCTCATTCCTCACCCTTCCCTTGCCTTGCCTTGCCTTCCCTTCCTTGCTTACATAAATCTTTGCCTACTTTCTCTTTAATTAACCTCTCTCTCTCTCTCTCTCTCTCTCTCTCTCTCTCTCTCTCTCTCTCTCTCTCTCTCTCATTACTGCTTCATGCCACCATTTTTTTGCATATCACACACACACACACACACACACACACACACACACACACACACAAGTAGATATTGAGATAGACCGACAGAGAGCTGGAAAGACAGATAAACAAATAAATAGATAGATAGATAGATAGATAGATAGATAGATAGATGGACAGATAGATAGATAGGTAGATAGATAGATAGACAGATAGACAGATGGGTAGATAGATAGATAGATAGATAGATAGATAGATAGATAGATAGACAGACAGACAGACAGACAGACATAGACAGACGAACAAGCATAGAGAAAGTTAATGATTATAACTTACAGATAAAAGAGTAAAACATAATTAAACACTCTCCCAACAACAACAACAATCACTAACACACACACACACACACACACACACACACACACACACACACACACACACACACACATAGTGGTGTCGGCAGAAGAGAATTAACTTGTCTTACCAATATTCCAGCCACGGCAACCAATATTCTAGAAATTAATTAATCAGACCCCTGAGACAGAGAGAGAGAGAGAGAGAGAGAGAGAGAGAGAGAGAGAGAGAGAGAGAGAGAGAGAGAGAGAGACGCCCTTATATGCGAAATGCTAATGAAAAGGAAAGTAAATATTGGCTCATCTATAAATTGCTCACGTAATATTGAGCGAAATGAAGTGAGAAAAAAAAAAAAGGTGAGGTTCTTATTAATATTTTCTTTCGTTAATACTTGCACATTCTTTCGTGCATATTCTTGACAGTGCTCTCTCTCTCTCTCTCTGACCCATATTCTAAAACGCGTTGTTCTCTCACCATCACTGCTTTCCAAAGGCTCCAGATGAAGATACTCGTGTTTTTAAGAGTGTTTTTATGGTTCTAGTGATGGACCCGGCTAGTTGTCTCTGTGGCCTTGGAAAATTGTCGTAGTAAGAGGGGAAGGCGTCTCTCTCTCTCTCTCTCTCTCTCTCTCTCTCTCTCTCTCTCTCTCTCTCTCTACAAGGCTTCCTCAGCACACATAGTCTCGCTAATCTGAAGGTGTGTGTCTCTGTTTGCCATCCCTTCTTAACAGCCTCGTCTTTGTTACTTCTGGGGTCTCTCAACTAACTCTTCCCATTGATATGTCTTTCTCATGCTATTAATACCGCTCTCTCTCTCTCTCTCTCTCTCTCTCTCTCTCTCTCTCTCTCTCTCTCTCTCTCTCTCTTTCACGTTTCCATATTCATTCTGGTTACTATGTGGTAATTTTATACAGCTTCAGAAACTTATGTAGGGAATGAAATAGTGAAGACTCTGGCCATTAATCTTTTGACCCCC